>NW_017729024.1:107357762-107358069 GCF_001723915.1 Gavialis gangeticus
AGGGTGGGTAAGATAACTAGTAGGCTGAAGTGCTTGACTTTAGGAAGGCTAACTTCAGTGTGCTTAGGAATCTAGTCAATGATACACTGCAGGATTTTAGCAAGGCCTTTGATACGGTATCTCATCCCATTCTCATAAATAAATAGGCTGTGACACAGATGTTTACACAGTCCAGGGGGTGGCAAATTGGCTTAGTGGTTGCATCCAGAGAGTGGTAGTAGATGGGTCGGTATTGACCTGGAATGATGTGGGTGGTGGGGTCCTCCAGGGTTCGGTACTTGGATCTGTACTCTTCCATGTCTTCATC
>NW_017729024.1:107363069-107378168 GCF_001723915.1 Gavialis gangeticus
CAAATTGCTGATTCTCCAAATCAGAATCGAATCTTCAGATTCGGCCAAATCGAATCGGGACAGTGATTCAAATCACTGCCCCCCAAATCAGGCTGTAACTGAATCTGAATCAGATTAGTGGGGCTAACGGAAACCTAGTGGGACCCTACCCATGACTGGGTGGTACACATTGAGGGCTATAGGTTGTACAGAAGGGACAGAATAGGGAGGAAAGAGGGCAGGGTTACATGCTGCTATGTAAAGGAGCATTATACATCTACCCTAATCGAAATGGGATCAGAGGAGGAGAAAGTTAAGGCATTGTGGGCTAAGATACATGGAGGTTGAGGAGAAAGGGATTTGGTGGTGGGGGTCTTCTACAGACCACCACACCAAGAGAAAAAGCTAGATTTGGAATTATTGAGACAACTCTCAGAGGCCATACAGTCTAGGGACATGGTTGTCATGGGGGACCTAAACTACTCTGACATCTGCTGGGAGGAGCAGTCAGCCAAATCCAACCGTTCACATAGGTTCTTAACCTGCGTGCAGGACCTTCACCTAACACTAAGGGGAATGGCTTACTAGACTTGGTGTTGGCTATAGGGAAGAGCTGGTAGGGGAGCTGCAGATTCATGGTCACCTTGGGGACAGTGACCACCAATCAACTGAATTCACCATACGACATAGGGTGGGTAAGATAACTAGTAGGCTGAAGTGCTTGACTTTAGGAAGGCTAACTTCAGTGTGCTTAGGAATCTAGTCAATGATACACTGCAGGATTTTAGCAAGGCCTTTGATACGGTATCTCATCCCATTCTCATAAATAAATAGGCTGTGACACAGATGTTTACACAGTCCAGGGGGTGGCAAATTGGCTTAGTGGTTGCATCCAGAGAGTGGTAGTAGATGGGTCGGTATTGACCTGGAATGATGTGGGTGGTGGGGTCCTCCAGGGTTCGGTACTTGGATCTGTACTCTTCCATGTCTTCATCAGTGACTTGGATGTGGGTGTGAAGTGTATTCTGTCCAAGTTTGCAGATGATACTAAACTGTGGGGTGAAGTGCACACTCCAGAGGGTAGGGAACGATTGCAGGTAGACCTGGACAGGTTAGAAAAGTGGTCAGTACACAATAGGATGCAGTACAACAAGGACAAGTGCAGAGTGATGTACCAAGGGAGCAAAAATATCCAGCACACCTACTGGCTGGGAAGTGACCCTCTCAGCAGCACAGAAGTGGAAAGGGATCTTGGAGTCATAGCGGACTCCAAGATGAACATGAGTCATCAGTGTGACGAAACCATCATCAAAGCTAACTGCACTTTATCATGCATCAGCAGATGCATGACAAATAGAATCAAGGAGGTGATATTTCCCCTCTATGCAGCATTGGTCAGACTGCAGGTGGAGTATTGCATCCAGTTTTGGGTGCCATACTTCAGGAAGGATGTTGATAGACTGGAAAGGTCCAGAGGAAGGCCACTCATATGGTTAGGGGCTTACAGGACAAGCCCTTTGAGGAGAGGCTGAGGGACCTGGATCTCTTCAGCCTCCCCAAGAGAAGGCTGAGAAGTGATCTTGTGGCCACCTACAAATTCATTAGGGGGACACAGCAGGGGACTGGAGATGCTCTGTTCACCAGGGCACCTCTTGGGGTAAAAAGGAACAATGGCCACAAACTGACAGAGAGCAGATTTAGGCCAGACATCAGGAAACACTTCATAGTAAGGGTGACCAAAATTTGGAATGGGCTTCCAAGGGAGGTGGTACTCTCCCCTACCTTGGGAGTCTTTAAGAGAAGACTGGATAGGCATCTGGCTGGGGTCATTTGACCCCAGCACTCTTTCCTTCCTAGGCAAGGGGTCGGACTCGATGATGTGTTGAGGTCCCTCTGACCCTAGCAGCTATGAATCTATGAATTGATCTATTCCTCCCTATACAGTTAAGACAAATCCTGTGTTGGAGCTGTCTTTGTTGACAGACTAGAGGTGGACTAACATTTGGAATGGACACAATCATTATATAGTAAGTCTTCCAAGAAATATCTGTTGGCTGAAGATTTCCCCCTTCTCTTTCTCTACACACATACACTTTTCAGTAGGCTTTGAGTGTTAGGAGAAAAGGATTTCTTCCCAGAATTCTTACATAATAAAGAACAAAAGACTTAAATCTCATGCATCAGCTGAAAATAAGGATGAGATGAGTCACAATCACTATATGTAAGTTCTCCAGAACACTCAAAGAACAGCTTGACCTTCCATGAGGTTGGTGGAGTGAAACTTCCCAAGATTATTCTGTAATTTGGATCTGTCTAATAACAGGCAAGCTACCTGGATTGATGTTTTAAGAAATTTAACTACTGAAATGAGTCTGGTTTTCATCATCAAACCTGTGAAATGGCAACAACAGTCTCTGAAAATCAACTCTGCTTGATTCTTTGTATTTGTTAATAATGTTTCCATGAATAGCATTTCCCAAATTCTAATAAACCATTGATGCAGGCTAGGCCATTCTTCTATTTCCAGCTGGCTGTGATTTCACATCAGGTTGCCACTAGCAGACAATATAAAGCTAGATTTGCATTTTAAGCCATATTTTTCTTTGACTGACTGACATCAGTCTAAATCAGAGTAACCAGCGGATTAAACAGAATATCAAGCTCATCTTTTGACCTAGATCGTGTTTTATAACACATTCCACTGTGCACAGCAGCATCTCTTTTGGTTCTTGGTCTTCTGGTTCAGATCCCTCCATCTCTTTTGGTTCTTGGTCTGGGCACTTCATCCTACCACAGAATAAAGATGAAGTTGTGTCATGCTGGGTCATCAAGGGAGTGCTTGATAGGGTGGAATATGTCCAGCCAGCATAGAGAACATGACAATGTGAAGGGCCCTGGAGGATGGGTGGGGGAGGGAAGGGGTTTCAATCTTCTGGTTTTGATTAAATTTTGATTGATGGATACTTCTGTGTCCACAGTTCCCTCTCAGGTCATATATACTTCTGTACACTTTTTACCATTTTATTTTTAACATTTTTATAATGTTACAGGTTTATAAAGTCGAAGCCCGTCTGTCTTTCTATTTACCATACAAGAAGAACTGCACCTCTCTTCCCTCCAGGAAACTATTAAGCCCAACAGATGCACACAGAACAACATCTGAATACTGACCACTGATTTTTACTACACAGTACAGAGAAATATGTAGATGGTTCAAGGTACATTGGCAAAGCTTACTGACAGCAAAGCAGAACAGAGCATCCAAAATGGGGAACACCTTCAAAAACCTTACATATGGTGAAACATAACTGTCACAGCTACAAGCATCATGTCAGCGTGTCCATAAACCAACCAAGCAGCATGGCTATTAATTTGATTTTCATTTGTATGTTCATTATATTTCATAAGAAATATTACACACAAGATTTTTTTCATCTAAAGCATGTATTTGTTATTCCTCCACGAGCTGAGCTCTAACTTCATAAGGTAAACAATCCCCCAAAAAGTGAAGCCAAAGTAGTTTTTGCTGATTTCATCCTCCTTCTCTGACTTGCCCTGTCTGTGTTCTTGCTGCTGCTTCTAACTGTCCTCCTTCCTGCTGTCTCTCATCTCTTGGGAAAAAGTGAAAGTCTCAGGCTTTGCACTGCTTTTCTGCAGCCTGTTAGCAGTGGGCTACCTGGCTTGTTGAGAATGAGCTGGTGCCCTAAAGTCAATCTCCTCCTGTCTTAGTTTCAGAGAGGCATTTCCCAGAAGTAGAATATAGCTTTCCCAAAACCAATCAACTGACTTCTATCTATAATAACATTCTTCTCCAAAACAGTCTGTTAGGCATAACCCTTGCCTTCCCAAAAAGGAGTTGGTGTCCAGACATCTGTGACCAGTGCCAGGGACACTACTAATTCTGGTTCACAAATATATTATAATCCAATTATTTATAAGTTGTTACAGAGGATGGATTCAACATTTCACTTTTTTAAAGTTTCATACCAAGGCGGTCAGAGATTTACTACACAGTACAGAGCTTTTCAGTGACATCACAGAAATGGAATCAGACCTATTTCCTCATTACCACTGAATCAGTCTTTACCATTTAAATGGGATACACTTACATGGCTGCGATTGATAGAGATACTGGTGTATGAATCTAACTATGAATTCCATTATGTTTTGTGAGAATCATGTTGATTACAGCACTGTATAATGCCAGCACTTTTCCCTTTATTTTCTGAGCACCATGTTGGTTATAAGCAGGGATCTGGGTTTTCTGTTTGCTGTGGAAAAATGTGAATTTCTCCTTTTCAAGGAGAAAGACGTGGGAAACCTCAGATTTCCCCTTGCAGGCTGGCAGAGTTACAGCCTGCAAGGGGTTGCTTGGGGCTGATGGGAGCAGGGAGGGTGATCAGAGGCAGGGGGCACTACATATACGTGTGCATGTGCCTGCAGGTAAGTCTATGAGGGGAAGGACATAGGTGACACCTGGGGGGTGGGGGCAGAGGGAGGCACAACTTGGGGGGAGATTGAGGTGGATTCTGCACCTACAGCGGGGCTCTGTGACCCAGCAGGTGG
Organism: Gavialis gangeticus; assembly: GCF_001723915.1. Lineage (NCBI taxonomy): Eukaryota > Metazoa > Chordata > Crocodylia > Gavialidae > Gavialis > Gavialis gangeticus. The sequence goes on from NW_017729024.1 coordinate 107,367,615, forward strand.
GACTCAGCACAGGAGGATGGAGTTGGGTGGTGAGACTTCTTGCTGTCACTGCCACCACAAGCCCTGCACTGGCTGTGCTCCCATGGCTGCTAAGATGAGGTGCCCCCTGCCCATCACCACAGTGCGGCAGTAGGCAGGGTGTGCCTCATCATGGCAGCACAGGTGGCATGGGGCTTGCAGCAGCAGTGAGTCTCACTGCCCTGCTCTACCCTCCCATGCCAGATCCCGCTGCTTTGTCTGCTGTGGATGCAGAAATCTAGAGGGGGATACTTACCCCCTCATATCCCCTGACATTGCCTCTGGTGTCACCTATGGTTGGGCACCCTTCCTGTCCCACAGACACCCCTCTTGCCCCACACACTGGGGGGGGCAGGGGGCAGCAGGCTGGGGGTGAGGGGTAGCAGCAGGGCTTGGGATGATGGGGAGTTGTGGCTTGGGAGGGAGAGTCAGGGCTGTTCAGCACCCCAAAGCAGCAGCAGGGAGACAGCCATAGCTGGACCCGCATCCTGGTAAATGAAGGGGGTAGGAAGAGCTCTGATTTTCTATAATAAAAAATCAAAAAATGAAACACCAAAATATACAGGTATTCAGAATTTATTATAATAATTCATGCACTAGTAGGCTTCCAATTTGCTTTAAAATTGTAAATATATCAATAAAACATTGTGTTCAACTGATACTTATATATATTCATTTTAATCATGGAAAAATACAGGTGGGGAGGTGTTAATTAGTGACTTTTGGATTTTTTAACAGAGGAAACCATGATCCCTCTTTATAAGACTGTACAGCGCTAACACTTTGACCTCTATGTTCAGCTGAAACCTCCAGGAAAAACTGTTGCATAGTACAAGACTAAGAATGCAGAGCAGTCAAGGTTCATTAACCTGGAAGGCCTGGAGGGTTTTTTTTTCTCAACTCCAAGTCAGCCAAACATTCAGAAACCTATCTGAATTTACAGAAACCCTCTTCACAGAGAAATTAGCTTTGTAATTTAATAAGAACAGAGTCTTCCTCAATATACTGCTTTCTAATAACTGGTTTCTACCAGCAAGGCCAGGCTATTTGAAAAACATCCCTTTCAATATGTCAGTATTTGTATGATGAACAAAACTAAGAAAAAAGACTCTGAAAATTATGAAAGTAATATGAAAATTTAGAGTGAAAGTTGTCAAGTGAGGTCTTACTTTACCTGAACTGGCCTACACATTTTTAAGAAACAAGATATTTTTTGAGACTACGTCTCCTTCAAATATTATTTCACTGTGAACTTATTAGCTATTGCCACGTGAAGGAAGCAATTGAAGGATGGTAGAAAAACTCCCCAAAACATGCTGTTCAGCCCTCCTCCTTTTATCAGGGCTAGTTAAACATAAAAGATTTAGCTCTCTGTTAAAAGATAAAGCCAGAACTATTCTTTTTTTTCATATAACAGATCACTACAGTCTGAAAACCTATTTGACCACATCACTACAATCAGAAAAACTTCTGTTTTGGGAAGGGGCGGGGGGCTGCAAAGTGGACATCCTTTTCTTTCTTCAAAATGTAAACAACAGGCTAACTGCATTGGACTTTGAGTGAGAGAGAAAAGATTTTTAGATCACTCAAATAAACAGTGCTGATGAATTTTCAGAAAACAAAAATCTCTCTACAAAGAGGGGAGGCAGCTAGGAAGGCCAACTGCACCTTGTCGTGCATCCACAGATGCATCTTGAGCAGGTCCAAGGAGGTGATCCTCCCCCTCTATGCGGCACTGGTCAGGCTGCAGCTGGAGTACTGTGTCCAGTTCTGGGCGCCGCACTTTAAGAGGGAGGGGGGCAGCATCGAGAGGGTCCAGAGGAGGGCCACTCGTATGATCAAGGGGCAGCAGGGTAGGTCCTATGAGGAAAGGTTGCGGGACCTGAACCTGTTCAGCCTTCAAAAGAGAAGGCTGAGGGGGGATCTTGTGGCCTGTTATAAACTGGTTAGGGGGGATCAGCAGGCACTGGGGGAGTCCCTGTTCCCCCGAGCGCCGCAAGGAGTGACCAGGAACAATGGTCACAAGCTGGCGGAGGGAAGGTTTAAGTTGGACATCAGGAGGCGCTACTTCACGGTCAGGGCAGCTAGGGTCTGGAACCAGCTTCCAAGTGAGGTGGTGCAGGCTCCCGCCCTGGGGGTTTTTAAGAGGAGGTTGGATGACCACCTTACTGGGGTCGTTTGACCCCAGTGCTCTTCCTGCCATGGCAGGGGGTTGGACTAGATGATCTGCTCAGGTCCCTTCCGACCCTAGAAACTATGAAACTATGAAATAACAGAAGGCTTTTGAAGAAATGCAGGAATAAGTGAATGAAAAGTGAGTAAAATGACCTAGTATTCTTCTCTTTGAGACTTCAAATGAGCTGTAGGTAGCTGCAATTCTATCTTAAAATAACTACAAGAAAGAGAAAGTTCCAGGTTATAAACGTGTATAGTTAATGTCTAACATCACATTATCTCATCTCCCTCCCCTCTCCCCTTTCTGCCTTTTCAATACACTGTAAAACATTTATGCAAGATTTAAAGAAAACAGGGAGGTGGAAAAGAAAATAGAAAAGGAGACATTTTACTACAAGGCAAGAACCTGTTTAATTGCACCGCAACATGTTTCCAAGTTCTGAATCAAAGTACAACTTTTTGTAAGACAGTCATAAATAAATAAATAATTTTATTTAAGTGATCAGTTTAAAATTGTTCCATATACTGCCACTTGTAAGTACTTTTATATGTTGTGTAGCTTGTGTATCGTATTATTTTTAAAAGTTGACATCTTTTCCCTTTCAGGTAAAGCATACAAAATAGTAGGTAAAAATACATGATGCCCTACAGCTAATAAAAGACAAGCTACATTCTAATTAAGAACATAGGCTGACTCACAATACAGTACACTATATTTCCTAAGTGATTGGATTAAGTGTGGAGAAGTCTTCCAAAACAAGCTACTCAAAGAGATTTTAGCCCTTGAGGAGGTTGCCAAAACGAAATGTATGAGTGCAGTATGGTTTACCAGATGGATTTTCACTCCTTACATTCTGGTAACAGCTCTTCTCAATGACTACTGGGGATGTAGAACAGTGTTTTTAAAAGTACTTTACATATTTCATTAGGTTTAGTTAACTACCTGAATAATGCCCCTTTTGTGAAAGCCCTTTCAACTAATTACTTTTTAAACCTGCTTCCCTTGCTTCATAATGAGATTTCAGCTGTCTTTTGCTAACAATGTTCCATGGGAAAAGTTACAGAATAAAAACAAAAACCAGAACAACAAGGACACATTAAAAAAAATGTTTTTGCTGGTATAAAATGGATAGAATTTAGGGTGGGATTTGAGGGGGAATTTTTTTTTCCAGCAGGTTGTCCAGATTAACATCCATACTTGAATCAAAAACTGAATTCTGTTTTAAGGTAAAGCAGCTCTGTTTTGTTTTGTTCTCATGGTATTATAATCACAATTACGCAAAAAACAAAAACAACCCCCACGTCCCTGCCCCCCCCCCAAAAAACTTCACAAATTAACAGACACTATATACTCACTATTCCAGATACTACATACTCACAAATGTATTGGAACTGCTGTCAAATTAACACTGTTATAAATGTTCAAAGTAAATAAATAAATGAAAGGCTCTAAACATGTTACTGGATGTTATTTGGATCAGAACCAAAAATTTGAAAGATCTAGTTCTAGCCAAGGGCAATCAGTTTCAATGCAAGCCTATAAACCCCAGTCAGGAAAAAAAATCTAGATTACCAGAGTAATTATTCCTGTTATACATAGCAAGAGTCCATTACTGAACATCAAAGAGACAAGCTACAATCTGTCACTGGGGGGCTGACTAATTTCATTTTCATCTGCAAGTTAACCAGGTGCCTTTTCCTTGTCCTGATTTAGGCCCCATTTCTTCAGGATGCTGAAGAACTTCTGTTTCTATTCTCTGAACCAAGAGAATAGCTGTGTAAATTTAATTTCTTTTGAAGACATTAGACATCCCTTGAGTTCTCTTCAGAAGACAGACAATATAGGAGGAAGGAAACATCCAAAATGTCCTAGGCTGTCTGTAGCTCAGCATGATATTTCAATTAATCAAAAGCCAAGTACAGGAAACTAAGAACAGAAATGAATGGCATCCAGCAAAATGTTGTGGGACCCTTTATAGGATTTTGTGACCACTGGAACACACATGGAGTCAAGAACACCTTGCCATATGTGCCTCTTCTTATGCTCACAGCACCTTGTTACTGGTATTTCAGTAGTAGTTTCCACCCCCTCTGAAAATTTTAATCAAAAGTTTGGGATTTTTAAATGCTTCACACTCCACAAACAGATACAAATGATGTGGTCATTTCAGGCTTTAAAGCTTACAGCCTTACTACCTTAGCGGGTCACCTGCTGTTTTTGGATTCTGTTCTCCAGAACATGCTAGAGGGGAAAAAAGAAATACAGGAAAACTGTATCTTAGAAGCAGTGAGACCAAATGATCGGGCCAGCTAGGGAGTCATGAAGCCCTTTCAAGGGTCATGCAGTGCTGTTTGCTGCTGTCACTGCCACTCTTGCCACAACCACCACAACTGGGTAAAACTGTCCTGGGTGCCTCAAGTGGAGCCTGACCAGGAAAAAAAATCTAGACTGAGGGGCCCCCTGCCCATCTACACAGTGCGGCTTGTGCCCCCACACTGAAGTGGTAGGCAGGGTGTGCCTCATCATGAGAGCAAAGCTGGCATGGGGCTTTCAGCAGCAGCAACAAGTCTCACTTGCAGCAGGAATGGGCACTACTGCTTGCACTGGATTCATCTGATAAGTCTAATGCAGGCAAAAGCAATTCCTCCTTCTGTAGCCCTTTCTGGACTGACTCTGGAAACAGAGGCAGCTGGGACAGTCTCCCTGATTGCAGTGCAGCAACCTTGAGACTTCCCACATCTTTCCTCTCTTTTTTCAGGCTGCTTTGCCACTATTGTCGCCCAGTGGAACTGTTGCTCGTGCCTCTGTTTCCAGGAAGAGCATGCCGAGCCAGATCAAGAAGGGCTTCTCTAACAAGCTTAATCCAGAAACAGAAGTGGATCCAAGATATCATAAAGGGGGGTGATGTTGCAGAGACTGGTGCTGCAGGGGTGGCTGCACCCCCCTGCTCCCATTCAGCAGGACAGGGAGAGAGCCCTGCAGGAGCAGCTGATGAAGACTTAAGTCCCGAGGAAGGTAAGCATTATTTCCCTCCTTGCTCAGAGGCATGTACCACTCCTCTTCCCTCCACTCTCTATCCCTTCCCCTCCTACATCCTCTTCCCTGCCGCTCCTTCTATCAGGTGCTGTCCTGGGGGTGAGAGGAGCTCCTGCCCACCTCTGCTGTATTATGTGGGGGCTGCACTCACCAGGGACTGCAGCAGCGGTGGTAGTGGCCATAGGCCATGTTGCCCCTCCACATGCCTCCCCTAGATTTGGCAGAAAACAGGCCTGCCTGCTGCCACCCCTGCCATAGTTGCAGGCTCAGCACTGGCAGAAGCTCCCATCTTCTCCACCTCCCCAGGTGCTGTCCCAGTGGCAGGAAAACGAGAGAGGCAAGAGGTGAGAGGCAAGAGGAAAGAGGGAGAGGGGGCATGCCTTTGAGCACAGAGGAGAAGGGAGGGGGAGAAATGATAATTGTTCTCAGGACTAAATTCCCTATCTGCTGCTCCAGCTGCATGATCACAAATGGTGGTGGTGGGTGGGAGGATAGAGGGGGTTCACCCATACCATTGCAACCCCTCTGGATCTGCCCCATTAAGGCAGGAGTGCCCATTCGTGCCGCAGCCATCTCCGAATGTGACTCTGCACATGGTGTGCTTTCATCTGGCCATGGCAGTGGCAGCACCCTTACTGAGAACCAATGAGGTAAGCTGAAGCAGCACAACAGTGACTGTCAGTAAATGTGTCACTAACTTAAGACAAGTGATGGAGGGGTGCTTTAAATATAAAAAGGATGAGAACCACAGGATTGAACATTCGGTACATAGTGTTTAATCTTTCAGCTGAACATGAAATGGGGAAAGAGCAGTAACAAAAGGAACTTTTGTAGGAGTTACTAGATTGATGGCTTGTGGGCACTGAGAACTCAATGAACTCCCAGTTTCTAACAGGAAAAATCAGTTCCATGCTGATAAGCCAAGAACAGTTGAAGGCCAAGGGATATGCCTCTCTCAGCCAGACAGAGCAAGTCAATTAGTCACTTTGTAAGTCATGTCTAATCCTCTGCAGCCAGGATCCACAGCCTGGGAAGCCTGATGCTGGATTTTCAGGGCTGTTGCTAACCCGGCTACCAAGGGGATTATTACTGGCACTACTGAAAAAAAAATGCCAAACATGACAGAATGTTGCTGAGAAACATAAAGAACTACAATCTATGATTTTTTATTGGCTTGAGGGGGACAGAAGGGAAGAGGGTTTATCTCATTTGTATTGCTTCAAGTTAGGTAAAAGTAACTTCCAACAAGCCCCCAGAGATCCATGATGAAACTGGAAATTTATGGGGTGTTGAGCAGCAGGGGCACACTCACACAGGGAGCTAAGAAGTATCTTTGTTAGAAGCTTGGTAAACTAGCACAAGGTTCAAGTTTCATTGAAGGAAGCTCTCATGTGAGGGAAAAATGGAACAACTTGAAAGAGGAATAAGATTTTCATCTGCAAAATCAAATCCCTCTCTGCTAGCTACAAATAAAGCTTATGGAGAATTATGTTGATTATGCAGAATTTTCTCTATGATGATAAATTCAACCACAAAGCTGAGCTCCAACAGGTAGTAGGCCTTTGAGATCTCTAGACCATACAAACCACCAAAACGCCTCAATAAAATAGCTCCTTGGCTCAGAATATTGTAGCATTATGATTCCAAATTTTGGACTTCATCTACACAGGGAAGGTTTTTTTCAGTGTGATCCAAGGCATGTATTTTATCCAACATAACCCTCTGTGTAGACACACTTGTTCTGGTATAATCTGTTCTGGCATCTAGCCATACTGGTGGCAGCACCCTCACTGAGAACCACTGAGGTAAGCTAAGCATCACAACGGAAAGTGCCATGAGTTAGACTGATCCTCCCCATGCAACAGACATTAGCTATTGGATCTGGAGGGTAGAGGATGGACTCCAATTTGGAGCCGATCCAGGGAGAGAAGCTGCATCTGTGCAGCCTCTCCCCTTAGTTCCACAACCCCTCTTGCAGCTCCACTGCTGTCTCTGGATGAGAGAGGGGAGAATGCAGGCAAGGGAAGTCTGTTATGGGGTTTTCTCGTGGGAGGTGAGTAGATTGGAGCCCCCTGAGGTAAAGGACTCCAATCCCCTACCTCTCCATTCCCTCCCCTGCCTTCTCCCCCTTCCCATTCCGAGATAGCACCTGTGGCTGAGCTGGGCTGTAGCCAGAGCAGACAGAAATTAATAAAGGCAGTCCACTTCGGAGCATCTTCATTTGAACCCTCATACAATGAAGGTTAATTTGCTACATTATTGGAACACTCTGCAGCCATGCTTTTCCGTTTGGGCACATCTTTAGAGTGCTTTTAAGGGGCTGATCATATGACAAATGTTATTTCTGTCTGCACCCTTAGGCTGGATTCAACCCAGTTGAGTTTTTAAACCGTATGGTTTTTAAACCAGTCTATATGTGCCCAATTTCTGTTCTGTTCCAGGTACAGACCAGTTTTGTGTGCCAAACTTGTGTTCCATTATGAATATAGACCAGTTTCCAATCGCTTATACTTGTGAAAGTGTAATGTCTGTACCTGGCCAATGTGTCACTAAATTCAGATAAGTCACATCACTTGGGAAGGGGTTTAAGCCATGCTGAAAATTTATCCTTTTATCTGGATAAGAGTGTTCTCATTGGGTATTCTACAAGTATAACTAGTAAAATTTTCCCATGTAATCCCATGGCCTCAGGCATGTCTTCACTGACCTGGGGGAAAGGATAAACTAACTGGTTAATTCTTATTAAAACCTAGTGCAAGTCACATATTATGGCTTCAGAATATAAATAGAGCATGGGGCACAGAGGAAGTCAGATACTCTGATTACTTTGTTTCTTTGATCTTGTACTAAACTAATGAGTCATTAAAGAAAGTGCATAAGAAAATGCTGTGACTTTCTCCATCAAAGCCATTTTTATGTTTATGCCAATATCTAGTGTTGACCTTGAGGTCATTTTCAATCACCCCAAGCCACATTAGCTGCTCTTCATTGCCTATAATCATACTTTGTAGTCTTTTTCAAAGCCAACCAACATTATGCTCCTTTTTTCGAGTATACCTTTAAGATGTGTCCCAAGTTCCCTCATGAAACCCTTCTACTAACAAATCTGCAGACTGCTTCTCTGTCCTCCTAGGCTTGTCTCTATGTGCAGTCAGCAGAGAGAGGAAGTGAAGAGCAGAAGGGGTAAAAATCAGGAATAATGAATTGTAGGACTATTGCTAGTGAACATCCTATGCTTGAAACAAACAGGTAAGCTTCAAAACATACAGCAGGGAGAGGATGTCTAGGAGGCAAGCAGAAGTGGGGTCAGCTTCATACCAACTAGAAGTTCCAGGGGTGGACAGCATTGCCACTAAGGACTGGGTTCAGGGATTTACAGCAGAGAGGCAAGCAGGAGGTTGAGGATGACTGTAAACTGAGTATGGGCCAAGTTTCTCTGAGCTTTGCCAACCCCACCCATTAGTTTCATCATAAAATTTTTTTTGACAAAGAAATAATTGGCTTTCCCCCAAAAATATCTTGGTTGGCACTCATTTATTGCTCATTTATTTGTAAAGGCAACCTTGAGCATTAGAATTTAAATCTAGAATATACTGATCACTGAAATTTAAAGGAGCAAGCAGCTAGACACCAACTCTGGAGCTGCACTGGAGGAAATTGGAGAGTGGATCTGAAGAGTCTTTTCCCACAAATACACTTTATGTATATTATATTTAGATCATAATGCAATGAATATACTTGTCCAAAAGTGCAGAAATACTACAGTAAAAATAAAATAAACTTATTTCTTATTTTTTTTAAATAGAGCTTTCATATTTTCAAATATCTGACAATTCAATAAGCCTGGAAAAAACTGCAATTCCTTTTCATGAAAACTCTGCTCTGTTTCAAAAGAGCCCATCATTTACTAAGTAAATCCTGCCAGTACTTAGGCCTTTGGGTGGCCCTATTTTACTAGAAAGAGAAGCAATAAAAGAAAAAATAGGGGTCATCATGAATTTCTATAATCTCTTGCGCAATAGAACTGACTTGCTTAAAAGGAAATGGCTTCTGAAGGTCTCTGCCATTTATATAGTGAAGAATTAAGGGGTGTTTGCTGGGCAAGCTTCTCTCATTCATACAGCATTCTACTCTTCTTTTAGTATTCTATTCCCTCTTCCTCTGAAAATAAGTAGATTTGCTGTGAACTTGACCCTAGACCATGGAGGTTAACCTGTGACAGATTTTAAGTACAATGTATGGTTTTCTTTAGCCCCCATGCACAACTCTGCAGAGGAACTATTTTGAGAAACTTCATGAACAGCATGGAACATTGGCACCAATTTGCTGTCTCCTCAGATTTGATGTTTAAAATTTAAAAAATAAGAAATAAATAATCATGAAACTGATTGAGGTTATGAAGCTACTTCCACTAAAGGAATAAATATCATGCCTCCTTTCATATATCACAAATTCCTTTCCAGACTTTGTCCTTGACAGGTTGAGAGACATGTTTCTGTGACAGTGTCATACTATACAGTTCACAGTGATGGATTTTTTTTCCTCCAGAAATAAGTAGGATGTATCCCATTTAAACTTCACTGAATTTATATTCAGTCTTCTGGTAGCCTGTATCAGGAAAATTCACTTCGATCAGAAATCTTAGGAGAGCTATTATTAGTCAGGACAAGTTTTCAACTGGCTCATGACTTACTTGTTGCTAACAGTGAAATATAATAGGAATGCTGTTTTAAAGAAGGTACTTCTGACTTTATTACTCTATCAGTTTAAGGTATCTCTGTTAGAGAAGCAAAACCTGGCAATCATTTTCTAACTGACAATTTTCTTAAAGAAAAAAAACCCTCAACTTATCATTCCTCCTGGTCATTTGGTCATTTCATTCATGTCCATTCAATTTTGCTTAAATTCCCTTCTGAGATAATTTCTTTCTGAACTCTCCTGTCTCTGTCTCAGTATCCATTATGCCTAGCAGACAATGTCCATTAAAAATATTATTCTCGCTTTCTGTTGATGTAGACCCCTTTACTATGTTGCTCTCTTCCTTCTTGGGTGGGCTTTGAAGACATCACATTACACATCCCTAAAGGCAGATAGGTGTTCTCAAAAATATTTAAAATATCTGATCAAAGGCACCTGTGCAGAATCTTTAAATGACATGGCATATTAGAACTAATTAGGGAATTAGACAAACTAAGAGGTAATAAGGAAGGAGTAGAAACTACAAGTTGTACAGTCTTGTCAGAGCTGTAAGCCAGTAATTAGGTAAGTTCAGAAGTTTGAAAGTAAATAAATTTCATAGATTTCATAGACATTAAGGCTGGAAG
>NW_017729024.1:107378179-107378578 GCF_001723915.1 Gavialis gangeticus
CCCAAAAGGGAGCAGACCCCACATGGGGAGGTGGCCATGATCCCGGGCCCCAGATCCTGAAAAAGGGACAGGCAGTCTGCGCAGCCGAGAGCCAGAGGCTCCATCTGCGTGGAGCCTGGAACCACGGGCTCTGTCTGGGTGGCGGTCTCTGAGGTGCCTGGGGGGCGGCCATAGACCCTCAGGGACCCTCGGGGTGTGGCATGTGCCCATCCGTGTCATGCCTCTGGTAGGCTGGCTACGGCTGGGACTGTCTACCCTCAGGCCCTCCCGCAAACCCTCCTGCGTGAACTCCACACTAACTCATGCACCGGCAGACAAGCGCGCCTGTTTGCGCAGCCTGTTCACGTGACTCTGGTCACATGGCTCCCTGGGGGGCTGGGCCGAGTAGGGGTCTGGGCG
>NW_017729024.1:107383578-107383890 GCF_001723915.1 Gavialis gangeticus
CCCATCCGTGTCATGCCTCTGGTAGGCTGGCTATGGCTGGGGCTGTCTACCTTGGGAAGTTCGGAAGCAGGGTCTGGGGCCCTCCCTCACCCCCTCCTGTGCAAACTCTGTGCTAACTCACATGCCAGCAGACAAGTGCGCCTGTTTGCGCAGCCTGTTCACGCGGCTCCGGTCGCATGGCTCCCTGGGGGGGCTGGGCGAAGTAGGGGCCTGGGTGGGGGCTTGGCCCGGCCCAGCTCCACGCAGCCACCTCCTCCCACTCAGAGAGGGGTTAACCCCTTCCCACCACGAGCCCCGCTTGCCTCCGGCTGT
>NW_017729024.1:107389294-107400725 GCF_001723915.1 Gavialis gangeticus
GCCTGGCTCCACGCAGCCGCCTCCTCCCACTCAGAGAGGGGTTAACCCCATCCCACCACAAGCCCTGCTTGCCTCTGGCTGTGCTGGGGGTTGGCAGGGGGCTCCACAGCTGCTGGGGGGTGTCTGGGAGGCTTTGGGGGAGCGGGGGCGCAGCGGGCTTTCACCCACACATCTCTCGCCGCTCCGGAGCCTAACTGGGGCTTTTTTTGCTGTTGGCGGGCCCTTTTAAACTGCGCGCATGCAAAATGTAACCTTTTCAAATCAATGCCATAATTTTAAATAATTGGTAACATGTCAAATTGTCTGTCTTAAGAAAGCAAATTTTGTCATGTAGCTCTGACAAAGAAAAAACATTTTAGGAAACACAGATTTGTAATCTGAAAAGCAGACAATCATTTTATCATATTTCAATGTCAAGACCAAATTTTTTTTAAAAAAATCGTTGTCAAAGTTTGCCTCCTTAACACGTGTCCAGGTGCATAATAAAAGAGGCTTGATTTTCAAAAGTCATGAGAGCTTGAAGCTCGTATTTCGTACTCCCTTAAAATCAAATCAAAACATAAAAGGATAGTTTCTACCTCTCATTTATTACCACAGACAACACAGCAAAACAAGTCTGGTTCTGTTATAGCAGAGGTTTGAGCTGAGAGGCAGAATTGGTTTACAGCTCTTGCATGCCCCAACTCTCATCTGCAGTTGTGAGCCAAAATAGGAGGCAGTGGTGGGAAAACCAACTGAGTCATGTGTAACTTGGGTCTAAAGACTGCTGCACCCTGCAGAAAAGGACTATTACATACTCAGGGCTGAAGTCTGGACAGAATCGCTGAGGTGTTGACACTATCTGACTATCACATGCTGTTACTTCATTGTCTGAGTAGAAAGAAATCTAGACACCTGCCTCTAGAATCCTGTTGCACCAGGACTGTCTACATAGGTTTGAAGAGAAGGATAAAGTGGATTTAGCCCATAGAAAGAAAAATACTGAGAAGAATTTATATTGTAAAGTTAATACATGACAAAAAACAAGGTTTCATAAAAAAAGACATATGTCATAGCAGGAAACTGGACATTGAAAACATTAAGCAAAACCACTGCTTTTTAAAGTCTGATACACCTTGCTCATAATTTAGTCAAAGTTGGATTTTACCCTGGGACTTGTACAATAGCAGTTGGTTCTGCACAGCTACATTTTAAATACTGCCATCAATAGAATATGACCTCTCCTAAAAAATACTTTAAAAAATAGTTATAGCAATATTAAATTGTTTTATTTTAAAAGAGTATGTTAAACCTGAAAATTTCCTTACAGCTTTGCTGGTGAGAATTTTTACTTCTCAGCTGTATAATTTAAGAGTGTAATCAGTTCTTCTTGCCTTCTTTCAATTGTCATAAATTGGATGGATTTACCAGTTGCACATTTGTAAACAGATATATTCCACTAAAAACTTTACTTTCTATTTAAAATAGATTAGCATACACACATCCCCAGAGATATGTTCCAGAGTCAAAGTACAGAACAAATGCTGTGAAAAGTATTCACTGTGGTTCAGAAATTAAACGAAGGAGACACAAGGCAAGATTCTAAAGTTAGAGCCAAAATAGCAAGATAATGTATTATAAATAGCTTCAACATCAGTAAAGCAAACAAGGGAAAATGGCTTATTCTTTAAAGTTTACAAAACTCTAGTAAAAGAGGAAGAAAACTTGCCAAAAGAATAAATAACCAGATTTTAAAAATATATAATTACTGCCCTTATCATGCATTCCTTCAGGGAGTGTTGGCCTGAGATGGATATTTGATGCATTACTACAAGCATTCATGGAAGTGTTCATATGTGTTAAAGCTAGTCATGCTAATTTGGTGACATTTATAAAAACTGGACAATATAAAAACTCCTGTTGTGATTTCAGCTGACTTCAGTGAAGTTATATCAGGAATGAATTTGGCCCAGTATATTTAATATGTAAATAGTACAAATCACAGAGCTTCACAACAAGGACCAGATCATTTCAAGAAACATCAACTTATCCTTAAAACGCATGAAATCTTCTCTAAGCCCACCCCAAAGCTTTCATTTCATTATACAATTCGATTATATTTAATCCAGATGCAGGCTTCCATTTTTTCAGTGCTGTATATTAAATTATGCTGTCAGATACACTTTCAACAAGAACCACTTAAGTAATTCATTTAAAAAAATTCAAGTCAAGATATTTTCCAAGTCTTGCAAAGTCCTAAGATCACTCTGAAGAGCACAAATGTTATGGAATACCAAACATGGATCTAATCCTTCCCCAGTGTGTTTTTATTATTGGGCACCCACAGAAATTAAATTACTTTTCACTGTTTCTTAGTCCCAGTAGATATCATGGAACTAGTGTATTTATATGATTCATTTGGTACATAATACCTGTGGAGGACAAGGACTATATCCATATTTTTTATGAATATTATATGCCTTTAGCTTTTTTGCTAGACACAATTATGCTTGCCTACATGGAGTTAAAAATCAAAGGACAAGTAGGAAAAGCAGTCAAGAAAGAAAGCAATAGCAAGTAAGAGGTATTTTTGCATCCCTCCCTGAAACATGGCAGAACAATTAATTGGAAGGTGTTATCCAGTTAAAAAGTACAGGTTTCCAAGGCCAAAGGGAAACATCAAAAGGCTATTAAACCATTTAGAATCTCTAAAGAAGACTGCAACTTCCATTTTCAACAGCTACTCAGGGAGAGACCCAGGTAGACAAACACCAGGCTGGGTCACAGCAAGGACTGCTCAAGGCTTGAGGAAAATTATAAAGCGCTAAGTAAGACTTGGTATTTTTTTAGTCCCTTTACCTATGTACTTTTGGGCATATAAGCAGATCTTTTTTCAAGAAGCCATTGTGAGCCACTTTTAATTGGCTGGTGGTCTCAAGCTCTCACAAAGAAGCTTCCTGCAAGTACCATATTTAAATCAACCTATTATACTAGTATGATTGTAAAGAAGGGTACTGCAATCCATAGCTCCAGTCTGAAAGGGGTACAACCATGGAGGTCCTGCCCAAAGCAAGGAAAATGCATCAAAGGTGTGCACTCCAGGAGCAACTCCAAGGCACCCAAAGTAACAGACTTGCTGTGCCAATAATATGTAATGCCTTGGGCTCCAATCTGTGTAACTAGCTGACCATAATATAGGCCATTTTTACACATGCTTGGTGTGGGGGGCGGGGGGAAGCACTATTTAAAGAGGCTTCATGGGTCACTCTAATTAAAGTACCCGGAGCATCTTGTGTATCAGTGTCCCTATGCTTCAAAATTGTGGTGGGCACACTTTATCTAAATCTTGTCGAATAAGCTTTAGTTAAAGTGGTCCTGCCACCACTTTGAAATGCAGGGACACCGATACATGAGACATGGAGGCTGGTTGGCTCCAGCAGACTCAATTAATTAGCCCATAATTATAGCATGTTGGAGTGGCCTCCTGGCTTATGTACAGGCACCCATAATGACTAATTGTTTTTAAATCCCAGTTGCCCTGATCAAGATCAGAACTCCATTCTGCCAGACATCTTACAGACAATGAGTAAAAAGCAATCCTAAGCTTGGGAAAAAAGCAGCCTCAGCTGTGTATTAGGGATGTCACAATTCCAATATAATAAAAGCCTCAGTCCGTCTGTCTGGCTGTCTGTGTCCTGGGCGACTGCAGGCATAACTTTGCTCTGGGGCCCAGTGCAGGAGGCAGAGGCAGTCGGGGGCAAGGCTTCACTGTCTGGCCCACCCAGCGGAAGGACTTGTATGGCTCTGCACCTCTGTCAAAGCAGCGGCAGAAAGGAAGTGAACAGAGGCTGCAGTCTGCCCTTGCCCTGTGCACAGACTGAGGGGCCATGTGCCCCCCCACAACCCTTTGCTCCCTGGCACCATGACTCTGGAGAAGCCACCAGGCTCCAACTGTCCCATGACTAAGCCAAGCCAGGGCCCCATTCATGGTGAATCCACAACCCAGCCAGGCCTGACTGCCCCACAACCCAGCCTGGCTGGGTTGTGGGGCAATCCCTACAGTGCAGGAGGGACTGGAACAGAGGTAGGGGTGAATAATTTTCCCCTGTCCCACTCCCTCCTGCACTGTGGGGGTCTCGATCCCAAAGCCCAGGGCAGTGGGCAGGGGTGGAAGCAGGCCTGTGTCTGGTCCAGCAGGCCCAGCCTAGCACAGCAGGGGGAATGAAGCCAGATCCAGAGCGGTGGGGGGAGCTAAACCAGACCTGGAGCAGCGGGGGAAGGGGGCACTGGGTCAGGCACAGGGCTCCATCCCCTCCTGCCCACCTCCCACACCCCCATCATTCTTGATGGGTAATTTGCTAGTAAACAATATATTTATTTCCATAGCATCCCAGAAGTTTTATCACTTCCAGTTTGCACAAAGGCTCAGTGATTTGGCCAGAGCCATACCGGAAACCATATGCAGAGCATGGTACCAAACTCATGCTTCTCACATCTCAGGTTAGTATCCACATTACTGGACCATCCTTCCTCTCTCTAAGAACCCAATCCAGTAAAGCAGCTACGCTTAAGTATTTACCAAATCAGGGTTTAAATTAAAAGCAGTTGCGGCTCTGGATGGAAAAGATAGGGGCAGGGTGAGTGGGAAAGGAGGGAGAACAAAAAACAATAAGACAATGTGTTGGCACTGACTAGCTTTGTGCATATTAAGAGCCTGGAGTAAGTTTCTACAAAAATCATAAAGCTAGAAATATCACTCGATGGAGACAAATATTGGATGGGTTGTTCTCGTATGTTTTATTTTTGCGTTGCTCAATCAAATAAATCTCTACAGCTCAAGGTGAACTTTTGACATTTTGACATGTCTCCTGCCAGCACTTATTACTTAATTTAT
This sequence comes from Gavialis gangeticus, assembly GCF_001723915.1. Taxonomy (NCBI): domain Eukaryota; kingdom Metazoa; phylum Chordata; order Crocodylia; family Gavialidae; genus Gavialis; species Gavialis gangeticus. The sequence goes on from NW_017729024.1 coordinate 107,394,168, forward strand.
GTCTCTACTGATTTTATTCCCAACTACCCTGTTTCACACAAGGTTTAAATTAACAGATAGTTAGTTCCAATCATTGGCTACAGAATGTATCCCTGAGCACAGAATTAAGAGAATTCATAAAGGAAGCTTAGGCCAAAAATTCTTTCCAAGTAACTGATAACAACTTCAGTACTGTTCATTGTATGAACATATTGCCAATGGTACTGTACGTCTAACTGAAGTGCTGTTCTGAGCTGTTAGAAACAAAAAAAGTCTTCCCAGCTACAAGTAATTTATGCATTCACACAAAAATGTTTCTAAGCCCAGTTCATTCCCAAATGCTGTTATCTAAGCGCAAGGTCTCTTGGCAAGTCCTTGTTAAACCATGGACTAGACTACCATTACTGTCCTGATAATACACAATATAGAACATTAGGCCTGTAGATCTGGCTAGCTGGATGTCTTAACTGGAAAGATGCTGGGATAAATCTTGCCAGCTGGCTGCACTGGAACTATTTTATTTAACACCATGTGAAAACAGAAGTTTCACTGCTGGGTAGGAATCAATGTGAAAAAGGTTGATCTTTAGTCTTTCATAGGAAGGAATGTTCATAAAAGGGCACAAAGCAAGAATGCTACCGTCCATTTTAGATGTTCTTTCCATGGTAAGCCATATATTGAACATAGAGCAGAATGTGTGCAATCTGTGCCCTTCTTTGGGCACATCTACACATGCATATTAATGACACACAACACACTCTGGCGCTTACCATGGCAGAGTTTATTGCTCCTGGGTGCCATGTTTATACATGCACTAGGGACTGCAGCACATTGAGCTAGGTTGAAGCAGCCCCGGCTGGCAGAGACCCCCAGGGGTCGGGCTGCCAGCCCAGGAATTCTCCCACCCTGCTCAGCATGCTACAGAGGTGCTGGCTGGGGCATGAGAGTTCAGGGCTATGCAGTAAAAAACTCTGTAGCAGGATACTACTTGTACTTATTAGTTTACTCCAAACTAGTAGCCTTGCATGTGTAGATACCAAGGTGTTTACTGTGGAGCTAATTAGTCTACTCCACAGTAAACATTTTGTGTAGACATGCCCAGTGCATTGCAATCTTTTCAATATTTCATGGACCATGAGGTTCTATTTTAATTCCTTCTTAATAGGATATTGAACAGTGCGAGATGCACAGCAGGGTGCACTGACACCTTCAGGGGTGCATTTCAGCTGCAAACCCCTTTCCACTGTGATGCTTGGCCCCTGAGAACAGACTGAGATGCACCAAAGGGACCAAGGCCTTGCCCTAGCGTACCTTAGTTTTTCTTGTTTCACCCAGGCCTTAACAGCCCTTAGCAGAGAGATTTCTAGCAAAAGAATCATACCCTTTTATCTGGCTTGTGCGAAAAATTACAGATCCCCACCTCTGCAGCAAAGCCAACCTGTATAAGTTAAATGCTCTGAAATCATACTTGACACAGACATAAGTTAATTATAAAAAGGTTTATTACAAAAAGGATAATTGCGTAAACAAGACAAATCATAGAGCTGAATACAGACAGAAATATGAATCAAAATAGGAACAATAAATTATGATCTTACCCCTAAATCTTTACCCTAGAACGCAGCTATTGGTTTCCTACAAAATCAAAGTTTTCTACAAGACCACCAGCCTTCTCTGCCCAGCTTATGCTAGGTGGGAGACTAAATCATTCCTATGCCCTGGGATCCTTTAAACAAAAGCCTTCTACCACAGCTACTTAGGGCTGTGTTACACGTGGTGCTTTGAGCCACACAAATGTATCAACATGTTAGTCCTAGTATGAGTTTGGAGCAATCACATACTTAGGCTAAAAACCTTCTTGGACTGTCCCTGACCTGCACAGCTGTGACTTGCCACTAGAGACCTGAAGAGCAGTAGACCTGTGCGAAATTTCAAAGGTTGTTTTGTTTCAACACTGTTTCCACTCATTTTGAGGTCAAAACAGCAAAATTGAAATGAAACAAAGGCTGTCGAAATAGCCTCAAAACAAAATGAGGCTAGTCAAAATGATTTGACCATAGTGCTGGGGATGGGAAGTCAGTCCAGCTGGGCTGTCTTCCCATCCCCGGCGCAAGATCCGACAGGGTGCTTCACCCCCACACTAGATTGCGCCAGGGGTGAGGAGGCAGCCCTGTTGGGCTGCCTCACTATCCCCTGTGCTAGACGCCTGTGTTTTTAGAAGTTCCTTTTCCCAGCGTCATGGTCTGGTGAAATGATCAAAACAGCATCAAAACAGCCTCACTGTTTCAATGAAGTGAAACAGTGAGGCCTTTTTGACTCAAAATTATATTTGATACAAAACACTATTCTGTCCAGACCTCGAAACTGAAATTGGAATGGAACGGTGCCATTTTCCACAGCCCTAATGAACAGGGGTAGGACTAGGGCTACAGCTGTAAGTTGCAACAAGAGGGCTGGTGAGCACGAACAGCCTCTAGCTAAGGGGTATGTGAGAGATGCATTGGGGGAGAGGGGTGGGAACATGAGGTTGGAAGGTGAAAAGTTAACGGGATGTGAATGAGTAACGAAATGGGAAGCGGGAAGAAAATGGGGGTGGGGGATTGGTTGTGAAATACAGGAGGTCAGCCACTGTTAAGGATAAAATACAAAATAGTAAGAATTTAAAAATAAATGAAGTAAATTAAAGAAGGTCTCATATTTTGATGAACTGAGATTTGAGACAGGGAGGTGGAGTGGGAGGCAGTGCTGGTCATACTTCCAGGGGAGGCTTACAGCTGGGAGTAGAGGGAAGACATTTTTGGGGGAACTACTGCCCCTGTTGCAGGAAGGGGCATTAGTGGAGGCTGGCCAGGTCTGGTGGCTCTCTGGGGCTGGCCACACTCTTCTCCATTCCCCAGGGCTAGGCAGGGTAGAAGAGCAGTGACCACCTGCCTGGAAGGGCTCAGTGCTGGTGGAAAAAGGTGCCCTGGCTTACTGTTCCTGGATTTGGGGGCAGGGGCAAAATAGAAAAGCTGTGGCTGCAGTCCATGGGCCACTCCACTGAGCAGCTGGTGGTGGGAGAGCCCAGCCTGGCCCCCAACCTTGTTTCTCCCCAGCAGTCTCCTTTCCTCAGCCCCCCTCTGCTGGATAGGTCTGTGCTCTGTAACCTGGGTAGCCAGCCTCCACACTCCCTGAAACAGCTGTGGGAAAATTTCAATGCCTGCTCCCTTAGAGCACAGGGTTTCCCTTAGCCTGGCTGTGTCTGGGGGCTGTCTGGGCCAGACACCAAGCTTCCCTGCTCCCTGAGACTAGGGGTGGGATCAGGACAGGCTGCTTGCAATGGGCTCGGCGCTGGTGAAAATAGGCGCCCCTTCCAGCCATTCCCAGACCAGGTGGCCTGGAGAGAAAAGCCCCAACCTCAGACTCTCCCCCATTTCCTGGGGCTTGGAGGGGGTCAGGCAGTGACCACTTTCCAGGACAGGCCAGAGGCTTCCAGGGATATGTGCTCCCCACATCCCACCAGCTGGTTTGGTAACTGGTGTGGGGATGGCAGGGAAATCAGCAGCTGGAGTCCCCACTGTTCTGCTGATCTGCCTAGGAAGCCTCAGCTCCACCCAGCCCCCTAGCCAGCACTCCCTGACTGGTTGGTACCCTGAGACCAGCTGGCACCTGCTTCAGCAGCTGTGGGAAAATTTTAATTAACCACTTGTAAATTCCAAAAGAAATGCAGTTACAAGCCTGAGTGCCTGCCACTGGTAAGGGCTCTTCCCAACTCCCAGGGCCTGGGAGATGTGGTGCAGGCAACGATCAATCATCAGGATGGGCCAGGGGGTGGAAATGTAAATGTCACACTCTTTACTATAAGAATGGCAACAGAGTTAGAAAATGGTGCTAGGGATTTTAATGGAGTTTAATACACAGTTCAGTGTGATGAGGTCCTCTGGGATTAAGATCAAAAGATACCTTAAAAGCCTTGATGTTCTGTGCCTCCCCTGCCCAACCAGGTTTGAAGCTCATGGAGGGAAACACACACCAGGCTCTTTGTGTGGGCTGTTTTGCCTGACTGGTTTGGCTGGGGATAGGATTGGGGGAGGGTGGGAAGAGATGGGGGAGGAGGAATGACATCAAAATGCACTGACTGTTCAACCACCAACAGCTGGAAATTCAAACCCCACCCCACAGGCACAGGTCTGGTCCAATCATAATCTCCTTCACCAAGCTGACTGTTCTTACTAGGTTTGGATATTTGAGATGGCAGTCAGCAGAGTCACAGGAATCACTGTCCTAAATGAACTTCTCAGACAGAAGAAGCACCATCATCATCTGCTACTGGCCCTAGTGGCTTGCTAGATCAAGGACAGCAATGTTGCTGTAGGTATCCTACTGGCTATGCTGGATGCTCAGGACAACTACCTTGAAGCTGCAGCTCTACATGCCCAGTTTCTGATCCCACTGAGGTGCTGCGCTCTACCTGTGAATTTGAAGTGGTGGGAGTAGCCCGTGCTCAGGACCTAGGATGATAACCAATGGAGACAGAATTTCAAAAAGTCCCATGGCACATTCATGAAACTTTAGTTCGAGATCACCTCCTGCTTCAAGCTTCAGGCATCCCATGCCCATGGAGAGATGGATTGTGATCGTTATCTGGAAGCTAGCAAATCCTGACAGACTCCTGTGCATGACCAACCAGTTTGACATGAGATAGACAACACTGACGCTCACTGCGTACAAAGTGAGACAATTCTGCAACAGTTGGGGCCTCAGATGCTCCAGCCTGAGGATCCACAAGAGGTTATTGCTGACTTTGAGGACCTGGCATTCCCAAATTGTGTGGAGGCCATTGATGAGACCCACATCCCCATTCTACACCCCCCTCACCATGCCTCAGATTACATCAACAGGAATGGCTTCTTCTCCGCTATCCTTCAGGCTTGTGGACCCCTGGGGCCAGTTCAGCCATGGGTGGTCCATGATGCCTGTGTGTTTAGGAACTCTAGTTTCCCAGACATGATGCAGTGGGAAGAACTGGCCCCAGCAATGCAGTTGGCTTGCCTGCCTGTTCCTTCCCCCTGCATTGTCAGGGATCCAGCATACCTACTCCTTTGATGGCTCATGAAACCATACACTGCTTTACTGGACCCCAGGAAGGAGAACTTTAATTACCAGCTAAGCAGCTGCTAGATGGTGGTCGAGTGTGCCTTTGGGTGATCGAAGGCATGCTGGAGGTCCCTGAGGGTCCCCCTGGAGATCCAGCTGCAAAATGTTCCCAACCTTCATGGCTGCAACTTGCATCCTGCATGTGTGCAAATCAGGATACTGGTGCCTCTGGGTACTGCCCCCAAGATTCCTTTTACCAGAGACCCCCAAGGATTGACATGGCCCCTTGTCTGATTTGGTATCAAGTGAACATTAATAGTAATCCCTAGGCTTTATTACAAGTTTCCTCCTTATAGTACATGCAAGCGGCTCCTTTAGATGTTACAGAAGTGACCTTTAGTGGTACCGGTCTCAGATCCTCTGCTGGGTCTGTGGGATGTTAGTTTCCTCATTGTTCAAACAAGAATTCCAAGGCTGCTCTTGTCTCCCCAGGGTGGCAACACAAACACATACTGTTTCTTTGTTTGTCTACTACTTTTGTAACTTGCTCACCTTAAACTTTCCAATCCTCAAGTTTCTTACTTCATCTTTTTAGATAAGGTACTCCAATCCTGTTCTGTTTTTATTTCCTTTCCTTCTAGGGAAACTTCTGTACTCAGTTAGCCCACCGTACCGATCACAGCACTCACTTTTCCCAGTGCCTTATAAGGCACTCTGTACAATTTAATTGCTTAGTTCCAGGAAGGCCTAAAGTTACGCTAAGAGCCTACGCATAACTCAGTTTGCCTGCTACACTGGGCAGCCTCCTGAACTAAGCAGGCAGGCCTACCGTGAAGCCACTCTCAACAGGGAGACCCTGTCCAACCACTTCCTGCAGGAACATGCTGCTTTGTGAGAGAGGCAGGAGGGCCAACTGAACTGGGCCTTGAAACTTTTGCTCTCAATAAAGGTCTTTCATTTCAGTAGCTGGGCACGATGTTCCCTGTTTTGGGTGTTTTGGGGGGAGGGACAGGGTGCAGGGTTTCCAGGGATCCACATGGGAGAAGGGGTTAATTGAAATTGATAAGGCTTTGGGGGCTGGCCTGCTCTGGCATGGGCAAAGGAGCGTGGGGATTTACTGTCAGGGGCCAGTGTGCTCACTGGTGCATTCCTGTCCTGGGATCCAGATACATTGTGGAAGACCTGCAAATTGCAGGCATTGTGCTTTAAGTTTATGCTCTATAACAAAGCATAGTTACTGCTGCAGTAAGGGGGGGAGGGGGAGGGGGAGGGAAGGGGCATGTACAGGATGTGTCTGCTGGGAAAGAAGCGAGCCTGGCAGTGCAGCTTCCATAGGTGGGAGTGAAGGTCTCAAGCTGCTGGTGTGGGAAGGTGGGAGGAGGGAGGGATGGTACAGATGCAGGCTGGAGGGGAGAGAGTGGGGAAACTCTAAGGTGCATTTGAAGCCTCGAGCTGGAGAGGCCATGTGAGCAGGAAGTGCACAAGGAGCTCAGTGCAGATGTG
>NW_017729024.1:107405725-107410349 GCF_001723915.1 Gavialis gangeticus
GGGGGATCTTGTGGCCTGTTATAAACTGGTTGGGGGGGGAGTGAAGGTCTCAAGCTGCTGGTGTGGGAAGGTGGGAGGAGGGAGGGATGGTACAGATGCAGGCTGGAGGGGAGAGAGTGGGGAAACTCTAAGGTGCATTTGAAGCCTCGAGCTGGAGAGGCCATGTGAGCAGGAAGTGCACAAGGAGCTCAGTGCAGATGTGTACAAAAAGTGCAAACTCCATTTGTTTCCACATAAACATAAACCCACAGGTGTCCAAGCCACATACTATAGTGCAAATGGCAAAGTGGTGCAAACACCAAAATAAAACCATGACATAGACAGCACGCTGACTACTGTTCCCCTTGGTACCTCAGAGTGCTGTGACATATTATGTGGCTGCCCCTCGTTCCAGCCTGATGTGGGGCAACTCCTCAGAGCTGGAAACATGCATCTGCATGGCAGCGTGTTCTGACTCTGCATTGCTGAGGAGCTGAGTCAGGTTATCATCAAAGTATTATCTTTTGATGGTGTTCACTCCCTGCTGGGGTGCAGGCATCTAGGATGCTGGTTGCATTCCCGGCCCCCACTTCTGGACCATACTCAGAGCCATACTCCCTGCTTGCCATGCTGTTGCCCTGGGAGGTGGCAGCATCATGGGCATCATGGCAGCTGTAATGTGAGAAGGCATGCACACGGAGAACCTATGGAGCATCCCTATAGTCCCAGTGACCATCTCACACTGGCTGACCAGGGATGGAAGTGGGGAAACGGGGCACGTAACCAGTTTCCATAGTAGCTCAGATCAGCTGAAGATGAGGTCAATGCTTGTGGGGGGGATAAGCCAGCCTCGCTGCCCAGGTATGGTAGTATTCCTTCACAGCATACAGCATAAGCTGTCTTCTCTATAGCTATGGCTATGGCAGTAGCTGCCGTGGCCATGGCAGTAGTTGTTCTTTCTACTGTTGTGTCTGTGTCACTAGTTACCCTCTCTAGTCATGGCCATGGCAGTAGTAAACCATTCTAGAGCTGTGGCTGTCCTGTTGGTGGCAGTGGCCACATCACCCAAAAAAGAACTTCCAGGCATCTACAGCATCAGACACTCAGGATGCCACCTGCTCCTCCCCAGCCTCAGAGGACTGCCTAAGAGCCTTCAGAATGGATGCTGTCTCTTTCTGCCTGACCCCATAGGCAGAAAGCCAGCTCTCAGAAGTCTCTGCTTAACGTACAGATGAATCTGTGATGTCATCAAGGAGTTGATAGTGGTACTCCCTTCCTCACATTCAGCTATGGGACATCCTCTGAGCTGGAGTGTTCACTTGAGGCCTTGGGGCACCATCTGTGCTGCTAGATGCAGAGGGGATTTCCTGGGGATTGAGACAAGAAGAAAAGGCCTTGAGATTATTTCTAATGGTCCAGCTCGGCCCTATATGCCAGCTCCTATGTGCACTCAGACATTCATTCAGCCCACACAAATACTGACAGGTGCCCAGATGGCAATGCAGTCACCACAAACCTTGAAAATGCTACAAGTTTTAAGATAGTATGAATGGTAAAAGGATAGTATGAGGAGAAATTGCACTTGCCTGGGCACTTTCACAGGAACAGCAAAACCAAAGTGCAATTCCACCACAGTAAGTGCTTTCTTGGCACCATCATATAACTGTGTTGCTTTCCTTCTAATGAAGAGAGGAAGTAGCACTTTTACACTGTTTTTCTATGGGAGTGGGAAGGGCTCCTTGGAGAGAAAGAGGGAATGGAGGACAAAGGAAAGAGAGCTGACCAGGGAATTCAGCCAGTAGCTTCCCCTGGCTTAGGTTATTTGGGGGGTGCCCTCCCCTCCCCCCACCCCACAATAATCCCCCAGACTCAGCAAGGCTCAGGAAACCCCTGCGTTCTGAGCAGACAGGCAGCCTTATCAATTTCAATGAACCAAAAGTATCTGCGGTTCCTTGAAATTTTTCCCCAGCCGCTCTAGACAGTGTAGAGGCTGGGTAGCCAGGTCGCAGGGTGTAAAACCATCTAGGCCTTGGGTGTTGGGGAGAAAACAAGGCTGGGGCCCAGATCCAGCTGTTCCAGGCCAGGATGCTCAGTGGACTAGCTCAGGGGCTGCAGCTGTGGGTTTTCCACCCTCCCACCCCCAGCCAGCAGGGGCACCTTTCCCTACCAGCACTGAGCATGTCTAGGTGGGTGGTAACTGCCCAACCCACCCCAAGCTCCAGTGATGGAAAGGCCAAGGTCAGGGCTTTTTCCTCCAGTTGTCTGGTCTGGGAATGGCCAGCAGGGGCGCCTATCCCTTCCAGTGCCCAGCTCTATATTTTCATTTCTTGGACAACAATGAAACTCAGCAATGGTCACATCACCAGCCCACAGTATCAGAAACCAACTGACTGCTACAGCCACCTCCATGCCACCAGCTTTAACCCTAAGCACACCACTAGATCTACCATCTATAGCTCAGTTCTACATTATATCCATATCTGCTCTAATCCCAATGACTAGGATGCACACCTTAAGAATCTGGGGCAGGTATTCCTACATTTGTAATACAATCCCAAAACCATAGCCCCCAAATCAACAGAGCCAGGCTCAGACCCCACTCTGACCTGCCAGCCAGGCAGTGGGGAAGCTGGAGCCAGGTGGTTCTGGATCCAACACTCAGGGCTCCATCTCCAGCTCCTGGCCACCTTCCACCCACTCCATCTGCCCAGCATGATGAGCAGCCATGTACGGGTGGCTGAGTGGGTGGAAGGCAGCTGGGAGCTGGAGCCCCACATGCTGGGATAGGAGCCACCTGGCTACAGCTTTCTCTACCGCCTGGCTGGGCATCCGCTGCGCAGCATGCATCCCCAAGGCTTCCCTGCATTACTTGCTGCCTGGAGTGGTGCAGCAGAGGCAGGAGGAAGAAGAGGAGCCACTGGAGGCTCGGGGATCCAAGTAGTGCCTGGGTGGCTGTGGCAGCAGCTCCACTGGGAAGTTGTGTGCACTGGATGGAGCCAAGATGGTGCTGTCTGGCAGGCATGGGCAGGAGCATGGCATAGGTTACTTCAGGTGGGATTTGGCCCCATATGGAGTGCCACAGGGGTAGCAGTGGGTCAGATACAATCAACTGGTGGGCACTCAGCCACATGCCAGATCCAATGATGATGATGAGCCAGATACAGCCTATAGCCTGTATTTTGCCCACCCTTGCACTACTGCTAATTTTTACTGCTGTGGCACAGGAAAAAAGTGACTGCCACCATTGCTTCTCCCCGTGGTGACCTCTGCTGCAGCCCCCCAAAAACCCACATCTATGGGCCAGATCAAATAGCTCCATAGACCATAGCTCTATTGCCAACCCCTGCCCTATGAGATCATCTCTTCTTGTGAGAAAGGTAAAGGAAAGGTTTCATTCACTGAATTCTTTAATCCTCACCTATATCAACAACATTTTTCTAATACAGTTACAGAGTTTTTAATTTTAAGTTGAATTTCCAAATACTTCCAAGTGTTTGATTTTGGGAGGTGTGGGTGGAGTGGGGTTGTTTTTTGTGGGGGTTTTACAGGGTTCCTTTGCACATGTAGTAAAATTTTGTCAGTATAACTTATGTTGAGAGAGGAATATTTACGTAAAGTTTAAAATACACCTCCTCTCCAGAGACCTGCACACTGAATAAGATCAAGATGTGCTAGATAAGCAAGGATACCTGGGAAGAAGGGCTGGCTAGAGCAGAGCAAAGAATGCAGGCAGCGTCACACTTGGAAGAGGAGGAAGGTGCAAATTATTACACAAGGGGTGTAATTAATGCAAATCAATAAACTCTTGCTTGATTCATCCTGGAGATTTTTGCTCCTGGGCACAGCATTTGTATCTGTGCCCAGGACTACAGCATGCTGAGCCAGGGTGGAGCAGCACTGAGCAGCCCTGACTGGTAGGGGCCCTGGGGCTGCTCCAACCAGCCTCAATGTGCTGCAGAGGGGCTGGATGGGGCATGAGGGTTCACCAATGTGGGGCTGGCAGGCAGGCAGCCCCCACACTGTAGCACCTTGTGCCCCAACCAACACCATCACAGTCTACTTGTACATTTCACCACAAATAACTACACTACTGTAAGATAGTACTTATGTCAGGAAGTACTGTCCTACAGCAAAGTTAATTAGATTACTGCAGCCTAATAGTGCCGCATATGTAGACACTGACACTTTACTGAGAAACTAATTAGTCAGCTCCTCAGTAAAGCATATCATGTAGATGTGCCCAAGATCGTATAATTTGTACATCTGGCTCTAATACAAAGGAACATATTCTAGTTCAGCTGTGACAAAGATATGGCCCATGGAGCCCTGTCATCCAGCCTTCAGGGCTGCCATTGGGTCTGAGTTGACCCACATGCCACTCAACTGGCCCAACATGCAGAGCTCATTGCCCATTCTGACCAATCTGGGATCCATGCTACATGCAGCATCTGCCATAGCTGGTCTGGGACTGTGCCGCACATAGTGCCCTCTTCTGGAACAGTGATGCACACAGCACCTGCTACAGCTGGTCTAGTCAAGTGCTGCATGCAGCATGTGCACTGGTTCCAGTAAGAAGGAAGGGGCTTCCCTGAGCCCAGATGAGTTTGACACCCCTGAGCAAGTAAAAAAAAAAAAAAAAAAAAAA
>NW_017729024.1:107410470-107413874 GCF_001723915.1 Gavialis gangeticus
AAAAAAAAAAAAAAAAAAAAAAAAGAAAGAATACAGCAATTAAGAAAGGCACATAGACAGCAAGGAGAAAAAGTTCCATTATTGGAAGCAGTGCTTACATAGGATTGTTCCTGGCATAGGGATTGGGTGACATCAATAAGAAAGAATTAAGATGTTTTTACAACAATGCAAGGAGCAATAGTAGTAAAATGAAGGGAACAGGTTAATGGTGCCGAAATTAAAACAGACATTGTAAGGATAAGAAATGTGGCAGGACAACAATCATGACTGGAATCCAAGGCCTGAAGGGCATGTATCTGAAAGAGAAATAAAAGGTAAAGGCAGGATAATATTGTACTTTAATTGGACATGCCCAATCCACTTCCAGTCCATCATCAGCTAGACCAATCCAAGCCACTTCTTCCATTATCAAGTTCATACAGCTGAAGTCAGTCAATCCTAACCAAAACTGTCCTGGACCCTTGATATGTTCACTCTGTTTGTACAACTTCTGCTTCAGTTATGACAAATTGTAAAGAAATAATCAGGGTTACAATGGAAAAAACAGAATTAAAAAAGGTCAAGAGTAAAGATGCTCCTGAGCCCAGAGGTCCACAGGACAAGCATAGGCTGAGTACAGACACCCATTTCTAGCCCCGCTAAAATTCTTCTGGTAAAAAAAATAGCCAAGGAGCTGAACTGTACGGACATTCCTCCAGTCCCAGGACTGCACAGCTCCATAAGCAAGCTCTCCAGCTACAGAGCAGTAGAGAGCTGCTCCCTGGCCATCCCCACCCTTCAGGGGAGCCCATTAATTACAGCTCTTTCTCCTGAGAAGGGAGCAGGCTGTCAAGAGGGAGTTGGCAGGTGCTGAGAAGCAGCAACTGCCACAGACAGCTGGGGAGGGTCTCCGCCTGGGGAAAATCCACCCCTGCGCCCACCAATTAACTGATTGGCAGGAGGGAGAACATCCTCCCATGGTGGGAACCCTTCTGGTTCTTTCCCATAAGAGAACAGACCTGCTCCTTGCACTCCTTTCGCCTGATCCATAAGAGTGTAGAGAGAGGAAGGAACACTCAGCCACTGCAATAAGTCTGCTACCATGGCATGGGAGTTTGCCTTACCCTGCACTCTTTTGGGCTTACCCAGAGCAGCATGGACTGAGGTAGGGTCATTTTGCTGCTGTGGCAAGGCTGCCTCACTCCACTGCTCTGGGACAGCTGGGTGACAAGAGGAAACTGGTGGGGCTTGGATTCAAGCTTAGGGAAAGCTCTGCATACCAGGCTCCTGGCCCCTCCAGCTTTTCAATCACTGTCCCCTCTGCTGACTTGAGTGGTGGGAGAGGCAAGGGGAAGCTGGCGAGGCCAAGAGTTTGGGGTGGGGGTAGGAAAGGCAAGGGGACACAGGCAGGGGACAGCACTCCCTGCACTTGGCTTCCAATTCCCAGGAGTTGAGCAGAAGGAGTAGTGTGGCAAAGCCCCAGACTGCCTCTCACACCAGGAACTCTGGTGTGAGAAACAGGTGGGAAGCAGCTAAGACTGTTCCTCCTTTCACCTCCCATAGATGGAAGGGAAAGCAGCTGCCCCCTGTTTGTCCAGATCTGTAACTTGGAAAGGCCCAGGAGCCTTTTCCCTGGCTCCATTCTTCCTGGAGCCCAAGAGGAGTTAAGCCAGAAGGAAGTGTGAAGACATTCAGTCTCCAGGGAGAAACTCTACCAGGAGCAATTTAACTCTGGTTGTTACTTTTCTCCCAAAGTGGCCATTTTTGCTCCAAGATAAAAATCCTGAATGCCTGTACAATTTTGTTTTCTATCCTGGGGATGGTAATTCTCCTGGTAGAAAATGGACATCTGTAGGTGACCAGGGTGAAGGCATATCAGTTTCTGTAGCTAAAGGTGCACAAGGGATGGATGTGGCTGGTGTCATGTCCTGACACCTTTGACTCTTCAGCCTGAAAGACCATGTATCCATTTGCAGCTGTCTCACCTGAAAATGGACTTCAGCACAAGTCTGAAGCAGGGCTTCAATTCACATGCTTGAGGCCATAGCAAGACATCTTAGACCAGAATTAATTTGGGTAAAAATCATTTTGGGGAAGGATGTTCTGTGAGGTGATTCTAATGGTTTGCTGTACTTCACAGTGCCTCGACTTGCATAAGGGCAGAAACCTCTGCTATATTATTGAAGAGAAATACTGAATGAATCATGTTATAAAACTGACTTTCCAGGTGAAAACTGAAGGACAAATGCTCAGAATAATGATAAGAAAGGGTTCAGTTAAATCTGGAAGCAATAGGTGACAGGTTTCTTTACAAAATACTCACTGAAGCAAAAAGGAAGGACACTATTTTAGACTTCGATTGGGGAAGCTGTGAGGCTACTGTACACTAAAGTGGTTGTAGAAAATAAACTTAGATCAAAATATACAAGTTGTTCTCTTTACATTAAAATGGAAGGATACATACAAGTAAGCCTGTAACTAAGGATTTAGATTCTTAAAGAATGCCCTTTCCAAAAGTGAGAAAACTAATTTAAAAAAGCCAATTGATAAGAAGAGCACAGGGGTTTGAATGTGGAAATGGCTTGGAATTTCTCTAATTCAAAGGTACAAAACCAAACTGAAATGTGCAGTATAAGAAAGGGGAGAAAATGCGTAGGAAGGAAATCCAGATCACAGTGGATGAATAGCCAGTTCAATATAATCTACTGTAAGCAAGCAGAGAGCCAACAAAGAAGGGAAGAAAGGGACTCATCAGCAAAGAAAGCTATGGTCTTAGAGATCACGGAGTGTACAGAAAAAATGAGATTAATGAAAAGTCAAAGTGAATTAAACCTTGCAACAGAAATGAAAACAAATAGCACAAGGTACTTCAGTCATGAGAGGAAGGAGGAAAGAATTGGGGTCACTATGAAGTAAGCAGAGCTTAAGGATAAGCTATACAAGGCACAACAATGAAATTAAAAAGTGAAGCCAACTCTTTAACAGGAACAATGATGTAGAGACAGGGGGACCAAATTCAGACTGATTAACAGGAATTAAAGCATCGACATGGAAACTACCACTTCCAAAGTAGAAGCAAAACTCAGAGGTCACTGCTTTTGAGTCAGGGAACCAGCTCAGAATTCTAAATCAATTAGTTCATGAATTTATAAGACCACCCTCAAATACCTTTAATAAATCTATCACGTCATGTGCCATATGATGATAAAAGAGAAAGTGGCAGGGGATTAGTCTCTAATATCCACTAGACTCCTTTCATAGATTCATAAAAGTAGGATCGGAAGGGACCTTGTAGATCATCAGGTCCGACCCCCTGCCCTGGACAGGAGAGAAAAACTGTCAAATGACCCCAGCCAGGTAGATGTCAAGCTTCCTCTTAAAGACCCCCAGGGTAGGAGCCATCACCACTTCCCTTGGAAGTTGGT
>NW_017729024.1:107418874-107423503 GCF_001723915.1 Gavialis gangeticus
GTGTCAAAGGCCTTGCTGAAGTCCAGAAAGACTACATCCACCGTGACACCTGTGTCCAATGCTTTTGTGACCTGATTGTAGAAGGCAATCAGGTTGGTCTGGCAGGAACTGCCCATAATGAAACCATGCTGGTTGCCCTTGAGCATCATCCCTGCTGCTTGCCCATCAGAGATGTGCTCCTTGATAATCTTCTCAAAGATTTTCCCCAGGATTGAAGTAAAACTAATGGGCCTATAGTTGCCTGGGTCCTCCGTCTTCCCTTTTTTGAAGATGGAGACCATATTGGCTTCAAAAAAGGGAAGACGGAGGACCCAGGCAACTGGCACCTGGCCAGAGCACCACGAGTGCTCGTAAAGCCATATCAGGGGCCCCACAATAACCCCTGCCAATTCCCTCAACCCCCTGGGGTGGACAGCATCTGGACCTGCTGATTTGAACACATCCAGCCTCTCCAGAAGCTCTCTAACCCGGTCCTCCCTGACCTTAGACCTGGCAGCGTTTCCCCCGAGTCTGTCTGGAATCTTGGTCATGGAGTCTAGGTCCCTGCACAAGAAAATGGAGGTGAAGAATTTGTTAAAGAGGTCTGCTTTCTTCTCTGGTGCAACCACCAGATTGCCAAGCATATCCTGCAGGGGCCCCACATTACCCGGTGCCTTCTTCATTCTCCTTATATATTTAAAAAAGGACTTTTTATTATCTTTGATCCTAGATGCTAGCCCTAGCTCGGTATCTGCCTTAGCTTTTCTAACAGCCCCCCTACAGACCCGACCGGTGGAGGCACACTCCTCTTTGCTGATAGCCCCTCCCTTCCACCGGGTGTACACCTCCTTTTTGGCAATCAGGCATTCATGAATGCCCTTGCTGAGCCAGGGGAGCTTTTGGGCACTCTTGCCCCCCTTGCTTCTTGTTGGGATTGTCACCCCTTGGGCTCTTTCAATCTTATGTTCCTATAATTCTTTTCCCTTTGTCTATTATCTTCATACATTAGATCAGGAAATAGTTTGCACATGCACAAATGAGAGCAAATGAGGCATTGTAGCTACTTCACTCAGATACCAAGTACAGTTTTAAGGGATGAATTACAGACTAGCAGTTAGAAAATTAGCTTTCTTTGTGAAATGATCATATTTGACGTGGAAACCTTTGAACCACAGCAAACAATAAACTCTGATGTGACTTTTCAAAGCCCAGAGTAGAACTGCACATTTAAGTGGACAGTCTTTATTCAGACAGGAAAGGACAAGGGCACCCAATGCTGGCATTTATGTAAAAGTACTAGGATAAATTACTCAAAATGTGTTAGACATCATTCAGAAAAATACCACACTAGGAATCTGATGCCATTGGTACTAGTAAGATTATTTTTCCCCTCAGCTGTAATACGTCTTTCACTCCAAGATTTTTTCTTGCTAATAGGCTTCTGCTTTGAGCAGTTCCAGGTTTTGGGGGGGGTGTGCGCGCGCACGCGCGTGTGTGTATGTATATATATAATATGACAGACAAACTCAAGAGCCTATCACTCCTGTCAGGGTCCATTATACTTAAATATTATTTCTCCCATAATGAAAAATCCTGTCAATTTCCTAGGTAATATATGGAAACAAAGCAGCAGGGGGGTTCATCAGATTCTTATAACAGCTTGTTTTCAGACTTATCACAATGAGGCTTTATTTTCTCTTCAGATCCTACATTAATCACTGGACATTAATTTTCACTTGAGCCAAAGTTTGCCTGCTCCAGTCATTTTTAAATACAGGTCTCTCTCAATTTATGTGGGTTCCGTATATGCGAAGAGGCCACCCTGCCAAACATGATGTGGGATGACTGGGGTGAAGATGAATATATGCCCACCATTGGCATGGATCTTGTGAGGGAGTATCTTGAGAGGCTGGACCCCTATAAATCAGCTGGTCTGGATAAGTTGCACTCAAGAGTGCTAAAGGAACTGGCACACATCATAGTGCAACCACTAGCAAGGATAGCTGGGAACTCGTGGTGCTTGGGTGAAGTACTAGAAGATTGGAAGAGGGCCAATATGGTGCCCACTTTCAAGAAAGGGAGGAAAGAAGACCAAGGAAACTACAGAACAATCAGTTTGACCTCAATTCCCTGAGAAGATTTTGGAAAAATAATCAAAGAAATGATTCTTGACAGGCTAACAGAAGGCAACATTCTGAGGGATAGCCAGCATGGGTTTGTTGCGGGTAGGTCTTGCTTGACCAATTTCATTTCCTTCTCTGACCAGGTGATGTATCACATGGATATGAGGGAAGAGGTTGATGTCATATATTTGGACTTCAAAAAAGCTATTGACCTGGTGTCCCATGATGTCCTCATGGAAAAATTGGGCAACTGTGGCCTTGACTACTCCACAGTCCGATGGATGGAGAACTGGCACTGAGGTTGCACCCAGAGAGTGGTAGTTGATGGAACCAAATCAACATGGCACTCGGTGACTAGTGGTGTCCCCCAAGGCTCTGTTCTTGGAGCTGTATTCTTTAATGCAAGGGGCGGCAACCCCTGGCATGTGTGCCATTAGTGGTATGTGGAGACATTTTTCCCAGCACGCCAGGAGGTATGCAAAGAAATTGTTTTTTTTTTTTTTTTTTTAAGTTGCTGCTCTGGGCTCTCCCATGCAGCCACAAGTCCCAGCAACATGGCAGGCACCAGGGCAGATCCAGAAGAACACAGGCAGGGATGTTGTCTGTGTTCTACTGCCCCCAGCCCTTGCTCCCAGGATGCACCCTCCAGTCTGGCTGGCCCTTGGAGGGAGCTGTGGGTGGACAGGGCTGTGCAGGGTTGCTGCCCTGGAGGTTTCCAGAGGATGGCAGAGCCCTGGGACCAGGCAGGCAGACACCCTGTCCCACCTGGGGCAGCACTGAGGTGCTGAGTGCTGGGCCAGGCGGTCAGGACAGGGACTGGTCTGGCATGGGGGGACGCACCATGGGCAAGCCAGCCTGGTCAGGCCCTTAGGAAGGCAGGATCTGGGAAGAAAGTAGGGGCGGCCCCAGGGCTCTGTGGGCAGGCAGGCAGGGGTGCCCAGCAGCACCCATGGTGGGGCATGGCCTGGCCCATGCAGCTCTGCAGGGATGGGCTGCAGCCACCCTGTGCATGTGAGGATGCTGCCTGGCTGGGACAGGATGCCGGGCTCAGGGGCCTTCCCTCTCCAGAATCAGCCTCCCTGCACGTTGCCATCCCTGGTGCAAGGGCCTGGCCGTGGGGGCCCCCTGGAGCCTGGGGACAGGCACCGTGGCTCCCTTATCCTGCCTGGATCCCGGCCTTGCCCATTCACAACTCCCCTCAAGGGGCAGGCACCGCAGAGAGCCACTGCCCATGCTCAGCCCTGAGCTGCAATGCCTGTTCCCAGAGCCCGGGAAACAACCTGTGGCTGCAGCTCCCACTCACAATGTACCCAGCTAGCACAGAGACCAAGCAGGGAGCTCCCTAAACCCGGCATCCTGCCCCAGCCAGGCAGCATCCCTTAATGGTCAGGATGGCTGCGCCCCATCCCCATGGAGCTGCGCAAGCTGGCTGGGCCCCACCTCCAGTGCTTCTTGGCCCCCCACTGTGCCTGCTGCTCCCTGCTCCTCTCTACCCCCTCATCCCAACTTGCTTAAAAGAAAAAAAAATTCACAAGTACACGAAGTTTTATTTATTGTCATCAGATTTTGAATTTTTAGAAAGCCTGGTATTTCCTGTTAAAAAAAAGTAACATTAATGATTATTAATATGCAGTGCATCCTGCCACGTATGCCCTCTGCCCCAGTTTTGTTTTTGTGGCATGCCAGCACTCCGGCACCTTACAAGGTAGACATTGTGGGTTTTTCGGCACTCTGGCCAAAAAACATTGCCTACTCGTGCTTTAATGTCTTCATAAACGAACTAGACACTGGTGTCAAAAGTGGACTGCCCAAGTTTGCTGATGACACCAAACTTTGGGGCAGAGTCTCCGCACCTGTGGATAGGCTGGTGATCCAGGCTGACCTTGACAGGCTTGCAAGGTGGGCCAATGAAAACCTGATGATGTTCAATATGGAGAAATGCAAGGTGCTCCACCTTGGAATAAAAATCCACATCACACTTATAGACTTGGCAATGCTACAGTTGCTAGCACCATGACCAATAGAGATATGGGCGTCATGATTGGTGGCTCATATTCATCTTGTAGTCAATGTGATACAGCAGCTGGCAAAATGAACAAAACTCTGGCTTGCATCTACTGATGCATCTCAAGCAAGAGCCAGGGTGTCTTCCTCCTGCTGTACTCGGCCTTGGTGAGGCCGCAGCTGGAGTACTGCATCCAATTATGGCCTCCACAACTTAGGAAGGACATAGAAAAGCTTGAAAGAGCCCAGAGGAGAGTCAGGCACATGATCAGAGGGCATGAGAACAGACCTTATGAAGAGAGGCTGTGACCTATGGAACTCTTCAGCCTGGAGAAGCACAGGCTCAGGGGTGACTTGGTGGCAGCCTATAAGTACATAAGGGGTGTGCATCAGGGTCTGGGAAAACACCTGCTCACCAGAGCACCTCAGGGGATGACAAGGTCCAATGGTCACAAACTCCTGCAAGACTGTTTTAGGCTGGACATAAGGAAAAACCACTTTACTGTCCAAGGCCCCAAGGCCT
>NW_017729024.1:107428503-107446159 GCF_001723915.1 Gavialis gangeticus
CTGGAATAGACTCCACCCAGAAGTGGTGCAAGCACCTACTCTGGACACTTTCAAGAAACATTTGTATATCTATCTTGCTGGGATCCTTTGACCCTCGCTGACTTCCTGCCCCTTGGGCAGGGGGCTGGACCCAATGATCTTACAAGGTACCTTCCAGCCCTAATGTCTATGAAATCTATGAAACTATGTGCGAGGTAAATTCACCCCTGAGCCTGTGCTTCTCCAGGCTGAAGACTCCCATAGCTCACAGCCTCTCTTCGTAAAGTCTGTTCTCATGCCCTCTGATCATGCACCTGGCTCTCCTCTGGTGCATGATCAGTAAGTAACTGTAAGATAAAAATCTGAGTCTCATATGGAGCATATGTGTTGTTCTGCACCTCAAAGAAGTGTACATAACTTAACTAGGCAGATGGCTACACGCTTATGTTTTAACTTCCAACTTTTTTTTTTAAGTTACAAGTCCCATCCATTTGAACAGCAAGTTCCATACTGGAGTATTTTTGAGGGGATCAGAAGAAAAAACAGAAGAAAAGAGAGAGATGTATCATAACATCACATTAGCTTTGACACTGGGAACATGTGTTTTAAATACCTGCATGAGCTCCTCTAATTAAAAGTCTCCTTCAGTGCTTTGTGCTCCTTGTTAATGAGAATCAATAGCCCTCACCATCCAAACTGAACCCAAGTAGCTGGATTTCACCAAAACACTGGCATAAATTCAATGTGTCCAATTGTAAAAATGTAAGATATATAAGTGTGTTTGTATAAAATAACATCATAACACAACCACATGGCTAGGTACAAGCAGGGGATAATTTAATCTGTATTCCACTTTTATGGCTCAGGACCATAGTTTATACATTATGTATGTGTCAATATTCAGAAAAAGAAGGAACTACCTGTAACATCTAGCATTATGATAGAAAGGTATGCTGTGATTTTATCCTTACCATTGCCACTTACATTCTAACATTCATTTGTTATCTAAAATTTGACCCCCTAGCTCTTCCCACTACTTCCTGGCTATGCCTCTTGTCTTCTTGAAGGGTAAGATAGCTAATATAGGAACCATGGATAGCACCTACCACATGTTCCATTCTCCAAACTGATAGTTCATTTTCCTCTTGAGGAGAGTTCAAACAACATGCCAGGAATATTTTAATGCTATTGCTGCCAGAAGTTGTCTACCACAACTCCTCTCACATCATACTACATTGCTCATACGAATAGGGTTAGTTTCTAGCTATACAATCTAACACTGTACTTTTCTCATCTCTATGTTCTAACATCATAAAACCATAGAATCATAGAAACATAGGGCAGAAGGGACCTCCAGATGTTATGTAATCCAACCCCTTGCATGGGACAGGACCATCCCTATCCAAAAAAAAATCCTATACAAACCCATTGTCTAAACTGTTAGCAAAACTACACAGGCAATCCTGACAACCACAAGATGTAACATCCTAACCTGCCACAGGGAGAGCAGGTGGAATACAGTGGCCAACACCCTGCTGCCGCAAAGGTTTTTAAAGGAGCAGACAGAAATTACATTTGTTGTGTGATTGGCCCCTTAAAAACACTCTAGAGTTGTGCCCTAAGAGAAGAGCATGATTGCAGAGCACTCCAGTCATAGGACAAATTTACCCTCATTGTATGAGGATTCAGATGAAGCCATTCCAAAGTGAAGCGCCTTCATTAACTTGTGTCTACTCTGGTGGCTGGGCTTCTGCAGCTCAGCCCCACCCCTTGTGCTGTCTCCCTGGACGGGAGCAGGGAGAAGGGAGGGGAAGGAGCTCAGGCTGGTGTTTGCCCAGCCTGAGTTGGAGTGGGGACGGCTGGACTGGAGCTCCCTGCAGGTGGATTGGAACCTTCGGGGGGCCTACAATCCACCAACTTGCACTCCAGAGCATGCTGCACAAACACCAGCCTGAGCTCTTTCGCCTCCCCCTCTCCCATCCCATCCTATGACAGTATCAGAGCTAGGAGGGAAGTGCGGAGATAATATCTGCTAGGTCGGGAGGATTGGTCTAACTCATGACACTTTCTGTGAAGTGCCATGAGTTAGACCAGGGAGCTGCAGTTCTGGCTGCACCTTAAAATATATATGAAAGATCCAAGGAAGGAGGGCCATGCCCCCTGCTATAGAAAAAGGCAAAAACCCACACAGTACCAATCTGACCACGGGGTAAAATTCCTTCCTGACAACAAATGTGGCATCATTCTGATCCAGAGCAGGAGGGGCAGGATTGGCTAGCTAGAAATCTCTGGATTTAAGTCTCAGCAGGACCATTGGTACAACCCAGTCAAAATCCCCAGCCTTAGATGCAGCTAATGTGCAATGCATCTGAGGAAAGCTTTATAAAAACCTGATGCATGTAGTAGCAAGAGAAGAAAAAAAATCCTTCCCCTCCTCATGTCATAGCCAGCAAAACCCAGAAGCATGGGAAATACCCATAGTAGAATTCAGGCATAACTACTACAGGTACACCAATACATTAATCTATATTGTATTGGCACCGATAACAGGTAATTGACATAACTGGCAATCGGCTTTTTTGGGCTGATGTGCCTGATAATGCTGCTGATAAATGCTGCATGCATTCATGCAGGCACAGCAATCATGCAGCCAGCCCAGCACCTTGAAGAGTAACGTCTGGCTGGTAAGTCTCTTGAGGGGGAAGAGGCAAGGGAGGGAAGGGGTTTTGGGGGGGACTGGGGCTGGGGCAGGTGCTGCCCAGCTGGGGGCAGGGCACAGAACAGAGCCACAAGCAGCTCATCCAGGGGGCATGGGGAGGGAGTGAGGTTGGCTCCTACTGCTGCGTGCACCCCTGAGGCAGGCATAGGGAAGGGAGTGAGGGTGGCTCCCACTGCTACGTGCACCCCTGGGGCACCCCTGCGAGCTGGGGCCAGGATCTGCACTGGGCTCTTCCCAGTGGGAGTGGGAGTGGGGCTGGGGCTCAGCTGGGCCTGCACTCAGGGTGGGTAGCAGTGGCACTGAGAGGAAGGGCTACGGGGTAGGGGGGGGAACCTGAAACAACTGAGAAAAGGGTGTTTTCCCTCCTTTTTACAGAAGCCTTTCAGATATTTGAATCATGTCCCCTTTTAATCATCATTTATACACCATTCTTCCTTTCTTAAACTATGTCCCTACTTGCCAAATGCCTGCCCCTCTCATCACTCCTTAACTCACTTCCTGCTCAGTCCTGAGGGCTAGATATTAGTGTACTGAATAATGATGGGTAAATGATGAAGGGAATCTGAATCTGAAGATAATCACTGATCATTACACATGTCCATAAGGAACCAGAAGGGGGCAACAGAACAGTGATGGTACAATTCAAAAGAGGATGAGCTAAGGTTGAAACAAAAGTTTCCGGTTGATGTTCCTAGATTTATTTCTGTTGAAATTAGCATAATCATTTATTGCAGCATATGTTTCTAATCTACAATGAAAATTATAGCTACCACACACCATTAGAAAGTTAATTTTACACACATAAAGCAGTCTAAGGATCCACTTTATTTATTTTTAACCACTGTAACTAGCCAGAATTTATTTCACTTAAACCTCCATGTGCTATGAATTGTACACAGGCACTGGAGCTTGCTGAGCTGATATTTCTTTCACTCTGTAAGCCAACAAAGGATGCAGTATGACATAATGCAGCCAACATTATCTTACAGTTTCCCACAGGCATTTAAACACTCTAAAAGACACCAAAGAAAAACTAAATGCTAACCAGAGAATTAATTTTTCTTTGGGCTTTAGAACTGCAATTTCAAAATCTGCTGTATCTAACTGACGTGGAAGTGGGCATATCAGAAGTTTGTCACATGCTGAAAAGTAAGTTTTGGCATTCCCCCAAAAGAAGGGGGAAGCACATTTTGTAAGCACTATTTAGAGACTTCTTTAACATTTTTGAAAGGCTCAGGATGAAGACATAGTCAACAACTCTGCTCCTATGATGCAAGGGGACTCTAGGCAATATGGGTAAAGCTTGTCTATTAGGAACATGGAATTTTCTTAGGGGCCAGCCCAAAAATGGCATCCCCCAGGAATTAAGGACTATCATGTTCACCTGGGGGAGTACAATGCTACAGTGATGTAGCTGCCGAACACATGATCACTACGTTGCCATAGTGTATCATACAGCAATGCAGCACATCACTAGGTCACCATAGGGCAAAATGTAGAAGCACCCAATTACATTTAAAATAAAACTAACAAAACCAGATACTTCATTGTATACACTCCTTTCACTAGGAAAAGGAAGACAAAATAAAACTTGTGACAGATGGTGTGCTTAATACACAACTGGAAGGTCCTCAAATATAACAACAGGAACCATGCAAGACACTTTAAAGCAGAGGTGCCAACACTTCCTAACCCTGGGTTAGGAGATGTTGGCAGCTCTGCTATAGTCTTCCTACAAAATCTTAATGCAACTGAGAACCACATTACTTTTAAAATGCCACTGAGTGCATCTACACATGCATTAATGAGCTTTTGCTACTGCACATTAAGGGCATGTGTACACGAAATGGGGCCCCTAAATTGAAGTGGTGGGTTGTAAAAAACACCACTTCAATTTACAGCTGATTAAACCCCTGTGTCATGCACACATCCACTGACTTACCTGCCTCTCCATCAGGGAGGGGAGGGTGAGTTGTCAGCGGGCGAAGCCGTCCCTGGGCTGGGGTGGGGGGGGAGGGAGGAGGGCCTGGTACTTCCCACTGCAGCAGCGGTGACCCCCTACAGGCAGCATCTACCCACAGGCACAGGGCTTAGGTGGTCCTGGAGGGCACTGCAGCTGCAGAGAGAAGCACCAGCCCCTGCACAGCTGAGGCAGGCAGGCAGGCTCCAGGGGTAGGGGGAGGACTCAGGCTCACCACTTTTCTTGGGCAGAGCCTGCTTTCCTGGGCTGCTGTCAGGCTGCCAGCAGGGCTTCCTGCAGAGTCATGGAGCTGCACGGAGCCCAGTGCTTCGCTCTGCAGCTGTAGGGGCAGCAAACTAAAACTCCTCAAAGTTGTTTTTGGTTTGCTGAGTCCAAAGTCATTTAAAGTGCATTATGCTGCCAAATTTTCTACAGCAGCTGGAATTAATGTGCAATACCAAGGTGTGTAAACACCGATACAATTAAAGCAGTGTAAAAGCATTTAGCCCGCTTTAAAGTGTCATGAACACATGCCTCTTGTTTCATCTACATACAGCCTAAGTTTAGTACTTCTAATGTGAAGTGCTACATAAAGGTGGATTAGGCTGCCCTCATTCTCGTGCTTTTTTAGTGATGCTTAATGCACAGTAGCCTATTCTACTGTACATTAGCAAATTATCATGGCTTTTTATGCACCACTTTAATGTGCAGTACCATAGGCTACTGCACATTAAAGCACATGTGTAGATGTGCACCAAGTGAACTATCTGCACACAGCATTCCAGCTCAAATAATAATTTGACACTAAGGCTGCTTACAGATATGTAAAACAAAACAAAACAACCCCCCCTGCCCCACACTCTTTACCAGAAGCAGCAGCATGTTAGTTCAATCCAGCTTCTCACTGTCTATATAGATAATGGGTTTCAGTGGAGCTTTTTGATGCTTTTATCTAATAGTGGATTCAATCAGGTATTATATAAAAGCACCAAAAATCCCCACTAAAATGCCCAATCTATACAGACATTGAGTGAGCTGGGTCCAACTAATGCAATGCCTCTTTTGGGTATGTGCTGGGTTCAGTGCAGGAGCATGCCAAGTTTAAAGTAAAACACCATTTTTTTTATGTTTTTAACATCTGTAAGAAGCCTAAATGACTTTTTAGAATGAATGCAAGAGGCAAGGATTGTTTTGGTGATATCTTTTATGGAACCGAGTGTGTGGTTGGGATAGACTTAGACAAGCTTCGAAATGCAAACCATTCTTCATCAGGTTTGAGAGTAAAAAGCAGGCACAGTGATGATTGAAGCAGTGTGGAGGCCTGTGATGCCAGAGAGAAATTCCCTCAGGTATATACATGGAGGCCAATGTTAGTAAGCACTCTTGAAGCACAAGTTTTTTTGCATCTTTCATGGCCACAGTCAATTCTCTGCACATGTCCCATTTACCTGAAATAATCCTTTTGGTTCTCATCCAAAACAATAGTAGTTACCATATATACATATATATATAGATATATCTATAGCTATATATCTAGATATAGATATATAAAAACCATACAAATATAAAATATTCTGCTAAGATTGCTAGGCAGGTATTTCTCTAGAAAAAAACATATAGAAAATATATATATATATATTTTTTTTTTTATATGTTTTTTTCCTAGAGAAATACCTGCCTAGCAATCTTTGCAGAATATTGCCAGCAGCTTGAGTTCAGAAGGTATTAAGCACCTCTTACTAAATGGTTTTCCTGAAAACATATTGCAAAATAAAAATAAGAGAGAGCCTGCCAAATCAAATATAAAACTGTAATAAAACAAGCTAGGGGAATTTAAGGGATAACTTGCTAAACACACAAAAGGTAATAGCAAACACTTCTTTTAGTGCTGAAAACCTTCCAGGGAGTCAGTTGGGCCTTTGGGGAGGGGGGTGGGGAGAGGCTCCTGTAGCTGCACACACCCCTTGGCGAGTCATGGGGGCATGTGCCCCCCCCAGATCTGTGCGCAGGGTGAAGGCAAGCTGTCGCTGTGGGCTGGGGCCAGGGGTGATGCTGGGCTCTTCCCCGTGGAGAGGTTAGGCCAGGGCTGTGCTCAGGATATGGGGTGCCAGCAGTGGCTCTGGGAAGGGGGGGCTATGGGAGGGGCTACAGAGACTTTTGGGGTGGCTGTAGCCTCCCCATAGCCTCCCCTCCCAGCGCTCCCACTGCCCACCCCGAGTGCAGCCCCAGCCCAAACCCCCAAGGGGAAGAGCCTGGCACTGCCCCCAGCCCACCCTCATTCCACACACAGATCGGGGGGCACATGCCCCCCATGCCTCCCCCAGGGTGTGCGCAGTGGCAGGAGCCATCCCCCAGATGAGCCGCGGCTCCATCCCAAGTCCCACCCTGACTGTGCAGTGCCTACTCCTGCCCCATCTCCAGCCCAAGCCCCAGCCCCACTCCCTTCCTTACCGCACAGGGCCTCAATCTGCCTCCCCCACATCCCTTCCCTCCCCCTGTCCCTTCTTCCCCACAGACTTACTGACCAGTCACTGCTCTCCAAGCTGCCAGACTGCACTCCTGGCCACGTGCATGCTGTGGCTGTGCCCATGCACACGGCATTTATCTGCAGCATTATTGTCCACATCAGCCAAAAAAAGCCAACTGACAATTGCAATAATGTCAATTTTCCTTTCATCAGTACTGGGACAATATGGACTGATGCACTGGTGCACATCTACTTTCTACGGACAAGTCAGTGGAGCTAACCCAAATTGAAGTTTCAATAGCTGAGGTTGCAGAAGAAACCAATAAACTAAACAGCAGCAATTCACCAGGAACTGATGGCATTCACCTTAGCATCCTGAAGGAGTTCATACTGGGAATTGATGAACTCCTAACTGTAGTATGCAACGTATCATTAAAAACAGCCTCTGTACCAAGGACCGGAGGGTTACCAATATGACTTCTGTATTTAAAAAGGCTCTAAAGAGAATACAGGGAACTATTAGCTGGTGAGTCTGATGTCTGTTCCTGGAAAACTGGTAGAAATAATAATAAAAAAAATAACTGTTCAGCATATGGATGAACGTGACTTGCTGGAGAGGAAACAACATGGCTTTGCCAAAGGGAAATCATGCCTAACCAACTGAGTTTTTTGAGAGTGTCAATACGCAGGTGGATCAGGGTGATCCAGCTGATACAGTGCATCTGGATTTCCCAAAACGCCTTTGACAAGGTCACCCATGACAGGCTTTTACAAAATTTAGGTTGTCATGGGATTACAGGAAACATTCACTCATGTATTAGAAACTGACTTAGAGTGAGCATAAATGGTCAGTTTTCAGGATGGAAAGAAGTAAACAGCAAGGTCCCCCAGGAATCTGTGTTGGGACCAGTGCTGTTTAACACATTCATAAATGACCTGGAAAAGGGGATGAGTAACAAGGTAGGCAATGTGAAGATGATAAAAAAAAATATTCAAAGAGGTAAAGACCAAGGTGGACTGTGAAGAACTACAGAGGGATCTGGCACTATTGACCTAAGGTGCAATTAAACAGTAGATGAAATTCAATGTAGATAAGTGTAAAGTGATGCACTTGGGCAAAAATAACCCAAGCTATCTACAATTTAGTGGGCTACAGGAAAGATATCTGGGAGTCATTGAGTACAGTTCTCTAAAAACCTCAGCTCAGTGCTCAGCAGCAGTCAATAAAGCAAACAAGATGTTAAGGGAACTATAAACAAAACAGAAAGTATCATTATGCTCCTTTATAAATCCATGATGCATCCACACCTTGAATACTGTGCTTAGTTCTAGTCTATGCACCTCAAAAGTATATAGAAGAACTAGAGATGGTACAAAGAAGGGTAACAAGGATGATTAGTGGTATGGAGGGGCTTCCACACGAGGAAAGACTAAAGAAGCTGGGCCTATTCAGTTTAGAGAAGAGATGCTTTAAGGGGAACATGATAAGGGTTTATAAAATACTACATGGCAAAGAGAAAGTAAATAGGGATTTATGATTTATTAATCTCCCACCATACAAGAATTAGGGGTCACAAAATGAAACTAGTCGGCAGTAAGCTTAAAGCTAACAAAAGGAAATTATTTTGTCATACAGCAGGTAATTAAAGCATGGAACACTGCCACAAGATGTGGAAGGTGACAATTTAACCAGATTCAAATTTGTCCAGGGTTGGACAAATTCTTAGAGAAAAGGGGCATCAGTTAAGGGTTTGAGAGTTCAGGGTACAGCCTCTGAAGCAGAACTTCTTAGAACTTAAATGCTGAAAGCTGCAAAGTGAGAGGAACAGTAGAAAAAAAACCTGGTCATAACCTGTTCACTCTCCTTTTCAGCATTCACTGTCTGCCACTGTGTGATATGGTATATTGAGCAAGATGGACCTGTGTGATATGGTATACTAGGCAACTCTGACCCAGTAAAAGACAGTTCTAATCTTCTTAAAATTAGTCTGATCAGACTAAGAAACACCTTGGATGGATGGAGCACAGCCAAGGCCTCGGGAAACAAGCCTGTCCCACTAATCTAAAAGCTAATAAATAAGAGAAAAGGGTAGGAAAAGCTTTCACAAATTAAACCCTGTGGCTTACTTTAATGGAGTCCTCAAATAAGGATTTAATAAGACAATTATGGAACATTAATTTAATGCCAGTTGATTTAACACAGTCATCATGATTTAACAACTTCAGTATGTAGTGACTGATTATTAAAACCACATTGTTGATGTTCAAAAGTGCTGCAGTCAGAGATAAGAGTTTTATTCTATTTGTCATTCACTCAGAGTTTGCCCAAATGATTCTATTCTAAATATTAATATTAGAAGCTGGGTAAATACCACAAAAATGTTCTGCAAGTATTTACTTGAATTTTATAATGGCCAAACTTGCCACCCCCTTTGTGCTTGCTATTTGTGAACAAGGAAAGGACCAAGTCCAGCTTGCTTCTGTGGTGCAATTTTAAGATTGCCTCCTTGAGCATTTTTATATCTCTTTTTATTTATTATTTGCATTACAAAAGCTCTCAGCAAAACAAAACAAAAGAACAAAAACAAAAGCAGAAGTCAATCCCTACGCCAAAAGGCTTCTGATCCTGTGAAGGAAAAAAAGGCAAAGAAAGGGAGAGTGACCCAGTGTTACCCTTGAGGTTGGTGGCAGAGCTGGGACCAAAACCCAGACCTTCCATCTTCTAATATAGTGCAATCTCAAACATACCATCCTGCATTTCAAGTACCATTTACTCACAAAAAGCAGCAATGGGCTGCTTAACTCAGCAGGTAAGCAGAGTCCCAAAGCCCCTAAACAGCATCCTGGCATAAAGTCAACTGAATGAGCCAGATCAGGATACAACAGTACAACTGAAAGCCAGGAAAAATGCAGGCACATACACTTACTTTGTGTGAATGCTAGAACAGAAAATGAAATTTAAACTCTCAACCCTGCCAATAAATCTTACAGTAGTATAATTTTTCTAGGAATGATGCCTTAGCATGGCTTTGCGTGACCCAAAAAGGAAAAGGCTTAAACATTTCTAATATTCACTAAGACTGCACATCTGCTACCTCCTCCTAAACTGCAATCTCTCCATAAGAGAATCGGGGCCCTAATGGCTTCTCAAGCTCTCTTGCTGATTATGAAGGTTATGTCCATGCAAAGAGAAAATATAAATAGTTATTATTTGTTTGGCTGTCAATTGTTCTCAGAAGCTCCAGTCAAGATCAGTGTACAAAGTCACTTTACATACTGATAAGAGACAGTTACTGCCCAAAAGACCTTGGCAAAGGAGACTAATTGCAATTTGAGGTGGAGAGGAGAAACGTTTTGGAAAGGTGGCTTTGTCTTCCTCTGAACTTGAGGCTGCCCTACAGCAATTCAGTGCCAGAGGCCAAGTTAAAGCAACCTGAAAACATATTCACTGGACCAGTATGAATATTAATATTAATAGAATTTTTGTAATTGAATAAAAATGGAAAATGGATATCATCGTCTTAACTTTAGCCCACATGGCTGCAGCCAGTTCGACTGAAAGAAATTCTGTTATGTTTCTATGGAACTTCAGAATTGACATTTGTGTTGTAGACCTGACATAGTCTTTGCTTTCTTAAAAATCTATCAAACCTTCTTGGAAAAAAACAATGCCACATGCCAACCATAACATAGAAATAAGAGGTCATTAGGAAAAGCAAATTTGCAAGCACTGAGAAATACAGCCTGCCAAAGCCTGTAAAAGAAAAATCAAAAGAAAAAAGAAAACAAAAGAAAACAAAAAATGAACACACAAAATAAAAAACAAAAAACAAAAAAACCCCAGAAAATGGAACACTAAAGGAAAGGAAAGGATCAAGGAAAACTTTCCTACCAAGCAGCCAAAAAGTTCTCTTATTACTCAGAGATTCATGCTAAGTCTTACACAAAGGAATAATTATCTAAAAAGTATTTGAATCAGCAATGCATTTCACCTTACTATCAGCTGAAAGTCTTTAGCCATCCCTTTGGTTTCTCCAGAGCAACTGAACTTACAATTCACCACTGGTTACAGACCCAACACTGGTATTTAGAATATAACCTCAGTATTGATGTGGCTCATCCTTTTTACCACTCCATCATCTCAAGCCACTCCTGCTTTAATTAGAGTGGCTCCGAGAGTCATTCTTATTAAAGTGCCCAGAGCATCTTTTGTATCAGCAACCATGAACTTCAAAATGGCAGAGAGGCCATTTTATCTAAAGCTCATTGAACGAGCTTTAGATAAAGCACCCCCACTGGCCTTTTTTAAGCCCAAGGACTCTGATACACGAGACGCGGGAGGCTGCTGGACCACAGAAACTGTCACGCTCCAACACACTGGAATTACAGAATCAGAGCAGCCTCCCAGTTCGTGTATAGGCACCCATTAACTCTAGCATGGAAATAGTTTTCACTGAAGCATTGGATGCACTTTCAAGATACTCAAGAAAGCACTGATTTCGTTTTATGAATCTGAAAGAGATGTATATTTAATTCTTATGATTACAAGACTAATGTAACAACATATTTTGATTATTTTGTCGTTTGTTGTGTTTTTATATAAAATACGATATAGCAAATGAATGCACATTCCAATATACATTTTTTTGCTCCAATCTTACAAAGAATAATATAGCCCTAGGCCTTTAGCTTATTCCTAACGCTTCTAATTTCTTCTTAACTTGATAAAATATGCATTGTGTTATATGTGATGATGCACCACATCACCTGCACCTTCTTTTCAAAATCTTAGATCCACCCAAGGAAGTACACAATGCTCTACAGCAACAAACAGAATAGCTACCTTACACATGAGAACTTTGGGAACATTTAAGGAAAAGACCAAGTGCTGACAACAGGCCTCAGTCACAGGGCAATATCAACCAGCTTCGACACAGTGAACTCCAAGGGTAATCCCAAGTGTGTTCTATGCCATTCTATATGGCACAGCTGAAGCAGTTAGAGCACCAGCATCAAGTAAAGGGTAGCTTTCATAATGTTGACAAGGCTAATAGCACTATCTTTCAAAAGAAAGCCTCCCTTTCCTCTGTGTCAACTCTAGCACTGAATACAGTAACAGAATAGTCTTGGCAGCTTAAGGATTTGGATTGCAAGCTTTGGAATTTAACTTTTGTTCAGAAGTGGTATCTTGATTGGCTTCCTAACGAAGAAAAAAAAATAGAAACTGTAATGGGTCCCAAATATTAAGTGGTCATGACCTTATTTGAAGGGGCCAAAGAGAAAATGTAATTTTTAAAGGCAGATCAGAGGAAAATGGGTAAAAAAGTAGCCAGAATCTTTAATCTGTGTGTGTATCTAGAAGGGCTGCAATTGAGCCCCATGGGAAATACCAATTCCTTGTCTTTTTATTCTTGAAGATTCACAGACTTCAAAATATATTTTAAACTGTCCCCTAGTTAAATAGATACAATTTTAAGATAACGAGCTTTAGCAGCTTAAAGTAATTTAATCTGCAGGAAGCAAGTAACATTTTATAAAGTAAATAAAGGCCAAAAAACACTTACTGGAGACATTGATAAAGAGAGTGCTTTAAACAGGCTGTTTCTAGAGGAACATAGCCTACATTCACAACTGCACATGGATATGGCACAATCATGAATATAAGTATGGGAGAATATATGAGACTTAAGTTCAAAGCAATACATGTTTTTCAAGTATGCTGAGGTATGTCAGTAAGGATAGCAGTTTACCATCCCATCTGAAATTTAATGCAACATTTTATATTACTGACAGTGCGATGACAATATGATTTGAGACATCAGCCAAACAATTCTCTTATATGCTGAAATGAATGAACTGGCTCAGAGGGAAGAATGGAATCTGCTGAATTAGAATCATATGTAGAATTGTATAAAACCACAAAGTTGCACTCATCTGCAGGGAATCAGGACTCTTCTATAGCAGTCATGGCCAAACTGTATAGCTCAGGGTATAGCTCTTGAGGGTAGCTGTTAAGAAGAAAATGTGTATTTGGTCATGAGACAAAACCGTGTTCCTTGAACCACACCACAAAATAAAACTGCAATACTTGAAACAGCCCTGGTGGCAAAGGGAAACTGAAGAAAAAGCCACCTACCAGCTCCCTCTTCCTGCTTCCCCTGCAACTTCAGAAATGGTCCTAGCCCTGGTACCACCTTTGTAATCCTTTTTACCAGGGTGGTTCAGAGGAAAGAGTTCTTAATTTCTTCCTGTCCCAGGGGGGTGAACCAAGCCCCAGTGTCACGGTGGGCCGGGGTGGCAACTGAACACGGAAACAGGCCGGGTTTTCTGGCGAGGAGAACTGAGACTCCTGAATCGTTCCTTTCTTAAAGTAAACAGGGTTTATTAACTTATGCTTTGAGGCGTAGGATGTGTTGAATCTTCAGTTACAGTTTAGTTGAACACAAACACAACAAAGGCAATCTGCTGGTCCACAGGGTTCCCCAACAAGCCCTTGCATTCTACCCCCTGAGGGATAGGTGCGGTTGCCTGTTGGTTAGTCCTAGGGCTGGTCAACAGCTCATATATAGGGACATAGACAAACGGACTGTAACTAACAAACCACCGAATTATCATCGTGATGCCAATTCAGGAACAAAATGGGTGAGACGTGTCGCGGCTTGACAGCCGGGCTGATCGCGGAGGAGTATTCTTCTGAGATGAATTCAAATCGTCGTCAAAGCGAACGCTGAGAGTCAGAAAAGTCAAACTGGAATGTGAAGTCCCAAGGAGGGATTGGGAAGTTCTCTCCCTCTCACAGAGGTAAACAACGACAGCCTCTGTATGAAGTTTGAGCAACTCCCTCCATCCACTGGTCACTCACTGTATCAAAACACCACCAACTCATCAACTAACCGGCCTAAAACCAACTCCCCCCTCACAGAGGGGACCACCGGTCTTTATGGGAAACCTGTAGCCAATCAAATCGCTCCCTGGCTAGAAAGTTCTGGTCTTATTATGTCAGAGCAGTTCTTTCTGAGCCTGCGCTCAGTCAGAAGCCTCACACATTCTGAGCATGTGCGAGTCAGAAACTAGGTCATGACTGATTGACAGTCTTAAAGGTCACACAAAGGGCAGCTCTGGTTCTGCTATGGAATTTTCCACTCCTGGTCAAACCAACTTCCAGCATTGGCAGCATTCATATTCAAAAAAATTTTTCCACACTTCCTAGACTCTATAAATAGAAGATCAGCTGGCTCTGCTTTGAAGTAGAAGAGTTTGAAGCCAAATGCATGATTTTTTTTGAGCTTGATACCATTTTCAAGTATTTTAAGATGGCACTATGGCTAGACCATATAGGGGTTTGGTTCTCAAAGGCCAATACAGCGGACTCGCATCATATGTGCATTTAACTTATGCAAATTCAACTATACGTGCTTGGCAAAAAAGAGAGAGAAAAATAAGAATTTAAATAATGCAGGCGATTCCACCCGCCATTCCGCAGGCAATGCCTCAGGTGAACTGGGGGGGAGGGGGGGAGGCATGGAAGGGGATTAAACTCCCCTTTCTTCCACCAGCACATGGACCCCTGCCAGGGTCTGCCTGGCCTTTTGCCCTGCTGGCCCCTAGTGCAGCAGGGGCCTGGCCAGAGCCAGCCCAAACATCATCCAATGGGAAGGAAGGACTCTCTCTAGCACACCCCCCCCTGCCGTCCCCAGCTTCTAGCCTAAGCCACTGCAGGCATGTGGCTGCATTTCCAGAATCAAAAGGAAATGTCTATTCACTTGTAATTCAGTTCAGTTTATGCAGGTTAGACTAGCCTGCAAAGATTGAATCAATTCAGGCTTGGACTTTTTGAATGTTTGCACTTAGCCAAGAGGTTTTTTGTTTTCACTTTCCACTGGTGTAAACCAGAATTAAATCCACTGTCCCTGACGTTATATCAGAAGCAGGTTTATCTGAAGAAAGCTTTGACCCTGAATAATCTTGGTTTTTAAATTGTTTCTTGATAAGATGATTAATCTTAGTAATGTTGCCTTGAATCTTACTATTGACAATAAACAACATGTCACAACATGAATAGGAAAGGAATTGGGAAAAATATTAAAGAACTATATACCTGAAAAAAGTTTTAAAAAACTGGAAACCTCATAAATTGTATTTGGTTACCAGTTAATCCTCCAAATGCATGTGCACTATTATTTTTAATTCTTCTCTGGCTTTTCTAATTATTTTCCAATATTTTAAGAAAAACCTAATTATTTAAGGATTAAGAGAATCCTTGTTCTACTACATTTTTAGGATAATTTCTTCAGTATAGTTTGGGTTTAACTTCAGATGGAAAATGTTAATTTAAAATCTTCCTCTAAAGCTGTGAAGCCTGTTTTAAGGTCTCAAGTTTCTGAGGTTAGTGCTAATGGTGCTACACAAGACTTATATTTTTGGTTTTTATATTGGAATGGAAGCTTTGGGTTCAAAAGCCACATTGCCAATAAACCAAAATTTACTACCCAGGAGGATGGGCAATGCACACAGGAAAAAAAAAAAAAGAACTTGTTACAAGTTCAGCTACTGAGGTAAGTTAAGGTATAGTGCAACTAAAAAGGGGGATTAACTAGTGCTGTACATTTCACTGGGCACTGTACAGAGCAGAGTAAAGTATTTGGGGTAATTCATCTTCTAGTCTCCTCACAAATTATGATGAGATGGCTTTAATGTAGCAGGTAGCAAAGAGTGACTGCACTTCTCCCATGCAGTTGCTGTATACTTTACATAGATCGAAACTGCACTTGACCACTCAGCCCTGCAGCAAAGGGTGCATGATATTAACTCAGCTACATTACCCATCATAATCCGTGCATCCCTTTTCATAGATTTATAGATGTTAGGGTCGGGAGGGACCTCAATAGATCATCGAGTCCAACCCCCTGCATAGGCAGAAAAGTGCTGGGTTCAGATGATCCCAGCCAGATGCCCATCCAACCTCCTCTTGAAGACCCCTAGGGTGGGGGAGAGTACCACCTCCCTTGGGAGCCCATTCCAGACCTTGGCAACTAACTGTGAAGAAGTTCCTCCTAACGTCCAGTCTAGATCTGCTCTCTGCTCACTTATGGCCATTATTTCTTGTGACCCCCCCCAGGGGAGCCTTGGTGAGTAGAGCCTCACCAATTGCCTTCTACGCCCCCATGATGAATTTATAGGCAGCCACAAGGTTGCCTCTCAACCTTCTCTTACGGAGGCAGAAGAGGTCCAGGTGCCTTCATCTCTCCTCGTAGGGCTTGGCCTGCAAGCCCTTAACCATACGAGTGGCCCTCCTCTGGATCCTCTCCAGGTTATCCACATCCCTCTTGAAGTGTGGCACCCAAGACTGCACGCAGTATTCCAACTGTGGTCTGACCAGTGCCCGATAGAGGGGAAGTATCACCTCCTTGGTTCCGTTTATCATGCATCAGCAGATGCATGACAAAGTGCAGTTAGCTTTTCTGACGACTTCGTCACACTGACAACTCAAGTTCATATTGGAGTCCACTAGGACTCCAAGATCCCTTTCCGCTTCCGTGCTACCGAGCAGGTCATTTCCTAGGCAGTAGGTGTGCTGGACATTTTTCCTCCCTAGGTGCAGCACTTTGCATTTCTCCTTGTTAAATTGCATTCTGTTGTTTTCTGCCCATTTGTCCAACCTGTCCTGGTCTGCCTGCAGTTGTTCCCTGCCCTCTAGTGTATCCACTTCTCGCCACAGTTTTGTATCATTCGCAAACTTGGACAGAGTACACTTCACTCCCTCATCCAAGTCATACAGTTGCATCACACTAGTAAACAATAAGCATGTCTATTATCTGACAGTCACGCTTAGTGCAAAGGACTCTCTCAAAGAGCTGGACTTCTTTGTTAGTAAATTTTACCTCATCAGTTCCAGGGATTCTTATTTGACTAGCTACTGACATGTGTCTTCTGACTGTTCTTGGCTGATTAATATATATGGTTTATTACTTTTAACATTAGAACTACAGTAATTTCACAGTCCTTCACAGAGACCAAGAACAATTGATTGCAGTACAGCACAAAACAGCACAATTATTGACAACTGGAGCAGTTCGTTCCCTACAATGATAGTTTACTTGCTGAATTCACCGAGCAAGGAAGTTATACATTTAAATACACAGTGTTGCTGGATGAGTTAGGTGACAATAAATATGTATTACTTTGCAATCTGAAATATAAAGATATAACCTAAACCTTTGGGATAAGTGTTGTGCCCATATTTTAAAATTCTATGGTTGAGCACTGGCCTGTACAACCTTGATTCAGCCCCTCTTTGCATATGCAACAAACTGTAGCAAAACCCCCAGTTTTTCTTGTTTTTCTTTTAAAATGCATTCCCTACCCTTCCCCAACCATTTCTGACTTTGTCTCTCCCTCTCTATTCCCTATAGATAAGTATAAGTAAGCTAAGATGTAGGATAAGCTTTAACTTTTTATTTTAGGTAGTAAGTTTTATTTCTCTCCCCTCTGCAAATAATCACCCTGCTATTTTGATACAGATATCCACTGT
>NW_017729024.1:107451159-107451612 GCF_001723915.1 Gavialis gangeticus
TCCAGCCCCAATCTACCTTAAGTAACCCCAAGCCTCAGTTCCTGAGCCAGCTTCTCTCTAGTCCACTGGTTCTAATCCCAGTTCCGGCAACTTTCACTCCCTACACTTTAACTCACTCACTCTCACACCTTAACCTTCCCCCAAGTATCCCAGGTACCCCAAGCACACACATACATACTGTACCATCCAAGTTAGGAACTTACCTATGTGTAGGTGGGTTGTATGTGTCTGAACTGGTGAGTGTGTGTGTGTGTCTGTATGTGTGTGTCTGTGCGTGATTGTGTGCATGATATACAAATTGTGCTGAGTGTGCAGGTATGGACAACTGATTTTTGTCTAACTTTTGGGGTGTATAGTGTAGGTGCTTGAATTGATGAAAGGTATGCATGTGCCTAGGCTGGTATGAATGTGTATGTGCCCGAGTTAGTAGTGTGTGTGTGTGTGTGTGTGTGT
>NW_017729024.1:107451624-107458044 GCF_001723915.1 Gavialis gangeticus
TGTGTGTGTGTGTGTGTGTGTGTGTGTGTGTGTGTGTGTGTGTGTGTGTGTGTGTGTGTGTGTGTGTATGCACCCAATTGATTTGTGTGTTTGTATATGTGCAATTGTGTCTCACCCTTCTGTCTGACAGCGCAATATTGAGATCCTGAGAGTTGGCTTGACCCCACAGGGTAACAAATCCAAAAGGAAAAACAAACAAATATACAAACAAATCTCATAAACAATGTTTCATCCATCTGGGTACCAAATGAGTCAGGTGTCTCATTAAAAAAAAAAAAAAACTTATTCAAAGATAGCATCCTAATGAACATGTGCCAGAGATATACAACATTAATTACAGCTTTCCTTACCTTGATAGTGCTTGATTTTGCAACCTTAATAATGTACTCTTAACATATGTCTTTTTTTTCATTTATATAGGAAAAGACAGTAACACATTAAGAAATATGCTCGTGGTATAGGAATAACAAATGCTACCCTAGTGAAAAACTTCTGAGTAATTTATACAATGCCTTGCCTTGCCTTGCCAACAGCATCCTAATACACTTGCAATCAGGCACAAGACCAATACATTTCAAGACAACAAGTACCCAAGCCAGCGATACAGACATAACCATAATAAAAATCCTGCTTGCTAGTCTGTGCTGCACGGCATCAATAGTTCTAATATACAGTGATTCCAGGACCACATCGTTAATCAGTGTGGAAATAGTAGTATCTTTACAAAGAAACTTTATTGCATTGGCAGTAAAGCAGTTGTTTGATATTTCTCTGAACCTCCCCCCATAAAATTACACATACCGATAGAACAAAGTGTTGATTTTGCCCCATCTGTGAACTCTTTTAGTAGGATTGTAAAATGCCAAGAACAGCCTGTCTAAAAGCAGATGGATTAGCACAAACACAGCAGTTGTTTAATGCTTTTATTCCCTTTGTTAACTGGGTTCTTTGACCTCAGCAAAAAGATTTATCAGAAGAAGTCAACCCCCCATCCTTCCCACTGTCTTAGCTCTACCATGTTCTCACAGACGATAGATGGATACTCTTCCTTCATGCTCTAAGAAAGATAACTGGAGACACTAATCTTAGGCTACCAGAACAACAGACTGAGGAAGCAGCAAGCATGGCCACTCCAACACATGATTTTAAATCACACTGAATCCTTTTCTTAAGTTTTTTTTTTTTTTTATAATTCCCTATCCCACAGAAATTTTTTGTGGACAACAATTCCTAAAACACATCAGTAACCTAGGAATACATCAGCTGCTGATAAAACTACAATTCAGTTTTAATGAAAATGTATTAGAAATCATAGCAAAAACAGCCTTGAAAGGATTAAGCTTGTAAATTTACTGTTATGTTAAACTCAACTGGTTTGTTTCTTCTCACAAGACGACAAGATTAAAATGTGCAACTCACTTGTTTCAACTTGTAAATTCTTTTCTTTAACTTAAAACATCTGAGAATGAGCAGCTAAGTATTCAACCTTTGAAATACCTCACACTTACAAATCCAAGTTTTACATAGATCTACATAAGAGAAGGTAAGTATACAGGTATTTTGGATAAAAATAACATTTCTTTTCTAAATGCATTTCTCTCTCACTTCTCTTTTAGTGCCATTTAACCTATTGACTACTTGCAAAGCATCATTTATTTTGTAAAATTACTTCAAAAGGAACCCCAATATTGAAATAATTGTCAGGAAATCTTTCAGATTCACCCTCTACAAGCTGCATATTTCCACATCAAAGGATTTGGGGGGGGTTTGGGGTGGGGTGAGGGAGATTGAGATGCACAAAACGTTAATTTTTCAGTGCAAACTGCTTTTTCATGAACAAATCAAAATAAGGCAGGAAGCTAAATAACCAAAATGTTATAGGAAAACTATAACTACCATAACTTTTGAGGTCAATTTCTACCCTTTTGAAAATCTGTCCTTAAATTTTCACTACATATAGCATAGTGCTTACTGCACTAGCTAGGATAAATAAAACTGAGTGACAGTTTCCTTGCACAATTTCATAACACAACATTTCTGGACAGAGAACTGATCAAACAAATTATAAAACAGAAGCGTCCTACCGGGTCTTCTGTTTTGTGGTTATTCAGCAAATCAGACAAGAAATCATCGTGGAGGCTCTCTCTCCGAATCAATGTAAATTCACGCAGAAAAACAGCTCCTTGGTTTTGGTCTCCACAAACCTAGAAAGATAAGACAGTAATGCTAAGTACAGACAGCTAAAAAGGCCAAGGATGAATCATTTCAATCTTCACGGGTTAGTTTGTTCAATAATAAAGCAAGTAAACAGACATGCACTTTTGATTCTGCAAATGCAGCCACATGACTGCAGTGCATTAGGTGAGAAGCTGGGGAGTGCTACAGCATGCCTCCCTGCTCAACTGGAGCAGACAGCTAGATCACCCACCCTGAAAGGTAGGGGTTTGCAGGGGAGGTGCAGAGCATCCTGGGATGGTGAGGTACTGTAACTTAACTTGAATCTGGAAGGGATCTGGGACAGAAGTTTAATAAACTGATTTAACCTAAATCAGTTAAGTCTGATACTATAACCATTCAGGTTTATCTTAAACTGGTTTTGGTCAATCTTAAAGCAGTTTACATGCACTGAAGTGCTATTGTGTTACAGATTTGGACTGGTTTCTGATCACTTATACCAGTTTATGTGTAACTTCTGTCTTTAGCCTATGAGAAGCAATTTGTCACATTGCTGTTGGCATCATATCCAAGGGAATGAAGCAACCTGATGAATTAGCGTGCCTGTTAATGGCTTTTGGTCTCTCAGATTATTAGATTAATTACAACTCCAACCAGTGTTCCTATTACTGTAAGTGGAGGCCTAACTTTAAAAAAAATGGACTTATAGTTTGCTCAGATGCCCAACAATAAAAAAAACCTCTGCTTTTGTAATGGGCTGGCAATTTGCTTCTGAAAGAGATATAGTGCACTATTAAAATCACCTTGTGGGCAGTGTTACAATTCCTACAAAACATTATGAAATTTTGACATCTGGCCTATGTATCTACAAGATCCAGTGGGACCCTTTTAAAGCTGTGATGGAAAATCTGAGAGCTGGGAAGGATGCATATACAGTGCTGGTGGTTACCAAGACTGAGATTGCATCTTAATTGAATTTAGTGTATGTGGTACCTTGGTAGGTATGGAAACAAACAATACATATGTATTGCAGATAATTTGAAATTTAATTTAGAGCTAATTATAAATTAGGACTTTTCAAGCCTAGTCAAAGCTGTAAGCTGTTTGGGGTACAGATTCTTCTAAGTGTCTACAAAGCATCAATCACAATGCCTTGGATTCTATTATTAGAAACCATCAATGTATTATACCCTTTTCTGTAGTTATCCACAACAACAAAAAATAAGATTTTTTAAAAATTGCAAGCACGTATTAAATGTTAAGCAACACTAGATCACATGTTCCATCTCCCCTTCCAACTCCCCACTTTCTCATATACAAAAAACTGAAACCAGTCAGAAGACATTCTACCACCAAGGGAAATGCTTGAGGAAGTTATTAAACAAGTGAAAATAGGGAATCTATTACCAATTGAAATTTAACAGCTTTGTCAATCTCCTAATCTTTTGCAAACAGTTTTAAACACAGCTCATTTTGGTAAAAAGGAGCCTCTCTAGATGGGTTTTATATAAACAGGCTCAAGTCCTTGCACAAATAAAAGCATATAATAGATCTCAGACCTCTAATACAGTGGCTACTATCCAACAGTCATTATTAAGGAGCTGTTATCTGAGATAGTGCAGCGGAGGAAGATAAAGCAATATCTCACATCAGTGTATGGTAACTGCTGCTTTTTTAAATGGTGACTTCTATGCACATATATATGGAGTACAGGGTCCTGTAATAACACATGCTAGTGAGTTTTTGCTGAGCAAAACCCCTATGAATGGAGAAGCATTACATAATGGAGCCTTTTTACTACACCTGTCCATTATCAATGCTGCATATAAGAAAAACTTTCCTCATAAGAAGTGTTACCTAGCCTGATTATAAAAGGCTAAGAGTATTGTCTGGGAACACTATGGATTTCAAATACACTGATTCCAGTAGGAAAATGAAGGATAAATGCCCACAGCTAAACTGCTCTGTAAGACAGGGGGAGGCATTGTTCCCTGCCTGGTAAGCAGTAAGGACAGAGCTATTTGAAAGTTAGTATAACTCCTGTGCTTTGACTATTGTACTGTGTTTGGAAGATGAGCTAATAAGTAAAGGAACTAAGTGGGAAATGTCTCCATATGAAAAGGGTTATTGGAAAAACCTGGGTGTCTACACAGAATAGCTTGATTTGTATGCTTAAAGTGCTTAAAGAAAACAAAGTCACTTTGGCTTTGCCTCTGGTCAGAGAACACGGGATATCCAAGTCTTCCAACTACTTTAAATGCTTCTGTTGTAAAATGAAAATATTCATGCAAATTCCATTTATTGTATTAAAAAAATACAATTTTACTAGTGCTGGGTTTTAAAATTTGCATCTAGCTTCTCATACTGGTTAACACTTACACACCCATTTATATTACTGAAGTACTATTGTAGAGGTTGTCAACTGGGGAGGTGGGGGGTATGCGTACCTGCCAGGGGAACTTAAAAATTTAGACTGGCCATAGGAAAGCAGTGTGGAGAACCAGAGAGGCAGCCCCGGCATGTGCGGCCTGCCGAGAGGCACCACTGCCCTCGCCTCCCTCTCAGCTCTGCTCCTGGGAGGAGGTACACAGACACACTCCCCCTCTATTCTTGATCTGCACTCCTCAGCCCCTTACCTCTTCCCCACCCTGCCCTTTCCCCCCCACATACACTTACCTGCTGGGGTGAATGTGTGTGTGTCTATCCCCTGCCTGCCCAGCCACAGCAGACATATGGCGTTGCATGGCTCTTGGGGCAGTGGAGTGCAGAGTCCAGCCTGCAGCAGCAGCTGCCTCCACCTCGCGCACAGATCTGAGGGACATGTACCCTCTGGACCTCCACCAGGGTGCATGCAGCAGCAGGTATTCCCCCATCCCTGTACCTCCTGGATGAACTGGTTTCATGATTCCATCCTGTACTCTGCCCTAGCTGTGCAGCACCTGCCCCAGCCCCCACTCCTTCCCTCACCATGGAGGCTTTGATCCTTAAAATCAAGAAGAATATATGAAGGGGTACATGAGCTGAAGCTTTGAGGCAGAAGGGGTACACTTGTTAAAAAAGGTTGAAAACCCCTGTACTATTGTATCACGGCAATGATGGCTCCAGCAGAGATAGCATATTTTCAAAAATTAAAACAACATTTTTTCCCTAGCATACATTTTTCATAGCAAAAGAGTATGGATTAGAGAACATTCTGTCATTCAAAAATGCCTCCAAAGTAGCCTATCACATACTGGAAACTTCATCTCATGGGTAGCAGCTGCAATTCAGTTATAAAACGTAAATTACTTTAGCTATGGAAAGTAGGATCACTTCATTAAAATTACCTGTGGATCAATTCATATTTCAGGTCCAATTTGAGGAACCAAGATATAAAAGTTTGATAGGAGTTACTTCCTATGGGGATTCTTCATTTTTGTATATGCCATATTCAGATTCTGAAGAAATTCAGTTCTATTTTTTAAAGCAATTACTTTATAGTCTTCATAGTTGCAAATGTAACTTTATAAATATGAACAAAACATAATATAATCTTCTGTTTACAAATCTAGAGGCAACTGAAATAAAGGCCCTTTAAAATATGAAATTTCTTGTCTTCTGTGATATAGTACAAGTTATGCTTGTCACTCAAATGGGTTTGGGGCAGACAGTACGCAGCCTGCAAGTGGGAGCAAGCCCAATCAGGTGGTTACATGTTTGGTAGGAGGCTGCCCAATTGGTGGAGAGGGCTGGGAGCCTGGGTATAAGGCTAGGCCCCAGAGCAGAGTGAGCAGTTGTTGCAGATGGCTAAAAGCACATCATCATCCAGCTGGCTGCTCCCAGAACATTTTGGAGGTACAGGATAGGAACTATGGGGATGGTGGAGGTTCCTGGCCCTGGGGCATGAACTAAAGCTACGCCCTGCTGGGGAGGATGGTGTGGTGGGGCTGCTTGTAGCATTTCCTGGAAGCTGTCCTGCCACACCTGTGCCTCCTTAGTGAGGGGTGAGTATGGGGTGCCAGAAAAACGTCAGCCCCTGCTGCCTTGTGGATGACCCTGTGGAGGGAAAGGTTAAGGGAGAACATCCTAACAGAAAAGCATAGATTCATAGATTCATAGATTCATAGATTAAGGGTCGGAAGGGACCTAGTAGATCTTCTAGCCCGACCCCCCGCCAGGGCGGGAGAACAACAAAAACCCCAAAAAGAGAAATGGGACTCAAACGAGTCCAGCTAGGTGGGCATCCAGCCTCTTCTTAAAGACCCC
>NW_017729024.1:107458309-107458683 GCF_001723915.1 Gavialis gangeticus
TCACAAATGTGCTCCTTGATGATCTTCTCAAAGAGTTTCCCCAGGATTGAGGTAAGACTGACGGGCCTTTAGTTACCCGGGTCCTCCCTCTTCCCCTTCTTGAAGATGGGGACCACATTTGCTACCTTCCAATCATCTGGCACCTGGCCCAAGCACCACGATCGCTCATAGAGCCGTGCCATAGGCCCAAGGCCTACTGTGTGGAGCCTAAGGTGGGGTCCAGGCCATGAGA
This sequence comes from Gavialis gangeticus, assembly GCF_001723915.1. NCBI lineage: Eukaryota > Metazoa > Chordata > Crocodylia > Gavialidae > Gavialis > Gavialis gangeticus. The sequence goes on from NW_017729024.1 coordinate 107,458,542, forward strand.
AGAGGGCCTGAGATGGGGCCCAGATCCACTAAGTGGCACCTGAGGCTCACGAAGGAGCCAGGTGTTGAGGCTCCGGGAGCATGGGATTGACAGCCCTAGAAGGAGTGGTGTGTTGAGGCTCCAAGGGGGGGGGGGGGGGGGG
>NW_017729024.1:107458693-107459263 GCF_001723915.1 Gavialis gangeticus
GGGGGGGGGGGGGGCAGGGTGTGGGATGAGGTCCCAATGTTGGGGACCAAGAGGGTCCAAAGCAGGGCAGGGAGCCTGAGAGAAAGTGAGGGGCTAGGAGTCCAGAATTGGTGTGAATTGAGGCCCCAGTGTGCGTGGTATGATTGAGAGCTCCAGTGTGGGGGCACAGGGATTTCTAGGCTGGGTGAGGCCAAGTGATGGCCCAGCTAAGGGGCCAGGGTGTAATGATGTATATGGATGCCAGCTACAAGGCATGGGACACAGTATAAGGGAAGGTTCAGAGCCATGTATAGGCCCTTGGCATCAGGACAATTAAATGGGCAGCCTCCCACCTGGAAACAACATAATGATACATGAAAACATGGCAGGCTTGCCTTGCACAAGTGGGTGGGCCAGCATCTAGACTGGCCCCAGGATGGCCCACTTGTTACACCTTCACTAATCAGATGTCAAATCTAAAGCCTACAGTCCTGGGACTGTAGCAGCAGTGATCTGAGCATGTGGAGCCTGGCTGCCCAAGCTCTGGTTTCATAACGTGCATGCTGGTGCCACATGCGTCACGCTGCTTTT
>NW_017729024.1:107459375-107467769 GCF_001723915.1 Gavialis gangeticus
TTTTTTTTTTTTTTTTTTTTATCTCTGCACTGTTTTTAGATCCTGGGATTTCCTAGTATCTAATTTTGCCACTGTGCTGCAAATATGCAGCACAGCAAACTAATTCATGTGCACTGTGTGCGTTTTGCTGTGCCTCAAAAGCCTCTGAGGCACTGCAAAGTGCACGTCCCCACTTGCAGGGATGTGGCCTAAGAGTATATAGTTAAAAGGGTTATTCTCCCCTTGATCCATATGGAAACTTCCCTTTGATACAGAGTTCTTCTCTGAACAGTAAGTAATCTTAATTTATAAAGCACATGAACTCCAAGCACAAATGGAATTTAGTCCTCCTCACAAAACTTGAAACTTTTGCTCCACCTCTTTAAAGACAGAACCAGGACATGAATCTAGGATGCAAATTAAAAAAAGACATTTTCTTCCTACTTCCCAGTTCCCCCCAAAATCTCAGGTGTACATGCAACAATCTCATTTTCTTGTGACTACTATTTCTAGGTAAAAATCTTGCATGACTGAAAGCAAGCAACTGGCACAAGCTTGACCCCTGACTGATATAAATCAGGGACCTGCAGGTGCCTGTAGCTTTTCAAGGCCCTGCATACAACTTTTAAAGCCAGTTTCGATTAGCCTGTTTAAAGGATAAAACTCAGCACAGTTGTTTCTGGTGGTGAGCCAGGCACCCAGCTGCCACCTCTTGATTTTCTCATTTATAGCGCTAATTGATTTTGTTGATAATGAGACTTTTCAGCTCCTGAAGGCTGCTAAAACATTGCTTCAAAGCATGTTGAAGTATTGTATGTTAGGGTTTTTGTTTTTTTAAAAAGACCATTTTGTTAGTGGGAAGGTAAATTGTGTCCAGATCCAAGGAAGGCTTCTTTGGTTCAATTCCTCCCTCCTCCTGATCAGCATAAACTGCAAGCAACTGTTACACTCAGTGGTATAAATCCACTGGGAAATGAGTGTGCTGGCAACTTAGCAGGAGAAAATACAGAATAGGCATAGAAAAAGAAGGGAGAACAATGCATCCAATTTGATGTCAACCTTTACTCGCACTGAAATAGCTCCTCACTCCACAAGTAGCACAATCTCTTCCACTGTGACTGACTATACAGTCAAACAGTGTTTATTCCTGCCTAAGGGTGGTACACTTTACTCCATACAAAATAAAAACACAGCTACAGGGCAGGATTTTGATACCACTAAATCACTGTGAACAACATTTTACTCTGCATATAATCCCGTTGGCTCCAACAGAGATATTCAAAGTAAGACTTATCAAACACATTCCAAAATATTTATGAACTCTCAACGTTTCTATACTTACCTCTGAAACCTTTAAGCTGACAATTGTTCATTCTGACTTTTGGCACTTAATTCAGAAGGCTCAAGCTATTCAAAGTCTATTTAACTCAGATTGGAAACGTCACTACTTGAGAATTTGGGGCACAAAATATATACTGCTTCTGTTATAAAAAGCTTTCCTGGAAGTAGTTTTTCAACACTTCAGACCCCTTAGGCACTGGATCTCTTAGAGGCTGAGTGTATCTCAATAGCAGAAACAAGTTATTTAATTTACTGTTAGCTCAAAGTCCTCTTCCCCATGTCCTGAGACATAAACAAAATTAAAACTAGAAACAGATGCCAAACTATAATGGCTTTAATACAAGAAGAGGCAACAATAATATTATAATGAAGGACAAAGAGTCTATTAACCATTTTAATGTTTGTATAACATCTGCCCCCTCCTCTATTGATATAACCATATAACCCCCTCCCCCACTTCCTTGTAGGAGATGAGTTAACACATACATTTTAACCCTAAATGACTCTCAGTACATACAAATTGCATAGTGGTTAAAGTGTCTGCTTTATCTTTACAAAATGAAAAATTGTTATATTTCCCTTTCTAGATGAGCATTAAGTGTTCCACTGCATCCCTTGACTTGGCACAATGCAGTCATTTAAGAGGGAAAGGCATTCTGAAGCAGCCCCAGGTGTTGGCAGCCAGCAGCTATTTGGACACACGTTCGGTTAATGCTACTATTGCTTCAAGCATTTTACAAAATTCTCATGGGTAAGATGAAAATTATTGTTGCTACATTTAATCTTAGACACTTTTATACTCACATTCTGATCTGACCTGTTCTTTTCCAAAACTAATTTAGAAGTAGATACAAACCCACTGTAGCATTCCGTTCAGGAGTGTCTCAAATCTGCATCCAGGTCTTTGCAAGGTGTCCATATAACCATAATAAGCTAAACCAAACCTACTGTGCCCAAATGCTTCTTACACGTGAAAGACTGTGGTCTCCCCAGCTTTGTCCAGCCCCATCACTTTCTCTTTAGCAGTGCTAATGTCTCTCCAAGGTATGCAAATAATTGACTGATTACCAAAATACGAACAAACATTCAAATTTGGATTAATCCAAAATAAAACATGCTTAGTTCTTTTTGCCAAAAATAACCCCCCCTCAAACTCCCCCCCCAAACAACCCACAGCCATGTTTAAGGGAAAGCAAAAATATTTAATTCAATAGAGAGTGCTTTGTTTTAAGGTACCAGTAAGGGGGGGTGGGGAAGCAAAGAAAAGGATGATATTGAACCTGGGTCTTCCATATCCTGAGTTAGTGCCTTAACCATAGAACTACTGGATAAAGATATTAGACATCTTTTTCCCATCCAAAATCACCCATAAAACTTTATCTGAATTTTCGATAGTTTTAGGATGATCAAGAGGACAATTTTCAATGAATAAGCTATGTGCAAAAGAATACATATCACTCACCTTTAGCCAGAACCAAATGATGGGGCTGTAGAAGCTCTACTACAAGGTGCAGGAGAAGAGAATTATGGATGTGGTGGCAATGAACTTTGCCCAACTGCCACAGAAACAGAAAGCTTTTATAGGATAATTAAGTACTGAACTGATTGATTTGAATTCTTTTTCAAAGGTACACAAAGGTATAAATAAAGGTACATGGTGAAATTTCTAAGTCAGGACAGATTTCTGAAAGCAATACTCCCCTTACATCAAATAAGTAAGGATCAGTCAGAAAAACCTTTGTTCTTTGGCATTTTATACAGATAAACCTTCTGCTGCAAAAGATAAATCTTTTGGCAGCAGAATCACTTAATTTAGTGTTTTGTAAATTCACCGCTTTTCTTGTTATAAGCAGATTTTAGATAGAAAAGGCTAAATGTGACAGAGTAACAATTTTTCAAACTATTTTATTTCCCATACCCTAATGTACTGGAAAGTCACCTTTAATATTAGGATTGACAACCCGATAGTGCCATTTTAACTGAAAGAATTACTTGCCATAACTTCTTTCCATTAAACTTGACAGCGCAAGGTAACAGCTAGAGAACATTATTGGGCTGCTTCTGCTATCACCTTAAACAGTGGGGCTAGGGACAGAAGTTACACATAAACCAGATTAAGTGATCAGAAACTGGCTTAAACCTGTAACAGAATAGAAGCTCAGTGCACATAAACAAGTTTCAAAATGGCTGAAACTGGCTTAAAAAACCTTGGTTGAATGTAGTATCAGACTTAACAGATTTGGGTCAAACTGGCTTATGAAACTCCTGTCCCAGACCCCTTCCTGGTTCAAATTAAATCACAGTCCCCCAGCATCCCAGCATGCTTTCCAGCAAGCAGGACTAGCCCTGCCCCTCTGCTGCCTAGCTGGAGCAGTGAGGGTTGGCTGACAAACCTGGCTGGGGATGCAGCCCAATCTACAGGAAGAGGGGAGCAACGAGCAACCTTGCAGAGTCATGCTCCTGTAAGTCGGGGCTGCAAATCCCAGAGACCTTGAGGGCAGCAAGCAGAGGAAGTGAACACAGCCTGAGAATGATGCTGTAGTGCCCCCCATCTTCTGGCCTGAACCACTGTAAGCATATGGCTGCATTTTCTGAATCAAAGGTAAATGCCTATTCACTTCTGTTTCAATTTAAATTGTGCAGTTTAGATTAACCTGCAAAGACTGAATTGATTCAGCCTTGAGCTTTTTGACTATCTGTATCTAGCCTGGAACTCCATTGACTAATCCCCCTTTACACTCCACCACATAGTAGAGGGCTGACTCCTGAGCTGAACACTGACCTGAAAAGCATCAGAGCCTTGATGCAAGTGCAAATGATTTATCTAAAAGTGGATTCAGCTGCATCCAATTTAGTTGCACCCACTGTCTAGAGGGGTGGCACACCTGATTGAATGAATGTATATTACGTTAGGTACCTCATAGTGTCACTGGATGGTGCTTACACTTACGATGTTTTCTACAGAGTAGATTAATGTACTTCGAATTTTAGACAGAAAATATACCTATTGAATTTTAATTTAGCTTGAATTACTTAGCTTTAAGTACTCCAAAAGCATAAATATTTACCCTTAAATAAATGAATATTAAAAGCTTAAATATTTAAGATTTAAATAGTTAGCTTTAATAGCTTAGCTTTAATTTAGCTGTGATCAATAATATACATGTATATATGTATACAAAGTAAATTGACACTTTCCTCTCTGTAAAGAATAAAATGTATTTGCTTGCTATTCTAAGCCTGATTTCCCCGGTGGGGGAGGGAAGAGGGCAGGAAGATGGCCATTCCACTACTGTTTATGCTTAAGGAGCTACTTAACTTCACAATGGTAGCAATTACCAAGTTGATTGCTAATTGCTCCTATGTGCTAACCTTCCAGTTTCTATCTATTGCTTGTGAAACTTAAAGGCTTGTGTGGGCAGTATTATTTTGGCAATAGCAGTCTGTATTTCTAGTTATTATAAGGTTTAAATTATTGCAAGTTAGCATAAGGGTAAATTCAATGGGGCATAAGAGAACCTTTCTTGGCAAAGAACTAGCAGTTTCAGTACACGTCACACTCCAGTTTAAGCCTGGCCTTCAAGCATACCAACCCCCACCCCAGGGTTAATTGCTTGGAGGAGGAGGGGGAAACCTAGAACAATGCATTCCCTTCATGCAAAGGATGATCATGGCCAGCTTCTTGCACTGTCACCCACATATGTGCACAGGCGCATTGCAAGGATCCTCCCTTACAGATGGTATCCCCAGCCCTCCCACAAGTCTGGAGTGAGTTCATGAGCCTAAATTCACCCTGAGTTTCACTGCATGAAACCACATTCTCCAGTCCCTCCCATAGCTGTAAGTCAGCAGCAATTCTATGGCCACCAGTAGATGCAGGACTGGTGCCATCAGGACTACACTGCTGTGGGGAGCCCTTACCAACAACAGAGGTGAATTCAGCAGCTTTTAGGTACTAGGAGATGGGACAAGAGGCATAAACAGTGGAACATTCTCCCATATAACAATCTGAATGCTTTCCAGGTGCTGCAATCCATCAGACATCTATTCTGGCTGTCAGCAGCACAAATGCTGGGCAACTGCCCCTCTGTGAGACCATCATGCAATCCCAGGGCCCTACATACAAGATGAGCAGGCAGATGCAGCTGTGCCTGAGGGGCTGTCTGCCACCAATCATCTCCAGAGATACAGGCAGCAGCAGGGGAGTTGTACAGAGAGTATCATGGAATTTCCCCCAACCATAAATCGGGAGACTCACTCAGTTCTTGGGCAGAATCTCTCTCATACCTGGGTCACTGAGCCTGACCCAGCTCCTCTTCTCTTATTGTTCTGTTTTCCTTTGGAGACTGTCTTATTGTTCTATGTGTGTGCAGCAGCTGGCACAATGGAATCTCACCCCATAGCTGGGACTGCTACAGGATAAATACTGATCATATCTGAGCTTGACACTGGCATAAAAGGGACTGAGGAATGGGAAAGGGTTTTAATGAACACTTTCAAATAAGTGAGAGCTTTTCTTTGGTTGAAGCTTTTGTGACTTTGTTTTTTTTCCCCCAGTTTTTCATCTTTCTTCCTCTTCCCTCCCCTGCTGGTGTCTGTGAAAATGTGTGCATTTTGGAAGAGCAAATGTATGTATTTATTGTGTGTCTGTGTATTTGAAAGCATGTGAATGGAGAGTGAGTCTGTATGTGTGCTTCTGACTTCCTGAGACGGGCATCTCAGTAATGACAAGCAAGAAAGATTTGATGGCTCGTGATCCTCTCATTTCTCTGTCCTGAGAGAGACACAACATAGCATAGTTAATTCCAAACCAGGGCACAGAGGCTCAAATTTATAGCTTTAGGACCATCCAGGATCCCACTGCTGAAATCTTAGCTCAAGTGGCTACTTGAATTTTCAAGCTGGCAAATACCCAGGTGATAATTGATCACTTTGCATTTCCAGCAAAACCAGCAGAACCTGTTTTATCTATTTAACCTCACTTGCACCCATTCCACTACAAGGAAGCACAGATATAAGAAATTACAGGCTCTCGAGCTACACCTGGTGGAAGAACTATGTAACTCAATGCAGATAGATCCTAACATGATAGATGTTACAAAACCAGTCACAGAACCTGGTTTAATTACACCTGGTTCAGCTAAACTACATCAACCGAGCTTTAGTTATTTCATAGACATTAGGGCTGGAAGGGACCTTGGAAGACCGAGTCCAGCCCCCTGCCCCAGGGCCAGGAAGTCAGCTGGGGTCATAGGATCCCAGCAAGATGAACATCCACATTTCTCTTGAAGGCGTTCAAAGTAGGTGCTTGAACCACCTCTGATGTCAGGCTATTCCAGACCTTGGGGGCTCAGACAGTAAAGAAGTTCATTCTTATGTCCAGCCTGAAACAGTCTTGGAGAAGTTTATAACCATTTGACCTTGTCATTCCTTGGGGCGCTCTGGTAAACAAATGTTCCCCCAGATCCTGGTGAAGATCCCTGATAAGCTTATAGGTAGCCATCAGATCACCCCTGAGCCTGGGCTTTTCCAGGCTGAAGGGTCTCATAGCACTCAGCCTCTCGTCATAAGCTCTGTTTTCCTGACCTCTGATCATGCGTGTGGCTGTTCTCTGGACTCTCTCAAGCTTCTCCACATCCTTTTTTAATTGCGGAGCCCAAAACTGGATGCAATACTCCAGCTGCGACTTCACCATGGCTGAGTACAATGGGAGAATGACATCCTGGGATTTGCTCGAGAAGTATCTATGGATGCAAGCCAGTGTTATGCTCGCTTTACTAGCTGCAGCATCACATTGAAGGCTCATGTTCATCTTGTAGTCAATCTACAACCCCAAGTCCCTTTCATCCATAGTGCTAGCCAGCGTAGCACTGCCAAGCCTGTAAGCTTGGGTTCTCCAGGGAAAAGAACCTTGCATTTTCAGTGTTAAACACCATCAGGTTCTTGTCTGCTCATTTCCTGAGCCTGTCAAGGTCAGCCTCTATCACCCTCCTGTCCTCAGGTGTGGACACTTTACCCCAGAGTTTGGTGTCGTCCTCGAACTTGGCCAGTCTGCTTCTGATACCAATGTCCACATCATTAATGAAGATGTTGAATAGTATAGGCTCAAGAACAGAGCCTTGAGGGACCCCACTGGTCACAGGGCACCACGACAATTGACCTCTGTCAACCACCACCCTCTGAGTCCAACCACGGAGCCAATTCCCCAGCCAGCAGATCATGGTGAGGCCGAAGCCGCGCTTAGCCAGTTTTGCCAAGAGGTGATCATGGGATACCAGATGGAAGGCTCTTTTGAAATCAAGATACACGACATCAATCTCTTCTCGCTTGTCCAGGTGATAGGTCACCTGGTCATAAAAGGATACAAGATTGGTCAAGCAAGACTTACCCACAACAAACCAGTGCTGGCTATCCCTCAGGATGTTGGTGTCGGCCAGTCCATTAAGAATGGCCTCTTTCATAAGCTTGTCTAAGACCTTCCCCGGGATAGAGGTCAGGCTGAAGGGCCTGTAGTTTGCCATATCTGCTTTCATCCCTTTCTTGAAGAGAGGCACCACAGTGGCCTTCTTCCAATCTCCAGGCACTTCACCAGAGCACCAGGAGTTCTCGAAGATCCGTGCCATCAGCTGAGCTATGATGCTAGCCAGCTCCTTGAGTACCCTGGGGTGCAGATTGTCAGGGCCGGCTGGCTTTAAGGTGTTCAGCCTCTCAAGGTGTTCCTTCATGAGGTCAGAACTGATGATGAGGGGCAAGGAATCTCCTTTACCCAGGCCTCCCTGTCTCATAATGGCCAGGGGTGTCCCATTGGATTGGTGAAAGACGCACACAAAGTACCCATTTAGTAGGTTGGCTTTTTCCTGGGCATCAGTTGTCAGTTGGCCCATCTGGTTTAGCAGGGGTCCAATGTTGCCCTTGCTTTTCCTCCAGCTCCCCAAATATCTAAAAAAGGACTTTTATTATCCTTGATACTAGTGGCCAGTTGGAGTTCTGTCACAACCTTGGCTATCCTGGTTCGCTCCCTGCAGGTCCAGACCAGTGCAGAATATTCCTCCTTGGAGGTGGATCCCATGCTCC
>NW_017729024.1:107468874-107469135 GCF_001723915.1 Gavialis gangeticus
AACCCACACACCCAGCTCAGCATTTATCAGACAAGTTCTAATCTGGATTTACAAAGGACTTTTCCTCCGCCCCCCACACACACACCTCTAAGCAGAAGTAAGTTTACTAGGCATCTCCGGCCGTACATTCCCCGGCCCCACTATGGGAAGCCTATGTAAACTTAATTGGCTAAGACTTGGTTGCCGGGTTAGGGAATGCTAAAGGCAATAGACTGAGTCAGTGGGGCATGGATAACATTTGAACAATGGTACAGGGTTCAT
>NW_017729024.1:107469146-107486292 GCF_001723915.1 Gavialis gangeticus
CTCCAGTCATCCACCCTGGTCACCAATATCAGCTTGCAGCGACGCATAGCTCTCCTTGACATCAGAGAGCTACACCCACACCCCTTTTGTCCACTTTATCCCTCCTGTACAGGGTATAGTCATTGGTGAAGTCCCACCAGGTTTCCGTTATCCCTATGACAGCATAGTTATTTGTGTTAAGCAGGAGAACAAGTTCCTTCTGTTTATTTCCCAAGCTCCTGGCATTTGTGTGTAGACACACAAGTGTCCTTTTGGGGATCCTTGCCTTGCTTACAGTTCATTCCAGGGCTGGGGCAGGGGCGGGCTCCACCAAGTGCCTTGGCCTGCTGGCTTTGCAAGGGTTGCTCAGTGGGCCAGCAGTGGTAGTATTCCACCCCATCCACCAGCAGGCTTAGTTTAAAGCCCAGTGGAGCAGGTCAGCCAGTCTAGAGAAGAGCCTCCTCCCCAGCAGAGAGAGGTGGAGGCCATTCCTTCCCAGCAGCTCACTGCCTGTCTCACCAAAGAGTGGACTGTGGTCATGGAAGCCAAAGCCTTCCTGATGACACCAGTGCCGCAGTCTTTGGTTTACTACCTCAATCGTCCTCTCCCTCCCCATAGCCCATAGCCTGAGACTGGGAGGATCAAAGAAAACACCACCTGTGCCCCCAGATCCTTTAGCCCTGGTCCCAAATCCCTGTAGTGCTTCATGACCCGGCTGGGAGCACTCCGAGCTGTATCATTGGTGCCCACATAGATAAGGAGCATAGGGTAGTGGTCAGTGGGCTGGAGGAGTTTAGGGATCTTCTCTGCAATGTCTCGGATATGGGCTCCCAGGAAGCAGCAAACTTCTAGGGCTAAGGGGTTGGAGCAGCAGATTGCCCCCTTCGTCCCTCTCAAGATGGAGTCTCCTACGACAAACACTTTGCGTTTTGTCTTAGAGAGAGCAGGGCTGGTAGCTACATTAGAACCTGCATTGCCTGCAGGAGCTGGCAATTTAGCAGGCTCTGCTGGGGCTGCAAGAGGTTCATACCTGTTGCAAAGCTCCAGTGGGGCAGGGCCTTTAGTGCGGTGGGACTTGGGGCCCCTGACCACCTTAGTCCAACCACTGGGCTGGACAGTAAGGGAGGTCCTCGAGTCCTCCCTTGTCCTGGAGGGAGACTGTGGTCCTCCCTCCGTTTCCCAGGGGAGAAGAGGGCCTGGCAGTAGGAATTGATCTCCTGCTCACAGTCCCTGATGGCGCACAGTCTCTGGACTGTGGCCTGGAGCTCCTCCAGCTGGTGCACCAGAGACTCCAAAAGGAAGAAAACCTCACAAGGGGAGGTGGCCATGCTCCCAGGCCCCAGAGCCTGAAAAAGTGACAGGCAGCCCCCACAGCCAAGAACCAAGGGCTCTGTCTGCGTGGAGCCCAGAACCATGGGCTCCGTCTGGATGGAGACCTCTGAGGTGCCGGGGTGGGGGGGGCACGTGCCCATCCTCAGCATGCCACTAGTAGGCCAGCTGTGGTTGGGACTGCCTACCCTAGGGGGCTCACAGTCAGGGCCTCGGGCCCTTCCGCACACCCTCCAGCACAAACTCTACACTAAGTTGTGCACCGGGCCCAGAAGCACTCCCATTTGCATGTCCTGTTCACACAGCTCCCTGGGGGGCTGGGCAAAGTAGGAGCTGGGGGGGGCATGTCCCTCCCCTCCTCCACTGAACCTGCTCCCACAGGTTATGTCCCACCCTCCATTGGCCCCTACTTACCTGCGGGCAGGCTGGGGCCCATCAGGGGTCCTGGGCTCTCTTCCCAGGTGTCCCTGGGCTCACGGGGGTGCAGTGGGCTTACACCCACGTGTCTCACACCGGAGCCGGGTCCCACATGATTGGCCCCCTAAACGAGATATAATCCCAAGAACGTGCATCATATTACAGGTTGTAAAGTGTAACGTCTATCATGGTCCTCAGAGCAGACAAGAAAAACTTGGACTTATGGCTTACTGTCAGCAGAAATTTAGTGCTCCTGCAGTCAGAACAGGCTCAGTTTAATAACTTAGTTTTAAAAATGGAAGGAGAAGAGGAGTTGTTTTATTTTTTACACAACTTGATATGTCTTTCAACCAAAATCAACCCTAAAATGATATTCTCCAGTACTACAACATGGTCCTCTGGCCTCAGAAGAGTGCATGCCATGGGGGGGAAAAAAAGACTGTAACCTCCAACCAGCCCATGGTAGAAGAAAAGACTTATTATTGTGTAAAACAGAATTTCTCTTGAGACCTGTGTATCAACAGTTTGGTTTTCTGTCTCTGTTCTTTCTAGCCCATTATATTATGATAATATTATGTTTCTGAACTAGCTGATTGCGTCTTTGGAAACTAGCTACTGTTTGTAATGGTTTTGTAGGTTTAGTTCTCTGAAAGAGAAAGGAAGGTTCTTATTTGGCTCCTCTGAAGATACTTACGAAGTGCCACAAAATACAAATCCAAATAGCAATATGTTTCCCTAGGGAATGTTTTATTCAGCTGTGAAATGTTCCCACCAGAAATCTTTTAGCTGGTCTTGAAATATATTTAATCCTTTTTTTCTTCCCCTTCTTTCCACAGAGATTGAATTCATGATTCTCTGAATGGTAATGCCCTGACTTCTTTTAAAAGTTCTGTGAAGGAAATGTGGCTTTGTGCTAATTATTTTTAGTTCTTAAACAACCACAATAGAGGAGTCCGGTTAACGTATTCATTGAAGAAATTATTTAAGCTCCATTTCGGCTCCCATTATAAATGAACAAAAGAAACAAAAAGTGATTTGCACTCAAGAATTACAGCATGAAGTGTCCCTCAAACAAAACCACCAGCAGCTAACATCTTAGGCAGACATTAGCAGCGATGAGGAAAAATTTGTAAAGCATGCACACGCTTACACTTGACCTGCAGTGGTCTAACAAGGGATAAAGCCAATATGGCCCCATGAAATAGAGTGGCAAAAATGTAGAATGTACAAAAACACACCAGTTCCCCTGCTACCAAGGAACCTTGGCAGAAAAAGATATAAAGAACAGACTGTGGGAAAGAAAGATGAACTTGTGTAAAAGCAAACAAATCAAAGCTACACAGCTACTTCAAGTCCTTTTGATTGGAGCCTTCTTGTTAGCAGTTAAATTATGACTAAATTTATAGGTATGAGGAAGTCCGGTACCTGTCTGCTAAGATTCTACTTGAGACTGTCACCAATCTTCTACATAATTGTTGCTCTGATTAGGTTATATTTCAGATGATGAAAACCATGTTTCAGTAAACCAGGTCTTAAAAAATACCAACTACTCTGATTTAAGCACGGTTCCATATGAAGGCAGAAATTCCACCACTCTTATTTTGTAATACATCAAACAATTATTGTTGCTCAAAATACTTAGAGAAAGATGAATTGCTGGGTGATATGCAGAAAAAAATTAGGGGTGCACTGATAAAGATTTTCTTGGCCGACACCGATAGCCAATGATAAACCAACCATGTCAGCCAATGCAGATCCGATAACTGATATACAGTAATAGTGCAAGGCATTTTAAACTACTGACAAATAGTACAAGGCATTTTAAACTACTGACATAAATAAACATTTTTGTTTGTTTTGCATTTATAACACACGCACATACCCTTGCCTGCATTGGTCCTTGATGAGGAAGGCATTGACCGACATTGTCATGCATGTAACTCCCTCACCCATGGCTCCTACTTGTAGTCCTGCTCCACACACAGCCCCACGCTGCTGTCCTGACAGGGTGAGGCATGTGAAACCCCAAAACCTGGGGACTGAGCCAGCTGCAATTCCTAGGCCTCAGGGATGAAAGAGAAATGGAATCTAATGCACAATCACACTTCCTGCCATGCACATGTGGCATTGGCAGGAAGTGCAATTATGTGGATTGCACATTAGATCCCATAGTGCTTTTACCTGTATGTGTAGAGGGGCCCCAAGGCTGGGATTAGGCTCCCCTTCTAGCAACGCCACCAGTTTTTCTTTTATTATTATTTAAAAAAACACTCCCTCCCCTTCCCCTAACCATTTCTGACTTTCTTTCTGCCCTCTCTATCCCTTATAAGTGATTACAAGTAAGCTAAGTTCTTATACTTCCACATAATAATAAGCCCCTTTTAATATTGTAAATAGTGTTCTATTATGTTTGTATTGACTTATACTGTTTTATATTGAATTTATATGATTTAGGCCTATGTCTGTAAAGTAATGGCAAGTAATGGCAAGTTTCCATTTTGTATGTCAAGCTTCTATTTTGTGTCCCCTGCTCTATACAATATGTTGCGACTGTGACTCACACCTACCCCTCCTATGTAAATTGGTTCCTGAATGAATGGGGATGAATGAGGGTGCCTGAGACTCAATGGCAGTAGGTTTAAAAATAGCTCCCTCTGAACGACCAAACCATCAACTCAGCAATCCAACCATCACCCTGCATTGCCTCTCCCTGGCTCAAAATTTGGAAGACAAAGACTGCTGCAGAAACCAGCAAACACATCATTACAGACACCTGAAACTGCATGTCCTAGCTTGGAATACACATGCTCAGTACACCAGGGGCTGACCCTTGCCTGGGCATGCCCCTGCCACTAGGGTCATAGGTGGTCTGCCCTATAAAACGAGGCACTGAAGACAGACCCAGTGGGACACCCTCTCCATTTGGACCAGCACCATGCCACACCACGTATCCACCCAGAGGCCCTGCCGGCGACCCCCCTCTGGACAACACCTTGCTGGAGAAGACCCCGACTGGCCATTGAGGATCAACTCACAGCCCAGGATAGGTAGCTATCACCCACCTTCCTTCCCCAAGCAAAGGACCTGGACTCTCTCCCTATACACCTTGACTTCAATCCCTCCACCAAACCTTTTTCTCTCCTGCTACCAGAGTGTGTGCCCGCGTGCGTGTGTGTACTAATAACTTCGTGGGGCTGTGCAGTGTGTTCTGTTTAATAAACCTGTTAATTTGAAACCCTGAGTTGGGTTTTTGTCTTATTGACCTCCCAAATCCTCCTCCTCAATCTCCCAGCTTTCTGCCTCTCAGTTTCCAGCTCCAATCTCCCAGCCTTCTGTCTCTCTCTTTCCTGGGTGTCTCCTCCTTGCCACCTGGCTTTTTCCCTTGCTTCCACCTCAGCACCAGTGACCTCGAGTAACCCTGGGGCCACTTGACCTTAAGTAACCCCAAGCCTCAGTTTCTCAGACCAGCTTCTCTCTAGTCTACCGATTCTAATCCTGGTCCCAGCAACTTTCATTCCCTACATTTTCACTCTCCCACCTTAACCTTCCCCCAGGTATCCCAAGTACTCCAAGCACACACACACACACACACACACACACAGAGTACCAACCAAGTTAGGAACTCACCTGTGCGTATGTGTAGGTGGGTAGTATGTGTGAACTGATGAATATACATATGCATACATACATACACACACACACACACACACACATCATCATCATCATATGCGTGATGCATGAATTAGTGATCCATGTATGTATATTGGGTGTGTGGGTGTTGCTAACTGATTTTGTCTAATTTTTCATGTGTGTAGTGTGTATGTGCTTGAATTGGTGATAGGTATGCATGTGCCTAGGCTGGTAATTTTGGATGTGTGTGTCTGAGTTGGTAGTGTAGGTGTATGCGCCTGGTGGGGGTGTATGCACCTAATTGATTTTTGTGTGTGTATATGTACAATTCTGTCACACCCTTCCATCTAACAGCGCAATTTGAGATCCTGAGAGTTGGCCTGACCACACAGGGCAACACCCTCTGCACTGGCAATATGGTACATTGGATTTAATGTGTGATCCCACGATTGAGCCTCCCCCATGCATGTGCAGTGTGGTAGAAGGCACAAATGTGTGGACTGCGCATTAAATCCCATCATACCTTTACCTGTATGTGTAGAGGGGACTTTAGTTTAAAAAAATGTGTGGCAAACTAAAAAGAGCTGAAGGAAGAGCACTGGAGACCTGCCAGTGGAGGGACAGTGCTCCCTAGCAGCCAGAGCACTGTTCCCCAGCAACACACATTAGCAGTGCTTCCAGCATCAGTGGCAGCCACTCTTATGGAGGCCCAGCGTTTGGCACCTGTGTTAGCTGTGCAGAGTACTGCAGTTCTGGGCACATAAAGAAAATGGACATGCCAGAGCTTAAAAAAATTACAACTCAAAGGCTGTGGCCAGACGAATACAGCCATGTGGTATGTGGTGTGGCAGACGCATCTGTGGCACCACATACTGCACATTCTGTTGTTCTCCAAACTACAAGGGAGCAGCGTGGAGGGTTGTTGTGTTTTTTGTTGTTGTTGTTTGTTTGTTGTTTTTGTTAGAGGAGAGGTGTTCAACCTTTGGCCCATGGAGCCTTGGAATCTTTAAAAAAAAAACACACCGGAAAAAAGAGGAGTGGTGCATGCACTGCCCAAAGCTGGTGCCTGGCTGGCCGGCCAGAACCATACACCACTGCCAGCCAGGCTCCACGTGGCAAGAGCAACATGGCTGCAGCCCTGAGAAGCCCCCAGAAACCCAGGTAAGGCTGCCAGGACCAGCCCAGTGCTGGCCCCATTCTCCCCTACCCCACCTTGGGTAACTTGCCATGCCTCTGGCACATGGCACAGGCATTCCCCCAGGACAACTAGCAGCGGGCACAAGGTGCATCACTGCTACCTGTCCCCAGGGAACCAAACATCCATGCACAGTCCTCCTTTGGATATGGCTTTTTGGCTAAAACCTTATGTTTATGCACATAGAAAAAGGTCAATTACTATTTGTTTTGTTGTTTCTCTACCACAGTGGCACTCAACTTTTTCCCCTTGCTGGCCAAGTGGACAGTGCCCAGTTCATCTGCAGGCTGCAGTTGGTGGTCTTGATCCAGTGTCCAGTGAAGGCATGGCATGATGAGGAGGGGGAAGGGAAACAGTCCAGCCCCAGCCCATCCCCAAGGGGAAAGGCAGCATGGCTCACTGGGACAAGGGAGCATGGCCCAGCCCCAACCCAGCCCTGCAGGTGGGGCATGGCCTGTCCCCAACCTGGTCTCGATACAGATGTGGGAGGGGATGTGGCCTGGCCCCACCAGGGGAAGGGGGCATAGCCTAGCTGCGAACAGTCATGCAGGCTTGTAGTTTGGGAATCTGGTGCAGGGAGGTGGGGTAGGGGCAAAATGGCTGTATTAATGGCCACCGCTCCCCCACCACCAAATTTCCCAATTCAGAGGGAAGTCCTGTGGGTTGGATTCCAAGGATCCATGGGCCAAAGGTTGAGCAACTCTGCTCTAACGCATTAGACAGCACAAAGAGATAACAGTAAAATAACTATTTTGGCAATATCTAGGCAAATGAAAGCATGCATTTCATAGTGCTTTCATACTACAGGGCCTCCCACCATTTAACTGCTTAATTATGGATAAGAACTGCAAGAATGGCCTATCTTATCGCTGAAGGAAAGGCCATTTGTTTCACTGTTCTCCAGGGAACAAACCACATAGAGAGTTTGCAGCACGGTACTCACCTTGAATAATAAGATCAGAGAATAGTTTCATAGTTGGTAGGGTCGGAAGGGACCTGAGCAGATCATCGAGTCCGACCCCCTGCCACGGGCAGGAAAGAATGCTGGGGTCGTTCAACTCCAACAAGTTGTCTATCTAGCCTCCTTTTGAAGACCCCCAGGGTAGAAGCCAGCACCACCACTTCCCTTGGAAGTTGGTTCCAGATCCTAGCCACCCTGACTGTGAAGTAGTGCCTCCTGATATCTACCCTGAATCTACTCTCCATCAATTTATGGCTGTTATTCCCTGTTACTCCCAGTAGTGCTCGGGGCAACAGGGACTCTCCCATTGCCTGCTGGTCTCCCTTGGCCAGTTTATAGATGCTCAGATCCTCTCTCAGCCTTCTCTTGTGGAGGATGAACAGTTTCAGGTCTCATAGTCTCTCCTTGTAGGGCCTGCCTTGCTGCCCCGATCATGCAAGTGGCCCTTCTCTGGACCCTCTCAATGCTGTCCACATCCCTCCTGAAGTGTGGCACCCAGAAGTGGACACAGTACTCCAACTACGGCCTGACCTGTGTCACATAGTGGGGGAGGATCACCTCCTTGGACCTGCTCGTGATGCATCTGTGGATGCATGACAAGGTGTGGTCAGCCTTCCTGACTGCATCCCCACATTGGCGGCCCATGTTCATCTTGGAGTCTATAATAACTCCGAGATCCTTTTCTGCTTCTGTGCTGACAAGAAGGGAGTTCCCCAGCCTGTAGGTAAGCTGCTGGTTCTTTCTTCCTAGGTGCATTTCCCTGCACTTGTTAGTACTGAATCCCATCTTATTCTCATCCGCCCACCCCTGTAACCTGTCCAGATCCAATTGCAGCCTGTTCCTCCCCTTCTAATGTGCCCACTTCTCCCCACGTTAGTGTCATCTGCAAATTTGAACAAGGTGCTTTTCACCCCCTCGTCCAAGTTGGTGATGAAGTTGTTGAACAGTGCGGGCCTGACGACCGACCCCTGGGGGACCCCACTGTCCACATCCCTCCAGGTTGTATTCTTATCTTGCAATCTGCAATTCAGTCAGATGTGCTCCAATTTTAAATCAGCGCCCTTTAAACAATTCAACCCATGTCAGTAATTGTTCTAGATGGGCAAGTAAAATATTATTAATCATTTTCATCTACACAGAAAAGGTTCACCTATGTATTCTGTGGCTATGATCATGGTGAACTTTCATGATAGGAAATTTAAAGCTAAAACAAACAAACAAACTGGAATTTTTCAGAATTCTGAAGACCTAAAACTACAATGAAACATTCTAGGCAGAGTAACTTCATATGGTGAAATAAATGTGGCTTATTTAAATCTTTTTTGGGGATTTATCTTTGCATTAGAAGACTCATTAGTTAGACTTTAAGGGTTTTTCCCACATTTGATTTTTTTTATGTCCTATATGTTTTTTCAAGAATGTGTTTGATGGGATTTTTAATGTTTCCTCTAAATGGTAAAAGTGGTTTCAATAACTATTGAGTCATCTTTTTTTATTCTATACAGGATGTGGATGTAGGGCTCTTTTACTTTATATATTTTTATGATGCTGGAGGCCTCTTTTTATCTCTCCATTTTTGGTATGCTAAACTGTCACAGATGTTATCAGTGAAGAGAACTGGGTCATGCTGTTGCAATCAGAATTTTAACTGATCTCAGATCTTCATACACAAAACATGGAACTGAAAAGTTTCTGGAGATGGTATCAGCAAAACTGGGACATATCTGTAACACAACAATGAACTGCTGGCCAGCTACTCAACTGGTGTAAATTAGCATAGCATAGCTCCATTGAAATCAGTGACTCATACCAGCTGAAGACCTCTACCTATTTGAAGTGAAACACCATCTCCATTTTTTTAATCAAATGGAGTACTTTAATAAGCTAATGCACGGAGATGATGACAACATCCTACTGTTATTATTTAATTTACTGTCACCATTTTTTGGTTTTTTAATTATTTATTGTGGATAGCACTAGTTGATAAGGTGCTATGGGTGATACCCCACTTTTTGCACTGATCAGATGCTTCTGGAAGAAACCTATCTGACCAATGGTTTTTAGGTTGTAGGCAAAAGCAACCCAGTTAAGGCCGAATGCATCCTGTGTGCTGGAGGATGTTGACTTTAGCGCACACGGGAGCAGTACAAAATGCTTCTTTGAACAGATGTAGCATGCCCTTCCCTCTATTCCTAGCTAGTGAATAGGGTCACTTCCCCCATAAATCTCTCCAGACTGTTTTCAAGCACCTGTTTTCCGTAGAGCAGTCTCAACACTTGGCTCTATAACATCTAGATCCTCAGTAGGGAAGAAGATGGGTGCATAGAGTGTAATCTTTCTCCCCAATGTATAATCCCTATGCAAGGATTTTCTCCAATTTAGTCTTCTGGAAGCAAGGCAGTTCTTGCAAAGCCAAGTCATACTGCTTCTACAACTGAGTAACTATAGGCTTACTTTTATAAAGCACTCCTCTCAGTCTCTGCAGGTGATGATTCTGAGCATTCTTCTAGACTGAGAGAGATTAAGGCCAGGAAGCACCATTACTATTATCTAGTCTGATTTGCTACCTAATTGTAGTGTTGAAGTGATGTTGTTGCTGTGATAATCCAGGAGGAAAGATGAGGGTCAAGAATTCTTCTGGGTGATATCTATTATTGGATAGACTGTGTGGTTAGAATAGACATTGGCAAGTTTTCAGGTATCACGGTACTCTTCCTCAGGCCTCATGCTACTGTGATACCTGAAAGCTTTCCTACATCTATACAGACTGTACAATTGGTCCAATAAAAGGATATTACCAACAAGCATTCTTGCCTTGCTGCATAATGCCAGCTATAGAATTTCACCCAGTTAGTCCTGCATCAAGCCACCATTCTCGATTCATCAGTAACCTGTGTTTGAAGTAGAGTGCTCAACTTTTAAAGAGGCACCACAACACTTTTGTATAGAATTAGTGAATGCACAATTTTTCATAACAGTTTAAAGATGATATGTAGGAGGTTTCATTATTCTATATGGCTCTTCACCTCTCTCAGGCATCTCTAGGTTGGAGAGCGAGAGTGTATTCTTTCACTTTCATGGGGTTTTTCTGGTAGTAAACATGGAAGTAAAAGAATACACAGGCTGAGCCAGTGACAGTCACTACAAAAGTATTCCTTGTAATTGAGATTGTGGCTAAGCAAGGCTAGCTGACTAGAATCTCTCAACCAGCCAATGATAGATTCTGGATGGACAGACAGACCGGAAAATTTGAGAATGCTCTTAAAAATCTAAAAATGTGTATAATATAGGCTGTATCCCAAGTCAGCTCTAGAAAATTAATACTTGATTCTTTCTTGAGACACAATCAGAAGTCAGTGGAACAGGTATAGTACCAGTATAAACTCCAAAATTGTATTGCACTTATTCAAGGCTTGACTTATATGCATAATTATGTCAAGTATCTGGAATTCTGTATCTTTTTTACTTTTGTCTCCTTCTCATTTGCACTTGAATTATGAGTAGGTGAAGTGCACCTTGCAGGCATCTGTTTTCTAAAAACAGGACATACAAGAGCTACCAGACAACCATTTGTCATTTGTATTCAACGGTTTGATATTTAAAACTGTCAAGAGTTTTCAAAATTAACTATTTCACTGTTAACTGATTTACAACAAAGCACATAGTCATTAAACTATCCTCTGTGGTTAGATATTTCATGAATGCAGTACAACATTCCACAGAAAACAGCATGCAAACAATTTAATATGTTTCTAGGTTGTAAATGTCTTGCTTCATCAGCAACACCCAAAGCTTCTCTCACTATCTCCCCCAAAAGCACAAAATGACCTGTCAGGCCTGTATGGGAACAGAGACCTACCCTGCACCTGAGCCTGACCAAACTGAGCCTCAGTGATGATTTGGCAACTTATTTGATCATTCATAAAGAGACTGCTACTGCAGCTATCTGGAAAAGAAGCACCTAGACTGTGTAGATAGTTACTAACTTTACTAGGGAGGTGCAGGCTATGAGCTGTAACGGTGTTCTACAGTATGCCATCCAGATGAGGCAGGTTAGAGTACCTTGGTCACTGTGCCAGAAACAATATATCCCAGACCTAATAGGTGCAGGTACAACAATACAATAATGGGGCTAGAGAAATCAGGTGCCGCTGCTACTTCCTAGGTCAGAGAACAAGCTCTTCACCAAATGGCAGGGCCCACATAGAGTGCTCTGGTAGGTGGGACCCATCAACTCTCATGGCCAATAAATAAGAGCAAAAGTGGACTTACCTGATATTTTTGTTAAAAGCCTTGGAGGATACCACAAGGCACATTCATTCAATCTGAGGAGAGTGAAATGGTTTTGGGACCCAGGATGCCTGAACTCATAGGTTTTTGAAAAGATACTGCTGGGGAAGGGAAAGTGGAAAGCAAGGACAAATGAGTAACCTCCTGACAGCTCATTCTCTCTTTGATAAGGAGGATGGACCTCATTGGTAGAACAACACATTTATAGTTTTCAAGGACCCAATCTCACTTACAGAGCAACTTGGATACCTAAAGTGGTAAAAAGTGTCCTTATTCAGGAAGCAAAGTGATGCTAAGATAGAGGTGATTAAAGTACAATCCCTGGTGTAGTTTCATGGTCTTTGTCCCAAAAACTGTGTGGAATATATCTGTTTTAATAAATATGCAAGTAAATGCCATTTTCCATTTCAGTGTCTTAGAAAGATGTCCAGTGGGAACAGTGTATTCCAAGTCTAATATATTATAATCTTTAATTTGACCAAATCTATTGAAAGATTGCCATTTCTCCTGTATATTATGAGATATCAGTTCCTCATTCTGCCATTTGGATTACACAAGGCCCTGGCTACCATCCAGAGATCAGTTATGCAGTAGTTTATGAAGTCAACAACATAATCTGTAATAAGGACCTAACCCCTGAAAATGGCCATAACCCTACAGTTTCTGTGAGCACAGATGGTGAGGTTTCATAGTTTCAGATTGGTAGGGCTGGAACGGACCTGAGCAGATCATCAAGTCTGACCCCCTGCCATGGCAGGAAAGAGTAGTGGGGTCAAATGACCCCAGCAAGGTGTTCATCCAGCCTCCTTTTAAAGACCCCCAGGGTAGAAGCAAGCACCACTTCTCTTGGAAGTTGGTTCTAGATCCTACCCAACCTGACAGTGAAGTAGCACCTCCTGATATCTCACCTGAATCTACCCTCTGCCAGCTTGTGACCGTTATTTCTTGTCACTCCTGGTAGTGCTCGGGGGAACAGGGACTCCCCCAATGCCTGCTGGTTCCCCCTGACTAGTTTGTAAATGGCCACTAGATCTCCGCTGAGCCTTCTTTTGTGGAGGCTGAACAGGTTCAGGTCCCTGAGCCTCTCCTCATAGGGCCTGCCCTGCTGCCCCCTGATCATGCAAGTGGCTCTCGTCTGGCCCCTCTCCATGTTTTCCATATCCCTCCTGAAGTGCGGCGCCCAGAACTGGACGCAGTACTCCAGCTGCGGCCTGACCAGTGCCGCATAGAGAGGAAGGATCACCTCCTTGGACCTGCTCGAGATGCATCTGTGGATGCATGACAAGGTATGGTTGGCCTTTCTGACCGCATCCCCACACTGCCGGCCCATGTTCATTTTGGCATCAATAATGATTCCAAGATCCTTCTCTGCCTCTGCCCTGACAAGAAGGGAGTTCCCCAGCCTGTAGGTATGCTGCTTGTTAAAAAATACAAAATGGGAAACAAGATCCTAAGTACTTAGGATCTCTAAAAAGGAATGAGAGAGTGCAGCCTCTGATTGATAAGACTGAAGCAATGGCCAACCCACCCATTCCAAGAATCAAAGAAACCTGAGCTTAACAGGGTGCTTTAGAGGTCTTGTAAAGTTGTAATAATAAATAAATAACAATCATACTGATTTTTCCCTCAACATTAGCTCCATCACAGATCTGATCAGTATCTGCCTCAGAAGAGATCACAATCCCTTCAGCATGATCATTTATGGAGATAAAGTTAATTCTTCATGATAAGCCCATAATTTCCCCAGCCTCAATTTCACGTAAGAGTTTATTGTCCAAAATGATTCTTCTCCTTAAGTTGTAGGTGGAGTCCTTTCTCCAGCAGCTTCTTGGGGATGTGTTCCTTAAAGAGGAAGAAAACACTAAACGTTCTTCAGGCAGCTATCCGCAATACAAAAATCTAGCATGACTAGGCTCAGAGTTTTTGCTTGCTAACACTAAGAAGCCCTGTGGACTTCCATTAAAACTTCTCCTTTGTCTGAAGGGGGAATGGCTGTTTGTTTTTTAGTTTTGTTTTTGCCTTACTTGTTTTGGGAGGAGGGTTTTTTTTTCCAGAGCCATCTACATGTGACAATAAATATACAGTTCTTCATGCCCTGATGTTGACTGCTCCAGGTCAGAAGCTTATAAGTATACAATTGGTTCTAATTAAGTCTTCTTGCTCAAGGAATAGAGGCTCATACTTCTAGTAGAGACACAAATGGAATTTCAAATCTGTATTAGCTGAAGTGGACTTGGTTATGAAGTGGAACGCTACTGGGTCTCAAATTCACAAGATTAAGAGTTTCATGATGTACTAAAAGAAATAACTGCTTGTACATACACACACACACACACACACACACACACACACACACGTAAGTCACTAAACAACATTATTTTTGCTTACATCTTCAGCTTAGGAGACTCCTGTTGCTTTCCTATTGTGTGCATTTCAAAGCAGATCACTAGCAATTGCCAGTGCATTCAGCACTATTACAACCCTAACCAATCTTTCTTTAAAGAGGTCTGAAAACACTGAGCTGCTTTACATTGGAAAAGTGGCAAATGGGGAATATTAAGTGCATAAGAATTTATGATACTAAGGAAACAGAGTAGGGACTTATGTTTGCCGTCTTGTAACCCAAAAATAAGGAAATATTTAATGAAATAGAAAATGGCAGATTCAAAAACATGCACACATGAACAACTGGACCATGGGATTCTGACAGAGGAAGCTGCTGAGACTAAGAATTCAGCAGGATTCAAAAATGGATTAAGCACAAATAAAGAATATTTAGAGTCATCATGGCTAGTGACCACAATTTTATACCTCATGATTCAGGCATTAAGGCAACTTCTCTCTATTAGCAAACCATATGTTACCTAACACGGGGGAGTAATTAATCATGTGTGTATGGTGGGGGTCTTACACTTTCTACTAAAGCTTCTGGTGCTATCCATTTCCAAGACAAATTATTGGACTAGATGGACCCTGAGTCTGATCCAGTGCATCAGTCCCTATTTACTCCATGGTAACTGTGAGAATGGTCCTAAGGTACCTCTTGCATTGAAGTTTAACATTATTTGACTGTGTAATTTTCTAAACTAGGACTAAATTTCATTCACAACTAATGGTGAATGAAATCATTATTTTACTTAAAAGGGAAAAATGTTATTTGGGTGGGATTTTAATTAGAGCACTTCTCAGAGAGCCACTCTAATTAAAACACCACAGCGCCATGTGTATTAAATCCTAAGGGTTTAAAAATGGCCACAGGACACTAACTAAAGCACATTTGATGAGCTTTACTTAAAGCACCCCAGAGGCCATTTTTAAACCCACATGGGCTTATATACATGACACTGCAGCAATGCTAGAGCGTTCCAATTTGAATGTGGAACAGACTCGATTAATTGAGACTACTCCTATGCATTCCAATTAGAACACATCAGAGCATTTGTATAGGCACCCATTGTTTTCCTTTAAAAAGATATGAAAAAGCATAATACAGAGCTACAGAAATACTCTGGCATTTCATATGGATACCCCTCCCCCACACCACTGTGGAGCTGACCAGATGCAGATTTCTATAGCTGCAAACCTTGTAGATCTATAAAATAAAGAAATAGAACCAAGGAAGACTGTCATATGTTCAGAAACACCTTTTTACACAGATCTGTTCTTCTTTAATTTATTTTTAAAAAGAAAAAGCTACCTTAAGAACATTACAAATTAAATTAGCCAGAAGAGTGAAAAGTCTAAGGTCCCCAATCACTAAGCAGTAGTTGGACAAGCATGAAGTTATAAAAATATAAGTGGTCCATGATTTCAGGTGGGAATTCTTTATTATAGATTGTTTTCACTGGAGTTTTATTTCATATTGGTTTTGAGGCGACTATGCAGACCCCAGCAGATGAACTCAACTACTACTAAGTAATAAAATGTTTGCTAAAAAAATCCACCTCTGACTTTATTACTATAGATCATTCTGAAAAAACTGCCTTTATGGTAAAAGATTTAGAGTTACAAGTAAGACTTTGGTCTGGTTCTGCACTGTTATACTCCAATATATGACATTAACACTATTCTCAAAGAACACTTTTTTTATCCACTCAACTTAAACCACACAAAATGCAAGGGAGGTAATGTAAAGGGGAAACGGAGAGAAAAATTCTGATTTCCCAAACAATTACATTTAATTTTATAAAGATGCTTTAGTCCTAAAACAGTTAATATGTCTGGCAAATGAAATACTTCATTCATACAAGAATTTTGGCACAGGGAACCTATCGTTGCTTAGCAGTGTGTTTCAACTCTAACCTGGAAGAAACTCCTACAGTTTCTTAAATGACCCAGAGCTGAGTTGATATGGTAGGGAATAAGGTCCTCTCATTCCACACTATATCAACTCAGCTCTGGGTCACTCAAGAACTACAGTAACTGGCATTATTGTTTTATGTTGTTGATGCCCATTCACAACTTTCAGTGCACACTAACAGTAGGGGGCTTTTGCTCACTATATGATGGTACACTTAACTGCTCTTTACTGATAGCCAGAAATCTGGGGCAAAAATAAGATCTTACATGAAAAGAGAAAATGCTTATCCTGTCTCAACCAAAATCTTTAAGCAATTCTGAGAGATCAAAAAACACAAGAAAAGATTACAAAAGAAAGCAAAAGATATAATGCTTCACAACAAATGATTCAGGAAAAGCAGCTGTGATAAGGGGATCACCACCACATCACGATGCTGGAATACATGCTCCTTCTCCATTAGACTGTGTCATAACATAACATTGTCACATCACAGAGGAGAGTAAGACTACAGTATATCAGGTACTTGTGATAAAGATGTTTTAAACTAAGATTTACTACTTTTCTTTGGAGAATGGGCAAAATCAGCCTTGAGACAGGTTACAGCTACAACCAACTGGGATAGTTTTTAGCATAGAAAGTGTTCTAAGCTGTGTGGAAGTCTGTCTACTAACTACATGATTCTTCTCAAATCTAAGACACTGATGGCTAAAGATATTGGCTGTCTTGCCTCTTAAGAGGAAAGAATATCTTTCAGTAGGGGTGTGTGAAATGGGCGGCATTTGATTTGGACTCAGCCCAAATTGGGGACTGTAATTTGATTCGTAGATTGGGATTACTCTCCCGATTCTATCTGGCCGAATCCAAATCTGAAGATTCGATGCTGATTTTGACATAGACACAGCTTTAAATGCTTTTTCTATATAACTTGAGGTACCAGGCGTGGCTTGTGAACACTGCGATGGTGGGGTGGATGGAGCAGTGTGCTTGACAGTGAACCTGAAAGTGGACCAGAAGGACGATCAGCCATTGGGGGGGGGGGGGGGGG
>NW_017729024.1:107491292-107492943 GCF_001723915.1 Gavialis gangeticus
CAGGAGCAGTTACTGATAGACAAGGGGGACAACACTGAGCTCTTCAATGAGTTTTTTGCCTCAGTGTTCCCGAACAAGGGTCAAGACAAGTCTCCTAATGGGTTCTGAGATGAGTATCAGAGGGACACCAGCCCATCAACTGTTGACACTGACTTGGTGCAGTGTCACTTGGATGGACTAGATGTGTTCAGGTCAGCAGGCCCGGATGAACTGCATCCAAGGATACTGAAGGAATTGGCCAATGTCATAGCAGAACCACTGTCACAGCTGTTTGAGCACTCGTGGTGCTTGGGTCAGGCCCCCAAGAACTGGAAAAGCATCAACGTGACCCCTATTTTCAGGAAGGGGAAGAAGGAGGATCCGAGTAATTATATGCCAGTTAGTCTCACCTCTATCCTTGGAAAAGTCTCTGAAAAAATTATTAAGGATCATATTTGTGGGACTCCAGCGGGAAAAATAATGCAGCAGGGCAACCAGCATGGATTCATAGCAGGTAGGCAATGCCTGACTAACCTTGTTTCTTTTATGACCAGGTCACAAAACACTTAGATGCAGCAGTAGAGATGGATGTCATTTACTTGGATTTTAGGAAGGCCTTCAATACGGGATCTCATCCCATGCTTATAAATAAATTAAGCGGCTGTGACTTAGATGATTACACGGTCCGGTGTGTGGCAAATTGGCTTGGGGGTCATACCCAAAGACTGGTGGTGGACGGGTCAGTATCAACTTGGAAGGATGTGGGCAGTGAGGTCCCTCAGTGCTCTGTCTGTGGACCTGTACTCTTCTGTGTCTTCATCAGTGACTTGGATGTGGATGTAAAGTGTACTCTGTCCAAGTTTGTGGTTGATACTAAGTTTTGGGGTGAAGTGAAGACACCAAAGGGTAGGGAATGATTGCAGACGTTCCTGGACAGGTTGGAAAAGTGGGCAGAACACAATAGGATTCAATTTAACAAGGACAAATGCAGAGTGCTGTATCTAGGGTGTAAAAATATCCAACACACATACTGGCTGGACAATGACCCTCTCAGCAGCACAGAAGCAGAAAGGGATCTTGGAGTCATAGTGGACTCCAAGATGAACACGAGTTGTCAGTGTGACAAAATCTTCAGCAAAGCCAACCACACGTCATCATGCATTAGCAGATGCATGACAAATAGAACCAAGGAAGTGATACTTCCCCTCTATGCAGCGTTGGTCAGGCCACAGTTGGAGTACTGAATCCAGTTTTGGGGACCATACTTTTAAAAGGATGTGGATAACCTCAGAAGGGTCCAGAGGAGGGCCACTCATATAGTTAAGGGTTTGCAGGACAGGCCCTATGACAAGAGACTAAGGGACATGGATCTCTTTAGTCTCTGCAAGAAAATGCTGAGAGGTCATCTTGTGGCCGCCTACAAATTCATTAGTAGGGAGGAGGCAACAAGGAATCAGAGATGCTCTGTTCACCAGGGCACTTCTTGGGGTAACAAAGAAAGATGATCACAAACTGACAGAGAGCAGATTTAGGCTGGACATCAGGAAGAACTTTGTAGTAAGGGTGGCCAGAATTTGGAATGGGCTTCCAAGGGAGGTGGTGCTCTCCACTACCTTGGGGGTCTTTAAGAGAAGGTTGAATAGGCATCCGGCTAGGGCCATCTGACCCCAGC
>NW_017729024.1:107497943-107498757 GCF_001723915.1 Gavialis gangeticus
GAAGGTTGAATAGGCATCCGGCTAGGGCCATCTGACCCCAGCACTCTTTCCTGCCTAAGGCAGGGGGTTGGACTCGATGATCTGTTGAGGTCCCTTCTGACCCTAGCATCTATGGATCTATGAATCTAAGAATCTCTCTGAATTGATTCAGATGGTTCTGATTTGATTCGGAGAGATTAAAAGGTTCTCCTGATTTGATTTCAATTTGGATATTCACCACTAAATCGGGCCAAATCTCTGCTGAATTGAATCAGCGACCAAAGCTTTGCATAGCTCTGTCTTTCAGGTATCTCTGCATAACCTGCAAATCACGAGGCAATATTGGTAACTTGCAAATTTGCAGACGTCCAGTCACTAAAAGCTTCCAAATAATTAAAAGCACTTTCATGGGAAAATCCTGGATTTTGGTAAGACAGGTGTGGAAGTAGACTGGTACTGCAGGGGCAGCTACACCCCTTCTCCTAGCTCCAAACCTCCGCCCAGCCTCAGGCAGGCACATGACACAAGAGCAGCAGTGAGGACTTGTTTTTAAGTCCCCAAATCAGGTAAGAATCCCATCTCTTCCAATTCTTAATACTCTCTCCCCTCCCATTTGCCCTCTCCCCCACCTGACACTGCTGCTGTCCTTGCTCTCTCCAGCTGATGGGGGTGGGGGGAAGGTGGCAGAGCAGCTCCTGTCCAGACTCCACTAGGAACAATAGCAGCAGAGGAGAAGATGGGTTCTTCCTGCCTGGTCCCCCAGTGTAGATTTAACAGATCTCTCAAACATTAGATCTGGAAGGGACCTCAGAAGATCATCAAGTCCAGCCCCCTA
>NW_017729024.1:107502652-107503872 GCF_001723915.1 Gavialis gangeticus
AAGTTTTTCCACATCCTTTTTAAATTGTGGAGCCCAGAAGTCAATGTAGTACTCCAGATGTGGCCTCAGCAAGGCTGAGTACAGTGGAAGGATGATATCCTGAGCTTTGTTTGAGAAGCATCTGTGGATGCAAGCAAGAATTTTGTTCACTTTACCAGCTGCAACACCACATTGATGGCTCACGTTCATTTTGTGGTCAATCATGACCCCCAAGTCCCTTTTGGCTGTGGTGCTCACGAGCATAGCACTGCTGAGTCTATAAGCATGATCCAGGTTTTTTTCCCTGAGGTGGAATATCTTGCCTTTTTCCATATTGAATGTCATCAAGTTTTTATCTGCCCATTTCCTAAGCCTGTCAAGGTCGGCCTGGATCACCAGCTTATCCTTAGGTGTGGACGCTTTACCCCAAAGTGTGGTGTCATCAGCGAACTTGGCCTGTCTGCTTCTGACACCAATGTCCACATTGTTAATAAAGATGTTAAAGAGTATAGGTCCAAGGACAGAGCCTTGGGGAACACCACTGGTCACAGAGCACCATGATGATTCACTTCCGTTGATTACCACTCTGGGTCTGACCTTGGAGCCAATTCCTCAGCCATCAGACTGTGATGTAGCTGAGGCCATAGTTGGCCAATTTTTCCATGAGGAGATCATGGGACACCAGATCAAAGGCTTTTTTAAAGTCCAGATATATGACATCAATCTCTTCTCCCTTGTCTAGGTGATATGTCGCCTGGTCATAGAAGGAGATAAGATTGGTGCCCCCACCTCCATTTTGAAATGGGAGACGCTGAATACATGTGAGGCACACTGCAGCATTCTAATTAACTGAGTTGGCTCTCACGCATTCTAATTAGAATACATCACAGCACATGTCTAGATACCCTCTGTGCCTAAAAGTCTGTCTAACATCTCTCTAAACTCTACAGTTGGAGTAATACCTACTCAGCTCGGGCCTGTAGGCGAGCTGTTAGGAAGGCCAAGGCGGACATGGAGCTCGGACTAGCGTCCAAGATTAAGGATAACAAAAAGTCCTTTTTCAAATACATTGGGAGGATGAAGAAGGTGCCGGGTAATGTGGGACCCCTGCAGGACACGCTGGGCAATTTGGTGGTTGCGTCAGAGGAGAAAGCGGACCTCTTTAACCAATTCTTCACCTCCGTTTTCTTGTGCAGGGACCGGGACTTCCCTGCTGTGATAGAAGCCGGACTCGAGGGGAT
>NW_017729024.1:107505185-107506655 GCF_001723915.1 Gavialis gangeticus
GCTAGGAGCTGGAACCAACTTCCAAGGGAAGTGGTGCTGGCCCCTACCCTGGGGGTCTTTAAGAAGAGGCTGGATGCCCACCTAGCTGGACTCGTTTGAGTCCCATTTCTCTTTTTGGGGTTTTTGTTGTTCTCCCGCCCTGGCGGGGGGTCGGGCTAGAAGATCTACTAGGTCCCTTCCGACCCTTAATCTATGAATCTATGAATCTATGAATAAAACAGATCACTAAAAAAATTGAGAAGGCAAAGAATGAAGCCTTCCTACACCTTAGGGAACCTATTATATTCCAAAGCAAAGTATAAACCAAGACATTAAGAAACAGAATTGGTTAAGGACTTATTATTACTCTCACTACTAATACTACTACTACAGATGCAACTATCACCCATTCCCACACCAATCTTTATGATACACACGAGCTATTACAGAAAAAACAGGAAAAATGAACACTTGAACATTAATGGTGGAAAGTAATAGATGGCATTGACTTTGACAGGAGTGATTCTAACAAATGTATGCCTAGGATCAGGAGGCAGAGATCTTACTTCTCTTCTGCCTCAGAAACAGCAGTCACACTCAACAGAGCATTTCCAAGGCACTCAGCTCCTTTGTAAATTTCTCCCAATTGATCCTAACATGGTCATTTCCCTTTGTAACTGGAACTAGAAGCCACAAATAAACTGAGTTGAGACAAAGCCAGAGCAAAGCTATAGAAACCTGAAAAATATATGATGTATGTGAGGAGGTAGCCTATATAACACTACCAGCTATGCACACAAAAAAAAAACCAGACAGACTCAATGTTGGATCCATTTTACATTATGAAAGTTCTTCAGCTATAACAGTGATCAGCATAAGAATATGAAGTGATTAGAAAAAAATACAGACTGAAAAAGCAATGAGTGAAATGGATAAAGAATATGTAAAACTAGTAAAAATCAGTTAGGAGAGAGACAGTAACTTTTCTGTTGTTAATAATAAAAAATTATTTGCAAAAAAAAAAAGATTCAATGCCAAATTAAAATCAAATTGCTGATTTCAATGGTAGAAAACTGAACAACAGGCATAGCCATAATATAATTCCCTATCTTGACAACCTGGGAAGGCAAGGCTCTTGTTACATCATAATACTTTTCCCATTTTAAATATATATAACGTTACTTCCAAATTAAATCAAATATATTAAAATCAAAGTTACATTTAAAATTAAATGTAAAAATCAAATTTAATATTAACATTAAATTGTAACACAACCACCCAGTTTTCTTTCTATATAGAAATGTATTCCCTTCCCTTCCCCAACTATTTCTGACTTTTTCTCTCCCTCTCTATCCCCTATAGATAATTATGAGTAAGATAAGACATAGGATAATATTTAGCATTTTATTTTGGTAGCAAGATTTTTTTCTTTTTCTCTCTCCTTTGCAAATAAGACAGGTTACAGGGGTGGGCGGATGAGAACAGGATGGG
>NW_017729024.1:107507053-107514113 GCF_001723915.1 Gavialis gangeticus
TTATATTGTATAATTATTATGTTTATATTGATTTTTACTTTTTATATTGTGTGATTACTGTTTTATTCATTTTTACTTTTTTTTTTTATTGATACTATATGATTTAGGCCTACATGTATAAGTTTGCATAAGTCATGTTAAGTTGTGTCAAGTCCCCATGTTGTGTCCTCTGCCCAGGCATACCTTATTGTAACTCTGTTGTAACTGTGTAACTCATGACTCCCCTCTCCCATGTAAACTGGTTCCTTGAGTGAGTGGGTGATTGACAGACAATGGCAGTAGATCTAAAAATAGCTCCCCCTGAATGACCAAACTATTAACTCGACGACCCAACCATCACCCCGCATTGACCCTCCCTGGCTCGAGGTTTGGAAAACAGACTGCTGCAGAAATCAGTCAACCCACCATTGCAACACAGACACCTGAATCTGCATGTCCTGGCCTGAAGTGCACATGTTCAGTACACCAGGGTTGACCCTTGCCTGGGCATGCACCTACCACTAGGGCCATTGAAGGTCTGCCCCTATAAAAAGGGGCAGTGAAGACACACCCAGTGGGAACACCATTTCCATCTGGATTGGACCAGTTCCGCATAACACCACCTATCCACTCCAGAGGCATTCTAGTCACTAACATCTGTCTATTTTATTTAACTGACCTAGCAGCATGATGCATCTCCCAGGTCCTTCAAACCTATATAGTAACCTGATGCTAAAGAATTTTGTTAGACCCCATGTAGGATTAAAAACCTGCTGTCCTAGAAAATTTCTCTGTTTCTGATAAAACAAGGCCATTATTAATATTAATTGTGATTTTGGAGAAAAGCCATTCATTGTTTGTTGAAAAGAGTCAAGTCACATTTGTCTTACAGCATTGAATGCTATTATTTTTAGAAGAATTAACAAGTCACTCTTCTGGGCCAATTTTCTGCAGCAAGCCATTGCTTAGAATATTTTGTTTAATCCTTCTTTCATTTTCCAATCTGAAACTAAAACCAAGTCTCACAGAGTAGTTAGTTCATATTACAAGTGCAGAACCCAAACCAATGAGACAGGGAGAGGACGCATTTGTTCACCACATTGCATGTCACTTGTTTTGAGAGCTTGATCTATAAAACAAGGATGATAAGAAGCAGAAGCATGTGGTCATTGCTTAATTAGAACCAGAAGGATGTCATGGGAGAAAGAATGGGAATTTATCTTTAGCACCTTCTCTTAAGCACTACGCATTAAAGGGTCATCTTTTTAGCGGATGTACTAGCCTAGTAGCACAGAATAATAAAAACCTTCATTGTCAAAAGGACAACAAGATCCCAAAGCAACAATGAGATACTTAGAGTAATTTATCCTTTTTTTCCTTGAATCTGTGCCATCAGGATCTCAAGCACGAGGTCTCCAAGGATGAAGAGGTGCCAACTATGCTCCACTTGAGCAGCCCCTAGCTGTTGATACACAAAGTGTCAATAAAAAAGACAAGTGTTCATTCTATCCCTCCAGCTGGCTGCTTGCATGGTGGGTGGTGACTAATAGAATGATGTAATCCAAAGTGGCCTCTGTAGTTGGTTACAGTTCATCTGCTTCCACTTAGGAACTGCAGCTGTAGAATCTGTAGCATTTACTTGGGAGTAGTCTGGCCACATGAATAACCGAGCCTTGTAGCGCTTACTTCTCTCTTCCCTAAAGTAAGGCAGAGGAAAGGAAGAAATTACAAGCAACCATAATGGGTCACCAATATGGCCAACATCCTGCATCAATGAAACAAAGACCATTAAACAAAGTAATCCCAGTGTATTAAAAAGTGAGGGAGAAAAATTTAAGTGCTAAGTCAAGAAAACTGTTTGAATTTGAAAAGAATGCTTTAATTCTCTGGCCTGAATCTACCAATCCATTTTTAGATTAAAGTATGCGGCTAGAGTCTGTACAAAGATCAAAACAAAAGGGATCATTGGCAGTTTTGAAAAAAAGAAAAAAAACAACCACAAAGGAGTTGACTAATGTTGGAAAAATAATTATGAAAACATATAACAGAAATTTGGTGGGCAAATCTACATTCTTCATGATTTGCTGCAGATTAAGGCATTTAAAAAAAAGAAACAGTTAAGTTGCTCCCCTAGATCTTGGTGCTCATCCCTGATGTACTTGTAGGTGGCTATCAAGTCACCT
Source organism: Gavialis gangeticus (assembly GCF_001723915.1). NCBI lineage: Eukaryota > Metazoa > Chordata > Crocodylia > Gavialidae > Gavialis > Gavialis gangeticus. Next base: position 107,509,216 of record NW_017729024.1, read on the forward strand.
CTCAGCCTTCTCTTACTCAGATTGAATAGGCCCAGTTCCTGGAGTCTCTGCTCATAAGGCCTGCCCTCCAGGCCCCTAATCAGATGGGTTGCCCTTCTTTGTACTCTCTTGAGCTTATCCACATCCTTCCTGAAGTGTGGTTCCCTGAACTGGAGACAGTTGGTGAGCTGTGGCCTCACCAACAGTACATAGAGAAGGAAAAGCACCTCCCTGAATCTACTGGCAACACATTGACTGATACATACCAGAGTTGTATTTGCCCTCTGGCAACCTCCTTGCACTGTTGGCTCATGTTCATCTTCTGGTCGATTGTAACCCTCAGGTCACATTCAAATGCTATGCAGCCAGTGGACCACCAACCATTGTGTAGTTGTGGTGAAGGTTCTTCCTACCTAGATGAGGTTTAAACAGGGAGAAATGCAGGGTTCTTCATCTGATTCCATTCTGCCTGTAAAACCAGTCTGTCAAGGTCATCCTGGATCTTTACCTTATTCTCTGATGTGCCTGCGTTTCCTCACAGCTTGGTATCTTCTTCAAACTTAATCATGGAGCTTCTACCTGCTCATCCAAGTTATTAATAAATATGTTGAAGACCACGGGTCCAAGCACAGATCCCTGGGGGACACCACTGGAAACGGCTCTCCAGGATGAGGCCATCTCATCAATTACAACTCTCCAGGATCGGCTCTAAGCCAGTTGTTCACCCACCTCACTGTAGACTGGTCCAGTCCAGTACCCTCCAATTTAGTCGAAAGAATCTCATGGGAAACAGAATCAAAGGCTTTACTGAAGTCTAACTAAATGATATCAACCTCATGTCCCTCATCCAGCTGATTAGTTACCTGGCCATGGAAGGACACCAAGTTTGTCAGGCATGATCTACCCTCGGCAAAGCTGTGCTGGTTGTTTATTAATACCCCACCAGTTAAAGCTTGTAATTGATGGCTTCCTTAACAACGTTTTCAAAAAATTTTCCCTTGAACTGAAGTCAGCTCTCACTCACAGCAGTGCAGCTATATCAACCTAACTACACTGAAGCAAAAATCCTAACTTTGTAGGGATTTTCTTCCCAGATTAAGGTTGTAATTTGTCAGATGGAGTGAATAAAGAGGTAAGCAAAAAACATGAGAGTTTGCCTAGGTATTTTGGTCCTTCTCTTTATTAAATGTTGGCACTTTGAAAAGAAGGTAATGCTGGCTATCCTGAGGTAGCACAGGAGGCAGCCCAAAGAATGAGGAAGGCAGGATAAGTGACCAGATGCTGGCACTACATAACATACATCATTTTTGAATGAATACTGGAGGGAACCTATTTATATTTATAAGTGTTGTCTTATAAAGCTCACAGAGTGAAGTCTGACTTGAGAAACAGATGGAAATGATGGTGGAATTCTCATGGGGATATGAAGATATGGAACACCTGCGCAATTTGTGTGGTGAACCTGGGAGCACGCCCCATCCATCCTCTTCTCCTCGCACACTAAAATCTCAAAATTAAACAGTATAGCTAGGAAGGCATAGTTAGAGTACAGGTTTTGAGCTCCTCATGTTTGCCATTCCAAGTGTGTTATAGGGAACTCTCAAGGCTGTACTAAACCTACTGCCTAATTTCTCGGTTTTGGCACCTGCTGAGTAGAAAAAGCATGCACTTTGTGTTTCTTAGAGGTGTTCTCAGGCTTACCACATGGGAAGTGTGGATATTCCCACAACTGAGAAGAGGACAGAGGAAGCACACAGACAACTTAAGGTTTGCAAAGTCCTGCCTAACAATATGAACAGAGTGTTCATAGAAGCCCTTGACTGTACAGACAAGAGGAGGAAAAAAACAGTTAGTTCTGGATAAACAGGCAAAAATAGAAGGCATGGAAAAAGGGGTGGTGGGGAGGAATTGACAATTTAAGTAGGCAAGGACCAAAGAAACAAAGGTAATATAGTAGACTTTGAGCTAGAACAAAAGACAGGAAGATTTGTAGACAGAAGGATGAACAAAGGAGATGACCTGAGGATCAACAGGATTATCAGTAGAGAGGATCCAGGAAACAAAAGGGTTGTCTGCTCATTAGGAACAGGGATACAGGATATGAAACTGAGGCTGAAAAGGATAGGAGATGGGGAAATAATTCACCAGTTGTCCTTGATGTTATAAACAATGACATTTCCAGATTCCTCCTGGAATGGATCAGAGATAAATACACAGGCTGGAGAAACAGATTTAGGTGATCTTCAGTGGAAGCTATCTGATCCCTAAAGCAGGGAGGCAAATCCATGACAAGATAATGAAAATGAATATACAGCTCAGCAACAGGTGGTCTGAGCATTCAACATTGGCACGCACTAATGGAAAGTGGACTTTTCAGCAGATGTACTCTGCCTCACAACTTTATGCACTAGCCTTCTGGAATAGAAGCTGACACCTGACAAGAAGGACTGTAAAACTAAGAGATCAAGTGAAAAACTTGGGAGAGACTCATGAATTTCCACGCCCGATTTTAACATATTAGGAGAAGGAAAAATCAGGTAAGCAAGGCTATAGAGAAAAAAAGATAACACAAAGATAGTAGGAGGATAGATGTGAAGAAAGGGCTGATACTGATAAGTGCCACATTCAGGAAAACAATATAGAAAGTACTATACTTACCTTGGCTTAAGAATTGAATGAGGTTAGAAAGAAATAACCAAGACACTTGTACTTTAAGACAATAAGAAACTGCAGTTATTGCTACAGAATACGAAACAAGTGATTATAGATGTTATCATGTCTGCAGGGTACTGTCTGTTCCCCTGGTTCTTGCCTGCCATGACTTTGATCTTGCTAACACAAAGGGAGAAAAGACATGACATATCAGTAAGTACTTTCGGAGTAACCTGTCATGTGATTTTCAGGTGCCTTTACTCTTTGTCTTTTACAGTGGCCTGGATTTCAGGCAGCAGCACACCTGACTTAACGTTCCTGGGAGGATTGCCGGCTTTACAATTCTAGAGGTAAATACTTCCAGGCATCCCACAGTGCTAATTACTTCCCTAACCGCTCATGCAGGTGGTGCCTTGTCCTGCATCAACTACCGCGCAAGAGTAGTCTCAGCTATCCCTCTGCTGAGGGCTCGGTAAGATCGAAAGTCCTGAATCAGCCACCTGGGTGGGAGCTGCCGCCGCCTAGGCAGGCTCATTACCCGCTAATTGACTTGTTAGCAACAGAGGCTCACCGCGTCTCTTCTCTGCCTCCTGGCAGCTTGTGTAGGCTGAACTTTGGGAGCTTCCCCGCTGCCCACGCCAGGCTGGCAGGTCTCAGCTGGCCGCCCCTTTTGTTCTGAAGCTGCTGCTGACTCCCCTTCTGGATGCCCACTGGGAACCGATTCTCTCCTGGGGCTGCCTTGTCCCACTGCTTGCCAGACCTGCAGCTTCTTCCCATTTTTAACTCACCGCTGATGTCTGGAGTCCCATCACAGGTATCCGCCATCTTTATGAGTCTGGCAGCCATGCAGTCCCTTTCCCGAGTCTCGGTTCCGTGTTTTAGGGGTAGTCTTACCCTGGGCTCTCAGCCGATCTCTCTCTTATTCTCTCTGTGCCCGCGGGCATCTTTCCTGGGGCTTCATCCTCCTTATATCCCTGGAAGCCAAGCCCCATTGGCTCACCGGTGGCATGGGAAATCTCCCCCCCTGTCCCCGCCCGGCCATTATTACTGTCAACTGCAGGGATTTCTTTAAGTAACAGGGCTCCAGTCAGGAACCCTGTTACACTAGACGACACAAAAATGGAAGAACAGAAGTTGTGAATTGAGGGTGGGTAATGAAGTGTATGTGCTCATGGACAGATATAGCATTTTGAAAAGTGGGGTGCAGATGGTATGGTCCATCACATATAACACAATGCATATTTTTATCAAATTAAAAAGAAACTAGAAGCTTTAGTAATAAAATAGGGGCCTACAGCTATATTATTCAGTTTAAGATTAGAGCAAAAACAAATAAAAATGTATTGGAATGTACTTTCATTTGCTATATCATGTATTAGATATAAAGCACAACAAACTAAGCAAACAATCAAAATATGTTGTTTCATTAATATTCCAATCATGAGAATTAAATGCACATCTCTTTCAGATTCATAAAACAAAAATCAAGCCTTCTTAAACATCCTGGCAGTGCATCCAATGCTTCGGTGAAAGTTATTTCCACATCTGAGTTCATGTTTCTATTTAGTGTTCAGGGCTATGAAATGGGAACTACATTACCAGGGAGAGCTAAAAGACAGCAAACATGAAGTAGAAAAGCTAGTTTAATAAGCTCCACATCAAAACCATTTAAAAGGAAAGAGAGGCACTATGGACTGAAGAACTTAGAAGAAAGCAGGGGCGTACTTGGTAGCTGTGTTGGTCTGAGACAAAAAGACATACAAAAAACTAGAACTCTTGGTTCCAAAATGATACCTTTTATTAGACCAACTGGAAAATGGCAAGAAAACTGTCCTTTTCTGCAAGCTTTTGAGATCAAAGTCCCTTCGTCGTGCTCTGGGAAAAGTATAGATAGTACAAGATGGTAAAAGGTCTCCAGAGGTAGGAAATAAACTTCATTTTTGTACAAGAGGGAGCTAAAGATGGAAGGCTGTCCCTCTGGGTCCATGAGAGTGTCTTTGTGAGCTGAGTTGAGTAGCTCTCTGATGTGTTGATCAGGTAGAATTCCTTCCCTGGAGGTGTTAGACAGCAGGCAGGGAGGTAAAAAAACTTCCTTGTTGTTCTGCAACAAAGTTTAAAATCCAAAATTGGCTAAAATTCAGCATCTTCCACGTTTCAGGGGTGTACTTGGTAGCCATGTTGGTCTCAGACAAAAAGACATACAAAAAACTAGAACTCTTGGTTCTAAAATGATACCTTTTATTAGACCAACTGGAAAATGGCAAGAA
>NW_017729024.1:107514513-107519617 GCF_001723915.1 Gavialis gangeticus
GTTAGGGCGGCTAGGAGCTGGAACCAACTTCCAAGGGAAGTGGTGCTGGCCCCTACCCTGGGGGTCTTTAAGAAGAGGCTGGATGCCTACCTGGCTGGACTCGTTTGAGTCCCGTTTCTCTTTTTGGGGTTTTTTGTTGTTCTCCCGCCCTGGCGGGGGGTCGGGCTAGAAGATCTACTAGGTCCCTTCCGACCCTTAATCTATCAATCTATGAATCTATGAACCACGGGTTTTAGTTTTTTGTATGACTAGAAGAAATCAGGGAGTTTATAATGAAGCACAAAATCAATAGACACTTTCACTGCTGCCTGAACGGAAATGCTGCTACCACTACCATACAGTTGGTTTTAAACTTTGGGTGGATCAGGAATCAAAAAGGGGTGCAACTGCACCACTACACCCATTTTGCGTCCAACCCTATATGTGCTGGTCAAAAAAAAAGAGAGAACCAGAAATAATGGTTGTGGGGTATCACTGTAAATCAACATATAGTAAGACGACAGAATTCAAGTCAAAATCACTTTTGGGAAGAATACAAGTGGTCCCTCAATGGGAGTGTTAGGATTCTTATAGAGATGCCAAGGCCCAGTGGGACAGAAGACAGAATGGGAACATAAAGAACCTAAACTACAACTTCCTTGAAGAACTGAGGCACACTAAGCAGATGCAACTTAATATTAAACTGACATGAAACTAAAAGCATTACTGCCATCTTCAAGAGGCAAAAATTGGGCCCCCTCTCTCCCAACCAAAATCATGAGATTGGTTCCAAAATTAATCAATTAAGCAATTTTTTTAGTTTGCCTTTTTTAACTCCTCTCCCCTTTTCTGCCAATGCATGCATGAGTTAATTTAATGTTGAAAAGAACTTTAAAAATAGAAATCTGCAGTCCTGTTCCTGACTGCTCAGAAAGCTTCTAGCTACCATGTGCTTGTAGGATACACAAGGAATTGCCATTCATTCCCTATTTCCTACTTCCCACTTCTATTGCTTTCCTCAACCTTCCTGTATGTAAATTCTACATATACTTGTCCTCCTGCACATTTACCTGTGCCTCCATAATTCAGGTGCACAGAATGAGGAGGCAATTCTAGAATAGCAAAAGGCTAACCTTTTTGGCAGATGTACTACAAATTAGCCCCACACCCTCCCCAAGTGCACAAGGACAATTAATCTGGTGGGCTACGCTAATATGCAGGGATCCGGTTCTTCTATTTCCCACAGAAAAAATGGAAAAAAAAATTGTGGATTTTTTCCTTTTACCCAAGAGAACAACAAATTTTTCATTTTAATGGAGAACCACATGGATTTTGCTCTTTTGCAACCAGCTCTCTGCAGGCTGGCAGAGTTCCAGCCTGCAAGGGGCTGGAGGGAGTGGAAGGAGGGCTGTCAGGCATGGGGTGCCACATGCATGTACGTGCATATGGCCATCAGGTAGCCTGGACAGCTGCTGCAGGAGGTAAGTCTGGCAGGGGTGGGAATTGAGGCCCCCATGGGGAGGAAGGGAATTGGGCAGGGCTGAGGCTGGGGCTGCTGCCCACCCAGGTGGTACCTGGGGCCTAGGACCAGAATGCACAGCTGCAGGGCCGCTGCAGGGCCCCAGCAGGAAGTGGGACGGGGCAGTGCATAGCTCCTCTGGGGGGTGGCCAGATCCCCACCATTGCATGCACTTATGGGGGGGCAGGGGGAGCCATGCCCCCAGATCTGTGCACAGGGCAAGTGCAAGCTGCCCACTGTGGGCTCAGGCTCCGTGCCCAGCTGCCCTCTCCCCAAAACCTCTGTGGCCCAGCAGGTGGGACCTGGCATGGCAGGGCAGAGCAGAGCAAGGAAGATCCTTGCTGCTGCAAGCCCCAGGCTGCCATGGTGAGGCACCCCCTGCTTGTCCCAGAGCAGTGAGAGGACTACCTTGCACTGCCACCCCTTCTGCTCCAGGGCGGGCAAGGGGTGCCTCGCCATGGCAAGAAGTCACAAGAAGCTTCCCCACCAAGCCCCACTCAGCCCTGCTGCACTGGGTCCCACCCACTGGGCTGCAGAGGCCCCAGGTGGAGGGCAGTAGGGTGGGGAGCCCAAGCCTGCCTCACACTGATCTGGGGGGGCATGTGGCCCCCTGCTTCCCTGGGACTACACACAGCAGTGGGGAGCTGCCCTGCCCCCACCTGATCCCACAGCAGGCAGCCTGCACCCCACCATGGGCTCCCCTTCAGCCGTGTCACCCATGGGGGAGGGGAGACTGGCTCCATGCTCTGCTTTGCAGCAGCAGCCACTGCTTCTCATGGGTGGCAGCCAGAACTTGGGTGCTACTACGGGTAACAGGGGGCTGTGAACCTGGGTCCCTGGCCCTATAGCCAGGGACCCCTCTGGCAGGGCCAGAGTAGCAGGGGTCTGTGGGTGGGGAGTGAGGGCCCTGGAACTACGTCCTGGTGATCTAAGGAGGCAGGGAGAGCTCTGATTTCCTATAATAAAAAAACACCAAAATTTATAGGTATTTACAATTTATTTTACTGTAGTGTTTCAGACACTGGTAGGCTTCCAAGTTGCTTTAAAATTGTAAATATAATCAATAAAACATTGTGTTCAATTGATACCTATATACAGGTTTCCCTTGCTTTATGCTGTGCATGTGTTCCTGGAAAATGGTGCATAACTCAAATTAGCATAAAGGGAGCCCACTTTACCACGTAACAAATAGGGATACATTCCAAGACCTCGACTGTACTGACCCCCAGACCCATTTCTACCACTTTTCCAAGACAATTTTGGTACTCACCAATATCAGACAGTACACACAAGCACAGGACGGTGGTGAATATTTACTTGGTGTGAAGAGAGGGCAGTGAAGAGTGTTGGTGTTAGTGAAGTTCTCTTGTGCTTCATTGATGGACATGGGAGAGGGGTAGGAGATAAGCTAGCAGGACACTTAGAAGCCATAATGGGGATAGCAACTACAGAAACATGCATCGCAGACAACAAACGAGGAGCACAGATCCACACAGGAGACTGTATTTTTGTGTGCGCCACTCCCATGGTGCACCACACAAAGCAGCTGACTGCAGGCTTCCACTACACTGGTGGCATAAGAGTGAATTTACCTCACATATAACACATTTTTGGTATAAAAAGAGTCATTGCATAAGAGCAAATTGGCACATACAGAACCTGCATAAAGCAAGGGAAAACTGTATATAGCATCATTTCATTTTAATTGTGGATTTTTATCACAGAATTTGCTGGTTTTTAATCACAGAAAACCAGGATCCCTTCTAATATATTAGTGCATGACTGACATTACTACTCACAGTAGTGTGGTGATGTGCTGCAATGGGTAGGGGTCCCCCTCTAACTTGGGCCAGGAAAAGCAACTGGGCAAGAATTGCCCAGACAAGTGTGAAAAACATACACCTAGTGCCAGCCTTACTCAGGCACTGCAACTCCCATTTTGTGCCAAGTGATGAACCCATAATGGCTGTTCCTCTAAGTGTCCAGGGCAGCACACTGGGAAGGAAACTCAATAGCATCCTCTGTCCAATTTTTTTCCAATTGTGAACAAAAATATACTCTAAAAATGTGAATGGTAATGAAACTGTTCTTGAACAGTTACAATTTGGGGAGGGGGCAAATGCTGCAATGAAGAAGACAGACTTGTCCTTGAAGGGAGGGCCAAATGTATTTGCAAGGAAGCAGAGGGCTGTAGCAGCAAGAAACAGGTACTAGTGAAGTGCTGAATCTAGGACCAAGGAAACTGGAGTTCTCAGAGCAAGGAGTGAAAATGAGAAGTAAAACTAAATTGTACCTAGATAAAAAAAGGCCTTAACTACAGTTTTATGTTATTGCGTAGTATTAGTAGAATCATTACACATACATTACATATAATTTTATATTTAATCAAAATTATAGAGAAAGATTTATAAGGGGATTTTAATGCCTTGGTTGTGTTATTTTTAAGCAATTAGTAAAAATAACTATTTCACATTTAAAATGAGATACAGACTAAATGTCCCTGATTCCATAAAGCCCAATTTCATGTGGAAAGTTTACAGACATACAGAACAAATCCTTCCCTTTGTTGAGAAGCAGTTACCTTACTTGAAATCTAACAACATATCTTTCTCAAAGCCAGCAAATGCAGCATACACCACAATGTTAATTTCCCCATGCAAAGGCAGACATCTGATCTCCAGAAATTCAAATCAAAACTTATAATTACAAATAACAAGTCCCATTATCTGCATCAAAGTTCACAGACTTTGTATAAATGCTGATTTTCCCCTTATCCTTTCCAGAGTTATGCACATTATCTGAATCCCTTTCTATGTTAAAAAAAAGAATTAAAAGGCTAAAAAAAATTTCCCATCCCAATGCATTTCATATGTTTTTACAGTTTTATCAAGTAAACCACTTTTTCCCATACTTTTAATATCTGTGCAGTTACAATACAAAGTATTTGGTAACTCCATGTAAATAATTAATACTTGGCAGATTTTGAATTTATATAAAATACACCGGCCTTCTGCCAACCCCGACACCTCCCTTCCTGCAATCGCCACAGCTGGTTGCTCTTCCCAGCTCCTGACCCTTTTCTGACATCTTTTACAACCAAATTTTAAAGTCTCCTGTCTCTAATGAGCAGGAGACACCTCCTGCCCTCCCACAGTGACCATGACACTGTTATTCCCCATGTTCAGTATATTATTTGTGCTACCAAAAATATTGCGTGCTTGTCATTTCTATAGAAGTAGTGAACTGGGTTCCAGAAATTGCAAGTTTCCTCCTTGCTGTTTCCTGCTAATAATTTGAAAGCTGCCGAAGTAACTTGAACCTCTGCCCTCTACACACCCAATCCCTAGGTCACTAACCTTCACAACACTGACAGCGCGCTGAAAAGGAACAACAAAATCTAAAACATCTTTCCATACATAGGGAACAGCTTGGCAGGTATTTTAACAGGGACAGAAACCAGCCTTACTGAGCCCACCATTTTTGCTTATGGGGTACACTAACATTTTACACTTTATATTAAAGAGAGCCACCAGGTCTCCAAGTGTTTGTTCAAATGAGCCCTCAATTCCCTTACCCTCCCCACCCCCCTACACCCACACCACCGGT
>NW_017729024.1:107524617-107526281 GCF_001723915.1 Gavialis gangeticus
TTACTGAGCCCACCATTTTTGCTTATGGGGTACACTAACATTTTACACTTTATATTAAAGAGAGCCACCAGGTCTCCAAGTGTTTGTTCAAATGAGCCCTCAATTCCCTTACCCTCCCCACCCCCCTACACCCACACCCACACACATTTTACATCTTTATTACATCAGATAATGCTGCCTCAATGATGTAGTATAATATTGTACAGTACATCTGGTGGCTTAGGTAATAAATCACAAGGCAATTTTTCTAAGCTTTTAAGGAAAATTGTTTCATCATCTGCTTCTTCCTACTAGCAGTGCTTCAAGTCTAAATGGTCTGCTTGGCTTCATAAGATTTCCCACTAGCTCACCACGCCTGGCACAAAAACGTCACAGCTGGGCCATATGTTCAACAGTGTTAACAATGAGTCCCTGGTTACATTATGAAATTTCATTTTACACTTGTTTAGAAATCTCTGCTGGCCACATTTTCCTAGGATGACAGACAGTTTAGGAGGCCAGTCCTGTCCCTTGTCTGGCAGGGGAGGTATTAGCAAACAATAAAAAACAACCATCTTGTTTGGGAACTCCCATTGCCTTCTCAAAATGAAGTTATAGTACACTCCAACTCTGCAAGAACCTTTGACTCACAGGATCCCACTTATTTTTTTTAAACCAGCTTTGAGAGTTATGGGTGCAACACCCATTTGGGTAGACAGAGCCTCCATTACTCAGTTTGCACATGTCTATAGCTGTTAGTTAAGGCAGTATTTGCATTCATATTTCAGAGGCTCTGTTTGAAAATTTGGTTCCTTGCACCAGTGATACATTTAAGTTACGGTATTTAAAAAAAAATGGATCTAGTCTAATAGATTAGAATTCCTAATCTATTTAATACCTTCCTTCAATACTTCCTATTCCTGTCCTGTCAAACTACCACATTTTGCAGGTTACTAATACACACACACACCAAGCCAACTAAAGAAAATGCTTAAAGCTTCTTCCAAGCACTATCAGCTGACAGCTGCATAATCAGGATATGTGCCACTGGTTACATGGATGTGCTAATAAACTCTAGTGCATCTTCAAATTATCCCACAGAGGAGATAAATGCCTGGATTTCAGAGCAAAGACTCTTTTTAAACACACAAAACATTTTAATTATCATGATAGCAATGTATTTTATAGATTGAATGTCTGGATTAAAGTATCAGGTAGAAAAATTCATAAACCCCACTGCAGTACACTGAAGTCCAGGATTCTTAAATCTAACTTCCTATAATTTAATTTTGATAATCAGCAGAGAATTTTATAGCATTTTTCCTTCCATTTTCATAGAATTCTTTGCACATAAATACATCGTGTTAGTTTCTTTGGGCCTTGTTAGATGTTGCATTTAAGATGCTCAAATATTGATCTGTGCTAGTGCTAGCTCAAGTTTGGAACAGTTGCACCTTAAGGTTAAAAACCTTTTCTGATTTTCTCCAATGTGCACAGCTGTGACTTGCCACTAGAGGCCTGGTGAACCAGGACAAGCTTCTATCCCTGCTCTCAGAAGGTGGGGGGGAATTGGCTGGTTGGGGCCAGAGTTGGAAACATGAAGCTGGGAGGTAGAGAATTAAATGGGACAGGGGTGGTTAATGAAATAGGAGGTGGAAAGGAAATGGGGGTGGGGTGGGGTGGGG
>NW_017729024.1:107526407-107533493 GCF_001723915.1 Gavialis gangeticus
GGGGGGGGGGGGGGGGGGGGGGTGGGGGAAGGGTGCTGAAATGAAGTCAGTCATCCACTGAAAGATAAAATAAAAAGAAGTAAAAGAAATGTAAAAGAAATAAAGAAGAAGGAAATGAAAATAAATATTTTTATAAATTGGGATTTAGGATTGGGGTGTGGGGAATGCTAGTTGTGCTTCCCAGGGTGGCTGGGAGGCAGGAGCAGTAAGGGAAGGTGCTTCTGGGGGAGCTACTGTGTCTGCACTCAGAAGTAAGCCCCAGTTCATGGGGATCCAATCTGGCCCTTTACTGGTTCCCACCCACCCCCTAGGCCCTATTTTGGACCAGGGTATGTCGTGCAACCTGACTGACTGGCATATACTCTGCAGGTTGTTTGCAGGGAGGGTTGCAACCCTGAGAGTTGGAAAGTCACACCTCTGGTGGCTGGAGGGCAAGTTGGTTTGGTGCCAGAACTGCCCCCTAGGCCACTGGCGATGCATAGGGGGTGCACACGGGTGCACATGCACCTCCTGAGATTGGCAGTGCACCCCCCGAGATTGGCCACCACTGCTGCTGCCAGCAGTACCTGTGGGCAGTTACCGCTCACCCCCCCCACCCTGCTGTCAACACCACCTGCAGCATCCGCTGGTGGTCAGGGATCACTGCTGGCCACTGCTGATGCTGCCAATGGCATCTGTGGGTGGTCACTGACCACCAGTTGGTGCTTGCCACCCTCCAACCGCACCATTGAAACTGCCATGGCCACCTGCAGGAGCTCCCCACTTGCTGCCGCTGCCACCGCCGCCACCTGTGGGCAGTCGCCATGTGCCCCCAGCCTCCAGACACACGCTTCATTCATGCCCTGAGCAGTAGAGCCCAGCAAGTAGAAAGTTTGTCCACACAGAACAGGAGGGTGGGGGAGAGGCACTGCATCCTGAGATGCTGGAGGGCTACAAACTTGGGTGGCTCATCTGTGGGGAGTGGCCACACATTAATGGAACATCAGCTGGGTAACACGGATCAGAAATAAACTTGCCTTGGAGTGGCATAACTAAGCCACCTGAAGCATGCTTAAAACTAGTTCCAAGTACCGCCTAAAATTAATGTATAATAAGGCCCTTTGTTAAACAGTGCACCAAAGGCATTATTAATAAATAATAAAGTAGTCATGACTCTGGTCTGATACATGAATCTCCTCTCTCCTATTCATTAAGCTTGTTAGAACTTAATTTCTATAAAACAAAGGAGCAAGATAAACAGAAAATGCAAAACACTAGCTAAACCATCTGTAGTGCTCAATTCCTATTCTCCCTCTCCTCAGTGAGTTTGGAGAACTACACATTTCACAGAAACACATACCAACACCAGCTTATAGACAGAATGAAGTCCTTAAAAACCTATGCACCTGGTTCTGAACGGTTTTCATAACATTTTTCCTACACTGGCACTACCCTGGACCCCATCTCCTGAGAAGAAGCAAGGGGTCAAAATACTCTGAGAGGAATCACAGTTCAAGGTTCAGTATTCCTCAAGTCAGCCTATGAAACAACGGCAATGCACAGTAAAGCACTTCCTCGCTTTTAAAAACACGTAAATACTATGTAGCAGAGACAGGGTGGCTTAATGTTCTTTTAATGGAAACCACACTTTTCTTGGTACTCATTTTATATTACAACTGTGAAATATATATGAACAGAAAGGAGACTGCCAAACAAAGTGACTGCAAAAATGACACCCTAAGAAGAAATGACAGCACTAGTGCTATCACGAAAATGTAAAACAAAATGAATTCAAGATTTTGGAGGGACTTTTGTTTTTGTTTTCTGAAAACAGTAGCTAAGCAGCAGGCAAAAGCTACCTGCCCCTCCTTCCTCTGCAAGAAACTAGGATTGGTAATAATGCTAACTCTATGCTTTCAGACATAATGCCATGCTGAAACTAGCAGGTTCTGGGCACAACCCCCTTCCCCCTGCAACAATGTCAGCCTTTTGTTATTCTTCCTACTAGCATAGCTCACATTCTATTAGAAAATATAAAGTAGTAAATCTGCAATTCCTTATATTTAAAAATAAAGATAGGGAGATGAAAGCAGGCAATCACCTCTCAGTATTATGGAATTTGACTCATTGGAATCTGAAAAAATTACATTTTGGACCATATTCAGATTTCAGAAGTCTCATCTATGCATAAATGTTGAGTGGAGCTGGATAAAATTGCCATGTCTCTATTATGTGATTAAAACAGCTCTTGATGATGCTGTTTCTATGTCTGTCTTTGTTTTCAACTTCTCTGTGGCTCCAAAGTATCCCCCTTTGCCCCCATTAAAGGTGATCCCAGACTGAGAGTTGGCTGCTCTGCTTCTTTACACGTACCATTCAGATCATGAGTAATGAGGGGCATTTCATTTAGGGGTGTTCCTAACAATGGGACCTTATCCAATTGCCATGTGTTGCTTTAATTGATTGTTAAAACAAGGTAGGCTAAGGTTAGACAAGCGTCCTTGGAAAGTTATTAGCACAAGAGACTGTTTATTGCCGAAGCGTCCTTAAACAAAAATAGAAATATATTTAGCAGTGTCCTAGATTTCCAACACACATTTCCACAGAAAGCATTCGAATCATTTTGTACCATCTCTGCTCTTCTCAATAAAGTCACTGGCTGCACTGTTAACCTCACTTGTCCCTTTCCCTCAGATTTATAGTACAGTTAACAGCTCCTTTATAGCTAGAAACACCACAATAAGTTTCAAGCTTTTGCTAGGTTTAGTAATTAGTGATGCTTTACCAGAAATAATACTATTTTGCATGACTATAAGCTATAAACTCAACATGTCAAAGCTTAAGTAAATGCTAATTGAAAACTACAGCACACTGGTGGGAATGCAGCTATTATCCCCATTGCAAAAAAGAGTAAACTAAGGTGCAGAAAAGAGTTTTGCTCAAGACCACACAGTGAGGCACCGGTAGAAATTGGATCAAGAATCCAGAAAACTGACAAGGAGGGGAAAAGGAAAGGAGAGAAGAAGAAAGGAAAGCAGACAGGAGAATAAAAAGGAAACAATTTTAGAGTGTCACAGAAATATTAAAATTGGCTTGAATCTCATATTACAATGGTTTTATAGAATTCTAATTCCACAGCTGTATGTTAGCATAAAAGGATTAGAAAATCAGGCCCAAAAAATTCAAACAAAAAGGAAGAAAAGGAACAAATGAACCAATATAGGCGAAACCAATAAGGATACACTAATTTGAAAACTTTACATTTTATGTACCTGACATACTCCTTTATATCTTATTCCTATATCTTACATCAGCAGCAGCAGTTCTTCAATATGAGGATGATAAAGAAATCAATTAGTTCACGGATGAACGAGGAGGCCAAATTGAGATCTGTTTCACTGTAAACTTGGAAAACAGTTCCAGGAAGAAGCAGCAGATCCTGGTGATGTTGGGTCATAGCTCTTTCCCTTTGTCTCTCTCATCTCTCTACCTCCACAGTGAGGCAAGTTTGCTCGAAATGATCAATGCTTCACTGTCCATCACAGTGCCAGGGGGAATGATTTAGTGCTTGCATCTTCTGGATTTCAGTGTCAATGCCATATATCTTTAGATTGGCCTTCAAAGTGTTCTTGAATCTTTTGCTCACCTCTAAAGCAGTGACTGTGTCCTTGAATCTCTTGCTTGCCTACAAAGCAGTGAGCTGGGAGAATAGGACCTATTTTAGGGGTCAGTTGTTCAGCATCCTTCTGATATGTCCTGTCCAATGGAGCTGGTGCCGCATAAACATGGTGTCAATGCCGTTTTTTTGGATGGAATCAGAACACTGATATTCATTTTGCTTCCTTCCAATTAATATTGAGGCTTTTCCAAAGACATTACTGATAGTAATGTCCCAAAACTTCCAGGTTGTTTCCAATATGTAATCCAAAATTCACACCCATGCAACAAGTTAGGGATGACAACAGTTTAAGAAGTTTGGTTTGGGTCCTGATGTCAGGATCATCTAAGACACAATTTCAGAAATGTTTAACGGCAGCATTGGCAGATGTTATCCAGTGTCGAATATTGTCATCTACGTTTACATTTTTTGGCTGTTTAGGTAGGGAAATGCTCAACATTCTCCAAGGACTACTCTCTAATAGTAATATGTGGAGGAACAGGTGGCTGGTTTGGGAATTGGTTGGTAAAGTATCTTGGTTTTTGTGAAGTTTACAATGAATCGAAACATTTCATACACTTCACATAAGTGATAAAGAATAATATAGAGTTCTTCATTTATGTGGGGACATACAACATAATTGTTAGCATATCAAAGTATTGAAGGTGTTGGCTATCTTGGATTTGGAACGTAACAGGTTGATATTAAAGAAATTCCCATCCATGCAAAAGCAGATGCTGACTCCAGGTGGATGTCTCTCAGGAAGGAGCTGTGGTATAGCTGAAATATAGAAAAAAGAGTGCTGGTGCAATCACATATCCTTGCTTGACTCTAGTTCTAATAGTGAAGGAATCAATTTCTGAGCCATTGCTTAGGACTGTTGCTGTCATATCATCATGAAAAAGTATGGTAATAGTAACCAATTTTCGCAGGTATGCAAATCTCATCAGGATCTGCTACTAGGCTTTCTGCTGATTTAATCAAAGACCTTAGCCAGGTCAGTAAAAGCCATGTAAAGATCTCATTGCAGCACTTTTCCTGCAGCTGTCTAGCAGAGAACTTCATATCTATTGTACCTCTCAATGAAGGATGAGAGCCTGGATTTGTGTCTGGGCTCCTGGAACTGCCGCCCGGCTAGGGCCTCTGGCTCATCCCCTTTGGGACCTTTGGGCTGACTTGGCCTCTTGAAGGGCTGCTCGGCTCCACCCCAGCCCACTGGGGGTGCCTGCTGGTGCTGAGGGAAGGTGTTCAGGCACCAGGGTTGCAGCAGGGCAGAGGGGTCTGCACTGTTGCAAGCAGGGCCTGCCCAAAGACACCTGCCCCTTCAGCAAGAGAAGGGTGCAGGGGTCCTTTGGGGGTGGCAGGAAACTACATGGCTAGGTCAGCAGCACTGGGGGCTAGTGCTAAGTGCCCATGCTTTGAGGGGTGGGGTGGCTGGGAGATGTTGCCCAGGGGTGGGGGGCATAGCCAAGCTGCCTGGCACAGCATGGCAGCCCAAGTGTGAGGTGGGGGGTACCACAGGCTCCCTTCTTACTTCCTCCATCTGCTGCATTCTAGCACAGATGGGATGAAGAGCACCTGGAGCCCCTTGCCATTTGCTTGCTGCCCACAGCATGGCCCAGGCCAGAGCCTCACTCTGCTTTATGCTGGTGTTGTGGAACATGGTCCTCTCCGCCACACTACAGCTGTGGCCCCAGCCAGCAGCGTAGGGCCATGTGTGGTGCCCCAGCTGTGGCTGTACTTTTACATGAGGTGCACTGCATGCACCTCATGTTGGAAGCTATGCCCACAGTGCCCCATAGACCAACATCCTGTGAGTCCATGGGGGGCAGCTGGGGGCCCCCTCCAGTAGGTATGGGGGAGCAGGAAGCTGTTGCCCAGGAGTGAGGGGCACTATCAGGGCTGAGGGATGTGGGGACCACTTTTCCTGCCAGCAGCTTGCTCTCCCCTCCCCACCAGAGAGGCAGGTAAGTCAGCAGGGTGTGTGTATGACACAGGGGTTTAAATCAGCCCTAAACTGAAGTGGTGTTTTTTTAAAACTCACCGCTTCAATTTAGGACCCCCATTTAGTCTACACATGCCCACTGGTTCTATGTCTAGTTGACATCTGGTATCAAGTGGAGTGCTCCAGGGGTTGGTCCTGGGGCTGGCTTTGTTCAGCATACAGTGCACTCTCAGCAAGTCTGCAGATGACACCAAGCTGGGCGAGTAGTAGATATGTTGGAGGGTAGGGCTAGGATTCAGAATGACGTAGACACATTGGAGGACTGGGCCAAAATGAATCTCATGAGGTTCAACAAGGTCAAGTGCAAAGTCCTGCACTTAGGACAGAACAATCCCGTGCACCATTACAAGCTCGGGGCTGACTGGCTAGGCAACAGCTCTGTAGAAAAGGACCTGGGGGTTACAGTGGACAACAGGCTGAATATGAGACAGCAGTGTGCCCTTGTTGCCAAGAAGGCTAAGGGCATACTGGGCTTGGTAGGTGTGTTGCCAGTAGGTCCAGGGAAGTGATTCTTCCCCGCTCTATTCAGTACTCGTGAGACCACATCTGGAGTACTGTATTCAGTTTGTGTCCCCCCACTACAAAAAGGATGTGGGAAAATTGGAGAGAGTCCAGCGGAGGGCAACAAAAGTGGCGTGGGGGCTAGGGGACAGGATTTATGAGGAAAGACTGAGGGAATGGGGCTTATTTAGTATATAGAAGAGGAGATTGAGAGGGGACTTAATAGCAGCCTACTATCTGAAGGGTGGTTCCAAAGAGGATGGAGCTAGACTGTTCTCAGTGGTGGCAGGTGATGGAACAAGGAGCAATGGTCTCAAGTTGCAGCAAGGGAAGTTTAGGTTAGATATTAGGAAGAATTTTCTCACTAGGATGGTAGTAAAATACTGCTTTAAAATTGTAAATACAGGCAACCCCCACTTAGCACACTTAATTGGTTCCCAAAAAAAACAAGCATCAAGTGGAATAGTGTTAAGCAAAACCAAAATTAATTAAGGGTCAAAATTAATTGCTAAAGAAAGAGCACAGGTTTTTGACAAACCAAGATGGTGACACAAACTGGCGCTAAATTGCAAAACAAGGCTGCACACTGCCAATATGCTAGTATATACACTCCCTGCTGGCAGCTGTACCATGCCCATGAGTGTTATGATGAAACTTACCAAGTACCAAGTGGAATCAGGTAGCAATATAAAACGAGCATTATAGTGAAATAGCTTTAAGTGGGGGTTGCCTGTGTATCAACAAAACGTTGTGTTCAATTAACACCTTTATATATGTGGTGCTTTATTTTAAATCACGTAAAAGTGTGGATTTCAGGATTTTTAAAAGTAGAACTTTGGGGTGGGGGGTTAATAAGAGAATTTCAGATTTTTAAACAAAGAAAACCAGGATCTGTGGTGATTCAATAGATTTCATAGACATTTGGGCTGGAAGGGACCCCAGA
>NW_017729024.1:107534198-107537630 GCF_001723915.1 Gavialis gangeticus
AACTTTATGATGTCAGTTTCAACTTTACAATGCTTGATTTGATGCAATGCCACGCCAGTGAACAAGTTCGCTGCATTGCTCATCTCCCTGGAGAACATCGGTCCAAACTTCCTTAGACACTTTCTTTAAGAAAGCAGACAAGACTCCAGAAAAACCTGCAGCCAAGACTCCTGAGAAGACTCCAGCCAAGAACCCTTCAAAAAGTCCAGCAAAGTCACCTCAAAGAAGTCCTTCCAAATCAATATGATTGCTATTTACTGTATAAATACATTAATGTAGCTATATTACACATCTATAATTGATTGAGTACAAAATTCTTGGTTACTTTTGGTGAAAATAGGGTATTGGGCCTTGGTTCAGGAACGAATCCCCCATTTATAACATTGTTTCTGATGGGAAAAAATAGGTTCCGATTTACAACATTTCGACTTATGACACAATTGGTTCCTGAAAACCGTGTTTTAAGTCCGAGGACTGCCTGTATTTAGGGCTCATTTTCTAGCCTGCTTCCAATAGGGGGTGAGCAGAGTGGATCCTAAATAGGTCTGCTAAGTCATGATTGCAGCTGCTGAATTGTACACCTTTCTCAGTTCCAAGTACCAAATGACCACCATACAAGTATTGCCTCCACATGGGTCTGTGATAAGGGGCTTCTGGTAATCCCTAGTGCTTTTCCCCATTACCTGGAACACAAAAGGAAGAACAGCAAAGAACTGGTGGTGTGTAGGGGTGGCAAGAGCTGGCAGATAGTAAGAATGAAGTTGGAGAAGGAAGATCTTGCAATATAAAAGTTCTAGCTCCAGTATAATAGTACCACAAAGTGCAGTCAAGAAAATGGTAAGAGACACATATTGATAGTAACCAACCTCTGAGAGATCTTCTTCCTCTACTAGAACTATACAGCAGATCTGAGATCAGGGCAGGCTCATGACTACAGTTGATTTTTTTCCCTCCATCTGGCAGACAGGCCAAGAAAATAATCGTGATTTATTGTTGGATGAAAAAAACCCTCAAATTTGACACAAAATGGATGGGGATATCAAAAGTAAAGGTCTAGATTCACAAAACAATAAAAGCCAGTGGTAAGTGAAGCAGATGCTCAAGATATGGGAAACTTGTGTTCAATACCATATTTTGCTTGAAGAGATTTGACCCAATCTTCCCAGGCACAACCCTAACCACACTTTATAAATATTCTGGAAAGGGTATGTATCTCAGTGTCTCCTACTGGCACTGTTTCACTTTGTCCAATTATGTAACCCACGTGTCCTAGATTCCATGTAAGCATCCTTATAACAGCATACTGAGGCACGTCTTGCTTAGTTTATTGTTGGGATTCTTCCACTTTGTATACTCACAGAGGAAGAACAAATCTATAAATTGGTGATTAAGATAACCAGTGTAGGAGGCAAGACATATGGGTTCAAATCCTCTCCACCAAAAGAGAAATTTAAATTCATCCCCCCAACATCCCATAATCTCTAACCGCTAAGTTACTGGGTAAATGAAATGGGGTTTTGCCACTATCATAAGATGCTAAGTCTGAAAATAGGAACATTTTCATCTTAAAAAATTTATTTCTTTTCAAAAGAATAGATGTTGGAGGGGGTTTTTTATTATCTGAAAGCTCTGAGAATCCTAGAGCACAATGACATGCCAGACGTAAATATAGAACAAGGTCAGTTTACTGTAAAATTCCAGTCTGGAATTAGTTTGAACTAATGTTTTTCCACACTCGTAAACTGTACGGACACACTCAAACATCATTTACTGGATAAAGTTTTGATGGAATCCGAAGATATATATTAAACATCTTCTATCTAATACACTGCTAACTATTGTTATGTAGTCCCAGGAACACATGCTCTCTCATGCTAATGTACATGCAAATATGTAAATAAAAAGTTTGCAGAGAACAGGTCCAATGAAAAGTGATGAAAAAAAGTACAGATATTTTCTTTTCTTTCCAACTCTCTTCTTCTGCTCCTCCTTTTACTGAAGGAATAGATACTGTCTCATTCTTTAATCAGTAGACAACTGACACTGCCCAACGTATGCCATTCATCATACAACGGAGATTCAGTTTATCATTTTGCATATGTAACTCAAAATCCTTTCATATATCATATTTATACAGATCCAAGATGAAGTTTTTCTCCTCAATCAGCATGGGGGAAAAAGAAAGTCTGGTCTCTGACTTGAGTACCAGACTTGCAAGAGCAGAAGCACTGCATGGTAGGGGAAGGAGTGCAGGCCCCTTCCCTCCCACACAACCTGTCCTTCCCACCTGCTCAACTGCCTGCCCCACTAGCCATTTATCCCCTTTTTCCCCTTCCTGCTTACCTTCAGCTCCAGCTGTGGTCCCACCCTGAACCAGCCCAGAGCTGAAACTTCTTTTTCTGGCTAAGCTGGGTTCGAGCATCTGCCACTGCCATGGCTGACTGCCCCAGAGCAAAAGCAAGCCAGAAGACAAGTGGTGGAAGGGTGCAGGCAGCAAGGGGTGGGTGATCAAGGGGCTGTGGTGCTTGTCTTCTTTCCCCCTTTTTTAATATGGACATTTGTTAATGAGGAAATTAACTGAGCCCAACAAACTTCGTTTACACACACCACAAATGAGATTATCCGATGGTCATTTACAGTCATTATATTTCCCCCACAACACAACTTAACGGCACACTGCTATTAAATTTTAAAACATGTTATTCCAAATTGCTCTTGGACAACTAAATATTAGAAGTGATAGTTTGTTCTGGGGTCATAACAACCTTGGATTCTGTGTTCCAGTTCTACAGCACCCTTCTAGCCTTTCCTGCAAGAAATAGCCTGCAGGAAAGCCTCTGGAGAGTTTCCAAGACCTCAAAAGTTGGCCAAGTAAGGTTTGGTAAAGCAAGGTTTCATCACCTGTCATTAGTGAAAAATACATCCGAATTAATGCAAAAAAGATGTCCAACAAGAGTTCTGCAAGTAACTGAAAGCCTGCTGCAAATGAGGTATTGTCCTAATGTTCTGAAGGGATGGAAATCTGCTTAGGGATTTCCAGCAATTCAAAATCCAATTTGTCACATAATTCAATTTTTCCCTTTTTTATTGGGTTTGAAAATTAAAAACAAAACTCTTCATTGCTAGGGACTGTTGTATTGTATATGATCCTTTAAAGAATCTGGAATGGATTCATCTCTCATCTAATTACTGCAGGAACCTATGTCTATTACAACAGACTGTTTTCTTGAATACTCAATGCGATGTGCTCACTTACCTTAACAATATTACATGTCTATATATCACCATTCCTCCCAAAATGCCGTGAAAAGCTGCTAGAACTAGCTGGGAAACTGAAGTCTAAGTGACTTTCATAGAAACTGCAGCTTCAGTAAAAAACAAAGATCTCATCAATGCATTGCATTTTGCCTTTTTTTTTTTTTTTTTTTTTTT
>NW_017729024.1:107537693-107550499 GCF_001723915.1 Gavialis gangeticus
TTTTTTTTTTTAAAGAAATAGGACACTCTTGATGAGGCGAATGAAAACATCCTAAAGCCTGCAGTGAGAATTACAGGTCAGGTGACCTAAAGAGGAAGAGCAGAAGGCCATATAAGCCTGCTTGCTCAGAGGGATCCTCAGACTGGTCCCTGCTACACTCAGAGCAGGAGCTCTACAATCCCTGAGGAGAAGGAAGCTCTACAGAGAATCGCACAACAGCTAAGTCTATAAACAGACATCATCCTTGGAGCAGGATCAGCCATGCCAGGATGTGCTTCACTGGACAACACAGGTCACCCATTGTCCCAAGTTCTCTCAAGTTGGGATGCAACAGCACAGTACAGGTCAGTGGCGATGCATAGGGGGTGCATGGGCATGCATGTGCACCCCCTGACAGCCAGCGTTCTGCACTTAAGCAATTGGCAGGGGGGCAAGTGAGAGTGCTGGTGCCCCCCTCTGAGAGCACCAGCTGGGGAGTGGGGGTACCAGGAGAAGTGATCCTCGCAGCCCACCCATGGCCAATTGCACTGACTGAGGGGAACAGGGTTCCTCCACAGCTGATTGTGCTGACCCAGAAGTGCCAGTGGTGCACCCAGAAGTGTCGGGCCAGTGCAGTCGGCAGCAGGACTCCCCCCTCCGGTCAGCACGATTGGCTGTGGGGGGACTCTCCCCTGCCCCCCACCAGTAACTGACTGGCTGCTGGTGGGGCAAGTGCCTCCTCCACCCCCAAATTGGGAGACATCAGTCGCCCATGGTACAGATGCCTCCCTGCCTGAGAATTCCCAGGGCATGCCTCTGCAGTAGGAAAACCTAGACAGATGCTCCCAGGGCTTTAGGCACCCAATCCTGCAAGGGAATTCCTGGGTGTGCAGAATCAGGCCTCTCAAGCCCAAGGAGTGCCTGCCCATGGTCACTGAGGAGCATAAGCAGCACCAGGCTGCTCGCACTTTACTACCATAAAGCAAACAGGTTGCAAATAAGCAACACAAGTTTTTACCATTTACTATGTGACCACAATTTGGGGCATTTGTGGCAGAACAGGAGTCACAGACATCTGGCTGTTTGTGCTGTGATACCATAAAAGATTTTATGATGACACAAAAACAGATGTTGCTTTCAGCCTAAGTGAAACAGCAGAAAGAATTAGGTAGGCAAAATTTAACAGGTTCAGGTAGCTGGTGCACTACAACTCCTGCTTAGTGGTCCAGTTAGTATCATGTCATTGTTATCTTTCAGTATCCCATTTGTTTGTTCTAAGCATTTGATGATTGTTTTTGCATTTAGAATCATTGTTTGCAGAAGAAATCACCTTATTTGTTTTGTTACCCAGCACAATGGAACTACAGCCTCTAGGTACTGTAAAAATAAAAGTAAAGCAAGTAATAATTAATAACTGAACCAATCCAAAACACCAAAATTATGTTCTTTCAGTGAAAAGTACTATATTAAGGAATCTTGAAAAAAAAAAAAAAAAAAAAAAAATCAGAAATAAGGAGCACCTCAGTTTCTCAGGTGAAATGCAAGACACCTGTGGACCTAAGGACTCCTAGCACCATGTTTGGGTACTGGTTCAAGTGGATCAGAAATCTTGCAAATAAGGTTACGTCAGAAAAATCTGATTTGTTGAAAATTAGTCTTTATAAATGCATAATTTATAACAAACTTCACAATTTGAAATATTTTTTTATAATAAGTGTTGTTCTTCCTTTTTAAGGGGACATCATGTTGTGAACTGTTAATCTATACAAAAGGTTAAAAAAAGGTTAATTTTGAAGTTATCAAAATGTGTTGATTAATCCATGAAAATTATATTGATTTAGTGATTTGTGAAAAATTGTTGTTTCAATGTTTTGGCATGAGATTCAAAAAAAAAAATCTCAAAAATTCTCCTACACAAGGGAAAAGTTTCTTATCCAAATCTAGTCATGGTCTAATTTAGATGCAGATGGAATAATAAAGACTCTAAATCATCAGTGATTTCCTGCAACGTATGAGTGCTCCTTGGAAGTTTCCCATTCAAGTACTTAGTTTAACAACGTGTTTTGGTTGCGATTGGGATGGTAATGCAGTATACATGGAATGTAACACAGAAATGAGTTAACCAGATTTGGTCTATTATTTGCATGCATTATTTCTTTTTTTCCTCCTCCTTGCTAGCAAACTGTTTTCTTCCTCATTGTCTATGACTGGTTTCATTTCTTATCCTCTTTACTTCTAATGGACAAATACTAAGTTATGCATGTGTATACATCAGTCCATTTGCAGTTTAGGTCTGAGGCCTGTTTCCCCACATGTTCTCCAGACTGCCAGCAGTTTCATCAGAAGGAAATTATAATGGGATCTTCTTTTTTTCACCCCTTTACCATTTTCAACTTCAGATCTTTCTCTGATTAATTTATTTATCTATGTGAAGCATCATTCTGAAGCAAATGATGCAGAAGCAACAGACTTCTGCTGAACAGCATCACTAAGATCACATTATGCTGGAAAACATTTTTAGGCAATCAATGCAATCAGAAGATCTAATTTGCCTCATCTATCTCCAAGGGTTTTTCCTTCTTTCAATCTATAAATAAAGCCAGACTGACAGAGGTGGAGAACAAAAAAGTTCTTGATCAACCCCAATAAATGCATCAGTTGGTGCCTTTTGGGAGATGAACTAGAAAAGCAAATAAAAGCAACCAAATAATTAGTTGCCAAATACCCATCTGATAGGAATTAGTGAATCAACAATTTGAGCCAGATTTAAACCTGTCAGGAAATGTGCATATTCAAAATTTAGTTAAAGTTTACTTATGCTGAGCCTTAAGATAACTTGCAAGTGCTTGTGTCTTAGAATATGCAATATCCAAACTAGTTTTTACAAAGGCATTAACCACTACACTTTAACTGGCAAACAATTCATTCAAGGTAAAGCCTCAAGTGTTGACAAGCCCTTAGAGTCTGAAGTGGGGTAACAGTGATTGAAGTAGCAGCAGTAGTTGTATTCTCCAAATAATCAGCACTTTTCATACTCCCATAACCATTATTGCTTTATGCCTTGCCTTCCTTTACTCACTTGTTGTGGCTGCATGAGATGCTGACTGCACAGTAGCATTGTCAAAAAGCCTTTTTGTGATGCTGACCTCACAGTAGCCCAAGACTATGCACAATAGCATCATGACATGGCAGCTATCATATGATGCTACTGCACAGTAGTCTCAGGCTACTGCGCAGTCAGTCTGTCATGTAGACACTTTCTTGGGAGTAACCATCACAGGAAGGTAAACTACTTTACAGATGTAAAGGTAGTGAACATGATAGTGAAAGGTCTAGGTAGACATGAAAACAGCTTTTTCAAAGTCAGCGGCATATAGAAAAATAAATGAATTGGCAGATGGAAACAATGTTGTGTTCCCTATTGTATTTCCTTCGAACCACTCTCTTTGGAGAAATCTGGATACCACAAGAAACTCCATATGACTTCTCTATGCACCTTTGATTCCACTGTTACTTAGAGACTACATAATCAACACAACTCAAGGAAGAAAGTATTTTTTTTTAAATGTTATCACCTTTACCAAACACACAAGCACACTCAAGTAGTTGAAAAATTCTTCCATTTCTCCACCCCACCTCCCTTCCATGTGACCATGAATATTCATCTTTTGGCCAGAAGATATGGCTAGCCCCTAGTTCCATTGGGCCAAGATTTTGCTCTATGTTGGGGAGGAGAGAAAGAGAAACTACAAACACAGAAAGCTGATTATTTTAGGAAATTCAAGCAAAGCACTCAAGCTTCTGAGTTAGGCCACCAAGTTGAGAAAACAAATTAGTTCCTTGCCATCACAATTCTATTTTGCTTTTTCATTTCTTTCAAAAAGGATTTTGAAAAAAATAAACTATAATTCAATACATAGGCTAATCATACATTATGCCAATTGTTTTCTACTGCTTCCTTTTTTAAATGTGAATCTTAATACCCTATTTCTACCTGTGATAAATACTAAGTGTTGTGCACTGTGCGCACAAATATTTGCTGTATTTACAAATATAAGATGACCCTTAATATAAGATGAGCACCCCATAATCAGATTCTATATATGGAAAAACTATTAAAATTATTATAATTTCCAAAATATAGAATCAAATTATTGGATGTTTGCCTTGAATGTCCCCCACCCACTGTTACAGCAGGGAAAATAAATCTGGGGGTTCAGGTAGCCCCTTTGTCCTCTGCTCCCCCATTCCACACACACAACTTCTTCCCCTTTCAGCCCCTTTCCCCTCTCTTTACTGTCACATTCTGCTCTCTTTGAGCACATGGGAGAGAGGAGCAAATATGAAAATGCTAGCTTTGAAATAAGCGTACCTACAGTAATTTCCATATAACACTGATAGACTTAGTTCATCTAGAATTAATGCAGTTTTACTGTTTTTGGAACTGCTGCAAGTTTTAACATGAGTACTCCATACATTTACTTTTAAGCGGCACTTTTGTACCTACTTACATGTTGCAAAACTATGCATGGTATTAGTCCAAAGCCAAAATGCTCATGATTTACCACTGGGCTGGGCTCCAGCAGAGTCAACAGTGTTTCAAGCCATGGTGACGCCACAGCTCAGTACTACTCAGTATGTGCGTGTACTCCAGATACCCCCACAAAGGATCCATGTTATATTTAGCACTCCCACTCATAACTGGAACCAGGTGTTCTTGTCATGAATCCTGGGATCCTCTAAACATTTAGATGCAGATGAAGCACAGAGCAACCTGGCCTGGCTCCATCTCATGGGGGTGGAGCCACACTAATCATATATGTAAGGCTGAGAGAAGGGGAGACAAAAGGATTCTAAGTTAACTGTTTGGGGCCCTATTTGGGGATGTTTGGCAGATATTTAAGGCTGGTAAAGAACCAGGAATCATTGGAAATGGGAAAAAAGGTGCAGCTCAGCTGTAGGGGTGAGGAGGAAGTCAAAATGTATGCAGTGTAGTGGCTTACCATGACTTGAAAGAGTTGACACCAAATGGAACTACATCTAATGGGCACTACCGTATATCTTATTCAGATGGTCTACAGTAACTTACCCTTGTGGTAAGATCCTATCATTAAGTTTGCCCAATAGGGGCTACACGTTTTATTGTCATGCATGGTTGGCTGGATTTATTCAACCTCATAGTTGGTTTGCACTTTCAAAAGCACATGCTGCTTTTGGCAGCAGTTTAATACTAGACTGTGTAATTAATGAGGTTTGCTTTATGTGAATTTAAGGCAAGGGACTTTTTTCCTCATGCTGATTGAGGAGAAAAACCATGTCTTTTATTTGAGTAAATATGTGAAAATGTTTACAGGTTTTGAAGTTGCTTAAAATATTTTTACATTCTATTTCAGACCAAAGTCCACACTTCATTACCAGTATAAATAATAACAAAGATCTGATAAAGGTAGGAATGTCTGATGATTATACTACACCATACGCAGTTGAATATAGCTAAAGATGATGATTGTTTATACAAGCCATACATGGCCTGTGGCTGTATCCCTCCTCTCTGGCTTATCTTCTATAGCTTATTAAAGCAGTTCCAGACAACTTATACAGAAAATGTTTTAGAGTGAGAGTACTGAAGTGAAGAGTTGTTATTTCTATCAGCCAATGTACACTTTCCCACCTATGATATCTGCCTTTCCCATATCCCTCACTGACCATGACAATAGATTGCATAGCTCTAGCACAGTATGTGGAGGCAATAAGCCCCATCCCTAGATAATATGAAGTAAAGAAGCTGTAAATAAACCAGAACAGCAGGTACTAGCTATTGCTTAATAATCACATTACAAAATTTTGCATACATTATCTATTTGCTACCTACACAAGAACCAGTTGCTTCAGCAAGTTAATGTACAAGCCCCTAGAATTTAATAAGGCTATTATTGTTATGTTTCCGTGAGTCCAAATTGTATATCTTGATTTGTTCACCATACAAAACATCTGTATTTAAAAAATGGACACCCTATTGCACATTAAAAAGCTATTGCATTCAAATGTGGCTCTATAGTTCAAATGTATATTAGAGACAGTTATCAGCTGACATGTAAAGTGATGCATTTAAAACAAGATAACTTCCTATATGGTATATGCCCATGTCTTCCAAGAGCAGCAATTCTTCAAAGAGCATTCCTTTTTAAGATGAATAATATTTACTTAAACTATTGGAACTTCACTATTCTGAATGTGGCCCCAATTACAACTAGGAGTACAGGTACTGAAGCCAGTCAGTACCTCATAAGGTCAGGCCCCCCAAATAGGGGTGAATTTATACTTAAAACCAGGATACTTCATTACACATTTCTTGGAAAAATGAGAGATACAACATGAGCTTTGGCAAATAATAGAAGGCGTGCCAACTTACCTTCCAATTACCATTTGTACAACTAGAAAAAACCTGCTATTGCTAGGTTGTGTTAAGAAAGCAGAGTAGAATGAAAAGGAAAGATATGTTAGAAAAGGCGATAGTAAAAGTTTTAAGAGATTATTTTAATACTGAAAGACTATTTTCTCCACAAGTTATTTCTTGAGAAAGTCATTCTCTCTATGGCATTTGTGTACTATGCACGATCAGCCAGAGGAGTTTGTTTGCATTTAGCTATTTTTGTCAGGTCCTGCCATCCATGAAACTCCTCCCATCTTCACAACCACAATAACCACCGTGAGTACTCATTGGCTGGTCTCCCCAATTTTCCACTCTAGTCAACACCAGACCTGGTCCCATTGGTCAATTTTTAAAATGGCCCAGCTGCAAAGCTAGTGTCAGTTATTATTCAGCCCTAATTGTGCCTGTCAACAGCCTTGTTCAACTTCCCACATATTCCAGCTTGTTGCCAAGACCATTTTGTAAATGAAATCTCTTTTGAAAATCACCATATGAATACGTCAACAGGCCATGAAATATTTTCATTACAAACCTTGAAGCTCTAAGGCAACAGTTTGAAAAATGTCTATTTCACTAGGTATGAGTGTGAAATCTTGCTGGAAAACATTTACTTTGGCAACTCCCTATTCTGTTGGTGGCCCAGAAGTATCCTGACTAGACTATCCTGGTGGGAGGCTGCACCAGCTCCTACAAGGAAGCTGTAGCAGATGAGCAATTAATTACAAGGAGCACACTAGAGTAGGAGTTTGTGGTGTACAAGTGCCTGGGCATTAGAAAGGCACTCCAGTGCTGAGAATTTAGAATTTAGAAGAATTGTTAACAAATACAATCACTTCATAGATTCTACAGCACCTTTTATCTGAGGATCAAGAAATGTTTTAGAAAATTTCATGATGTTACTGTTGAGTAACATTATGCTACTGATGATGCGATCGCTGCATGCACACAGAGATGCGAGTGTTCTCTACCCACCATGAACTAGAGGAGCTTTGTGGTCTCCAGATGAGAACCCAGGATGTTCACTAAGGCCGTCCAACAGCCTGCTGTTTTTCAGTTGGCTTCCCAGCCTAAAGGCTCTTCAGTCTCCCAAAACCTAAAACAGGCTCACCCAGAACTAAAAAGCAGAATAAGTTTTGTGGTGGAAAGAGGCAAGGTGTGACCTGTAATGAGATGACCAAGGCACAAAGTGAGTTCCCAAAGTTATGCATGGGGGGAGCAATGGGTTGCAATGAGCTTCTAAATGGGAGCAGTATTGATGCATCCCATAAGGGTCACTGGAGGTTTTGTCCTCTTGTCAAATTCCTTCCTAAATAGTCAGGAAAGTGTGAAGTTGCCCATTGATGAGTCCTCTGGTACCTGCTGATTTCCTAGGAAGAACAAGAGATTTGCAAAAATCAACATCTGCAAAAGCATGGGCCATTTGTTGTAGGCCTCAGGAAATCTGTCCACAGCATGGGTAACATAAGAGGTATGTTGATGAAATCTCCTGAGGTCTGCACAGGAAGCACCATCCCTAGCAAGATGAGTGCATAGTCAGGATCCCTTGTAAAATCTTGTACCTCTCTGAGGAGTGTGACCTTGGGAGTCTGACCTCCAAGTCTCAGCCTTTGACCACTCTGTATAAGTACATTACTCCTAATGTGCTATAAAAAAATCCTGTCTCCTACAAACAGGTAAAATTATGAGTTAAAGCACCTAATTAATCAAAGGGGAAACAAAACAGACTAAAGGTAAAAACACAGGACTGAGAGTTAGGTGGAGTCTGGCTCTTTCACAAACTTCCTTTGCAACCTTCACTTTGTTTCTCTATGATTCAGGCACTCCACCTGAAAAAGCAAGGATAACGTTTCTTTGTCTTACTTATATGCTTTCTACATTAATGGAAAATGTTTACGATCCTTATATAATTATAACAACGTGCAAATTGTTGCATGAAAAAATATCACTAAACCTGATGGTGCAAAGTTCTCTCCCCACTCCTTGACTTGTTACTTAAATTCCATTTTAAGCAAAGCATCTAAACCTGATTCAGTCTAAACAAGGAACGATACATGAATAGGATTGTTTTGTAATCAAGCAGATTAAAGGTATAGTTACAGAACACTATCTGGCAGAGAGAATCAGAATACACCCCCCACGTCAAAATTACCTGATAAACAAATGCAAGAGTTAAGGCTTTCTTAGGATGATATCTTTTACTGGACCAACTGCACAGTTGGGATAGCACTATACGAAGTGATCTGATTAAGAATGTCTTGCATTCAAAAGCTTGTCTAACTTTATCCCAACTATGCAACTCTAAGAAATCTTTGCCTCTCACATAATTCCCAGATCATCAACATCACTAACACTCCCATGAACAAAAGGAGCTTTTAATCATGGTACTTGGGGGTGGGGGGAGATGGTTTATTTGACTGAGAAATTACTTCTCATCTCCAAAGAAGTAAGTTAGAACACAATACGACTATTAGATGCGTCTGCTTGAAACTCTGTTATAGTGGCATAACATCAGAAGTGATGCTATTGGTTCCAGATTTACAGATGGGTAATACTAAAGAGGATTTATGCCAATAATATTTAGGGATCGTCAAAGAACTCATGCTCTGCAAGGGGAATATACAGTCCTTTAGGTAGTTTAATCTAATTTTATCACACTCTCAAATGAGAAGTGATTTCTCACCTCTAAAGAAATGCCAGTTACCTTTCTCTGCATTTCACCATTCTCAGTCTCATTTGATCTGTATAGTAATTCAGCCTCTCAAACTAATTCTGGTGATCAAGAAGGTTGTGTCTTAATTTACAGATCTTTATGGGGAAGACCAAATTAAAGACATTAATTAAACATAAACAGAAAATCTCAAAGGATCTCAAAGCCCTTTTCATGTAGCCTCCTAATACTCCCATGAGGTAGATAAGTATTGTGGTAATTTTTCTGTAAAATGGAAAATGAAGACAGAGACTGAAAACATCAATTTATTTTAAGAATCTAGCCAGTGACTGGATGTCACAATTGTTGGGTGCTAGTGCTTAGCATCCACAACCTGATCTGAAGTCAAAAGAGCTACAAATGTTTACACCTCAGAAAACCAATGCAAGTTCTATCAAAACAGACGTCCACTGAAACCAAGTTTGGAATGGGCAGCATCCACTTTTCTCTACATGGAGAGAGAAAAGTTGCAGCTGAAACAGAAACAAAGCCCAAGTGTTGTGACTCACCTCATGGGTCTTAGACATAAGGCCATAAGAGTACTCTTGAAGAGGTAGAATTACTGGCTTTAATACAAAAAAGACCCACCATTATTAAGCAAAAAGGCATAGACTACCTTGCACATAAAAGATCGAGTAAAGGTTTCAATCACAAACATACTAACACACATGAACATGTTTGTAACTCTGATGCACTAGTATATCCAATTTGTAAGCATTCCCTTGCCCTCCTTTTCACCCATAACAAAGTAGCTATGTGGCTACTGTACACAAAGAACTATCCAACATAAATTTTAGAAGAGTACTGTAATGGTACAGTTAGCCTCCTGCAGATAATTAGCATTTTCAGAAAACCAAAAGGAGGAGTGGATTAGCACTCTCAAGAATGAACATAAAGAGGCAGCCAACACTAATCTTGTAGTCTGTAAATAGCATGATTTCCTTGTATTGTAGCATTTTCCCCCATGTTAATGAAGATAATTGGTTAAATGTTCACTGTGCCATTGCTATGAAACACGATTTTCCAATTTGAGATAGGGTTTGTATATTCCAGAAGTACTTATTTAAATGGATCCCACCAGAAGCACGGGTGCCTTTATTTTTTGTAATGGCTGTTCTTTGTTGTTTTCTGCAAAAATCTTTGGAAAGTACAGCAACAACAAAAAAGCAAGCCACAAGAAACTGGCATTCTCTAAAGACAAAAAGGCCAGGTCAAAAAATCATCATAATGAAAACGTATAAGACAGCACATACCTGAGGACTCCCATTTTCTTTCATCTTTATTGGGGATACAAACACTAAGTGAGAAAAACAGCACTCCTGGCCTTGTTACAGCCCCTTCACTGATCTTGGGTATTCCAACAGTGAATAAATGACACACATTTACACGTGCAATGGTTTACAATACAAAATATGTTGTTTTTAAGAGGACTTTTACCAGCATCTACCTGCATGCAATTTTTGTAAGACTTGTTAAATGTTTAACAGGACTTCAGAGCACTGTACTATTCAAGGTCAGATGTAAGCCTGTTAACTGTTTCTAAAAATTGAGAATGTTTTATAAAGTGAGAGTAACAAAAAGCAGTTGGAAACAATAAGGAGTTACTTAAATATCACATGTTTGGGCATGGTCCTGTCCCCTCAGTATGTATACAGGGTCTGAAAACTGGAGAAAAAAATCCTAACCATCTGTATAGGTTACTTGTACTACTCAACTTAATGTTTTGCTTGGCTTTGCAAAGCAAATGTCTTTAGATGTACCATACATTCAAAGTTAAAGGTGTCCTACCTGTGCACATTACAAGGGGTACTTTCCCTGTAGTGTGTCAAATTGATTCACACAGCACCAGTAACACCTATAGATGATTTTCAACAGGTACAGACAAGATGAACTTGCTCTGTGAGTTTAAATGCATTTGGTGCTTTGGGCATTCAATGGGTGTGGTTGCCTAATTAAACATTTCAGTAGAAATCTTAAAAAAAACCCCAACAACCCACAGGTGTGTTTGCATTTAGATACCTTAAATAGTTGTATATTCTGCATGTGACATGGAGTTAAGTTAATTCAGACTGCTTTAGATGCTCCATTTGTGTGTCAGTCTCCCAAAACCAATGGTTGTATAGAAGACAGACAGCATGACACAGGTAACATATGCAAGGTTAATACAGCATTGAAAAGTTGTATTTTAAAATGCCATTCCCAATGTTAAATGGTGAAATTTAAGTTTTAAAATGAATGTTTGGCACCTTAAAAATTCAAATAGGATATGCACATGTGCACATACACAGAGAGCATTTTACTCAAAAGAAAAGGGTCACAGGAAAAAGATTTGCTTCCAAAATGTACAGGCAAACAAGTAAAATCATTGGACATTTGGTCTGGAGAACCTGGCACCTTGTAACAATCTAGGGTTTTATGCTACAGTCAGAGCACCACAAAACAGAACAAAGATATGATTTATGCAAAGACTTTTGAATGCCTATTTTGTCTCCCAATCCTGGTTAGGAAGACTTTTCCGGCCAAATATAATCATGGGGCACATCTACACATGCAGACACGTGCGCTTGCAGCAGCTTAAAAAGAAGTGGTGCAAATTTCAGCTGGGGCTTTTTGCTTCAGCACCCGTGCTCAGACATGCACTTTGTTGTGGAGCAAACTGTGCCACTTGGGGCAAAATAACCCTGCCTGGCTCCTCCCAGATCTGCAGCCAGGGGGAGCTAGAGCCCATGGCCAGCACCTGTGCTGTTGCCAGCAGTATAAAAAGCTGTCCTGTCCTGGTCCCATCAGTACAAAAAGCTACCCTGTGAAGGAGCTCAGGGCTACTTGCTCTCAGGAGCTTCTGAGGCCCAGCCAATTGGTACCTGGGGACACTACCCCTTGTGCCAGCTGGACTGCTGAAGCATCTCGGAGAGTTCCTTGCACCCTTTACCCACTGCAGCAGTCTGGCACTGGGGGCTGCTGCCTGGCTGTGACCTGCTGCACACCTGCTAGACCCAGATGGGGACTGCACAGCCAGTAGAGGCATCTGCCTCTCTGGGCCAGCTGCCAGTGAGCTGCAGCTGTAGGGTTGGCCTTTGTGTGGCCCTACTCCCATGTGTGCCCCTGCCCGGCCACCTGAGCAGCTATCGCCTAGAAGATGTTCCCAGTGTGGGGGCCTGCTTCGAACTGTCACATCATGTCCTCCTGGCACCAACTGACCAGGTCAGCCACTTCCAGCTGGGCCCAAGGTGGTAGCTCTGAGCAGGCAGGGTCCTGCCACTGGCCTTCCTAGCAGGAATCCTGGTGTTCCCTACTGGAAAACTGAAAAATCCGTGATAAAAAAAATCCCAAAGTCACTCTGTAAAATACCCCAATATCCATGTTCCTCCACAATTAAAACAAAAGACCACTATATATAAAGAAAGAGAGTGAGAGATAGACAGCAATCAGTTGGGCAATGTTTTATTAATATATCTACAGCGTTAAAGCAATTTGGAAGCCTACCAGTGTCTCTATCATCACAATAAAATGAATTCTAAATACCTATATTTTCTGCTGCCTCCTCCAGGGGCCACAGGCCCCCCAATGGGATTACAACCCCCCCAATGGGGGCCAAATGGCCCCCACAGGGGCTACCACCCCCGAAGGGTCCATGTGCCCCACCCCCACATGCTCCTCCAGCCCCCCAGATTCCTGCCCCATCTGGCC
>NW_017729024.1:107550798-107551300 GCF_001723915.1 Gavialis gangeticus
GAAGCAGACAATATATTGCCCTCCTTATGCTGGTTGTCTGTTGGAGGGGGTAGAAAGAGGGGGGGCACAGGAGACGAGAGGAAATATTATTTATTTAAAGAAATCCGCCAATCAAAGCCCTAAAATAAGAAGGCAGCTTTGATTAAAATGCAAATCACAGATATAGTACCAATGATCACAGCAGAAAAATTCAACTAAGGTTTTAAATTGTACTAGAAACCTGTTCTAAGACTGTAGCCAATACTCTTTCCTACTTTTATAACTATGTAACATGTTTTCAAATCCCTATACATACTTGAGACTGGAATAAAAATAACTTTTTGGTAAATACACATTCGCAGTCCATATTGATCTAGCAATAATTAACATTCAGAACCTCTAATGGATCTTTTAATTTAAAAGCTTTGATTTTCTCCTCTCACCCCTTAAAAGATGGAAATTCTGCCACATGCTTTTATATCTGTTCAGAAATATATATAAGCCAGAGCAACTTGAGAATGAG
>NW_017729024.1:107556300-107562766 GCF_001723915.1 Gavialis gangeticus
TCCTCTCACCCCTTTAAAGATGGAAATTCTGCCACATGCTTTTATATCTGTTCAGAAATATATATAAGCCAGAGCAACTTGAGAATGAGAGAATTATGACCAGACCATTTTCAACCCCCCAGGCATCCCTTGGAACAGAGCAAATCTGGTACAGATATACAGATTATTATGTTCTACATTAATAATTAGCCACAGATATCTAGGTCTTCTACTGTGGTACAGTAAAAGGTGGGCAGGCAGTCATCAACCCTAGGTGCCAACTTAGAGGGGGTACTAGCATAGTGGCCTCCTCAGGGAGCCTTCACCACAGAAGCAGCAACATTGTGGCCAGGAGTGCACTGACTGATTTTGGGGGACGATGCCGATAGCTGATTTTTAAGGAGGCATATCAACCAACACCGATCTGATTTCCAGTGCAGCTTCTAAGTCTGTTGTGGTAGAAGGGGAAGGGGGAGGGGGCAGATCAATGCCCCCCTCAGTGAGAGAGGGACTGAGACGGCAGCTGGGGCAGGTGCTGCCCAGCTGGGGTGGGGTGAGGCATGGGGTGTAGCTATGGCTTGTCTAGGAGGCCCAGCACCCGCCACTATTTGCACCCCAGGAAGGCATAAGGGGGGTGGCCCTGGATCTGCATGGGCCAGAGTGGGGCAGGGTGGATGGGTGGGCTGCAGCTGCGGGCTGGAGCCGGGGCTGTGCCAGGGTCTTCTTGGTGGGGGCTGGGCTCAGGGCAGGAGCTGCAGCCACCCCAGATTTTGCCATAACCCCACTCCCAGCACCTCTGCCTGCCTGGCACAGCCCTAGCTCTTTCTGGCACATGGGTGGAGGTAGGGTGTTGAGGCAGGGCCGTGCCAGGTGGACAGCAGTGTTGGGAGTGGGACTACGGTGAAATTTGGGGTAGCCCCCACCCTGAGCCTAGCCCCCACCAAGAAGAGCCCGGTGAAGCCCCAGCTCCAGCCCACAGCTGCAGCCTGCCCACCCACCACACACAGATCTGGGGGCACATGCCTCCCATCCCAGGGCGCAAGCAGCAGCAGGAGCCGTCCCCATCCCCATGAGCCGTGGCTCCATTCCGCACCCCACCCCACCCTGGCTGGGCAGTGCCTGCCCCTGCCCCCTCCTTCACCGTGGAGGGCATTGATCTGCCCACCATGCCCCTTCCCTCCCCCTCCCCTTCCACGACAACAGAATTACCAGCAGCACGCAGTAATCCATGCTGCCAGGGTGTTCTCCTCACTGCCTGAGTACTGCACTGTGGTTGCATGCATGCAGGGGCATTTATCGGCCAAATTATTGGCCGCATCAGGCCAATTTCAGATACAGCCAATTTTCTTTATATCGGTACCGATCTCATATCAAACCAATGTATCAGTGCACCTCTAATTGTGGCAGTACCTATGCCTCTGGTTACGCTTCTGCACTAAAGTGACATATGTACACTATTGATTAGAAGGAGATAAATATTGTAAATTAAATGTAAAACACAAAGGAAGCAAGAAATACAAGGCGAACAAAATATGTAAAGTAAAGATAAATAAGTAATAACTGTGCCACTCATACCATCTTTCTATAAAGGGATATTTTTATAGTGCAATAACATGGCCAACAGCTTCTTGGATTTCCAGCTGTGTTTTGGCAAACCATTCTTGATCTGCTGTGGGATCGCTTCTTTGCAGCTAGACTTACTAACAAACCAAAATATTGACTCATGGCTCTTGAAAAGCAGTAGGCTCTCTAGAGGCTTTGGTACAGAACTCAGTGATATACATCAGGGCTAATCCTCTCTGCAAACTTTAGGTGTTCAGGGGAGAAAGATGCACATTGTGCTGTCCCATGTTACCCAACAATTTTCTCCATGTCTGACAAGATTTCTAAGATGTTCCTACTGGTATCAGTAAGAACATTTTCATTACATCACTCTGTTTATTCCCTCAGCACATTCATCAGCATATTTAGAAGTCTCATATTTCAGGACCAAATGCACCAGGACATTTCTCTCTCTCTCATTCCAGGATGTTTCTGAATAGAATGCTACTTTCCCCCTTGGAAGGTAAGATGGTTCTACATCTGGCTGCATCATGTGTCATCCTCCACTGACTCAGTCTCAAGTGGTCACCCAAGGTCTTTGACCTTAATTGTATTTTATTCCCTAAACCTTTCACAACATAAATTTTCATTTCCTCCTCCTCATCTTTCTGTGCAGTCCCAAGGGAAAGCACATTAGCTAAATTCAGCTTATTCCCTCAGTTATAATCAACCACCTTTACTTCCTTAGAGGATACTGATGTTAATTCCCTATATGGAGCCCTGGGCTTGACATTGCTAACAGTATTTACATATCACAGTTAAAGCCTTGTGTTTCTTCTTCCACATCCTTGCTGGCACTAGAAAGCGCAGCAGAATTGCACACATTGATATACCTTTTCCATGTTGTAATAAAAGCTTCATCTGCCTCCCTAACTTTTATGGTAGGTGCTCATTTTTGTGGTATCCATTATGGTAACACACCTCCTCCTAGACCTTTACCTCCATCATCTGGCAAACATTTCCCCTAGGTTTGTTAACAGCTTCCCTCCAGGATACATATTTAAACTGGCCACTTGAGTTCTGGCAGTGATTCATGTCCTTAATTCTCTTTTCTAACACATTCTATCCCTTAATTTCAGGGCCCCAGAAACTTATAGATTCATACTAATTGTAGCATGCAAGGCCTTGATCAACAACCAGGGCCCCATTGCATTATGATCTACTCCCAAAAGAAGGACAAGATCAATTGTAAAAGGAATGTTAACTGCTATGTATAACAAACAGAGAGGGTGGGCACAAGAGTCTTCCAGTTAATTTTTACGTTGGTAGCAGAGCTCTTTCAGCATTGTATGCCTCATGAGTAGCTGTTACATCAGCCTACCATGACAAAGACACATATTACTATACATGGTTGAACCAGAGCAAGAGACTAAAAATCTTTGCTTTCACAATTCTGACATTATCCCATCCCACTTCACTATTTATAGAAATGAATGTTTAAATAGGGGGAAAGAGCAGTAAACAGGTCACCATAGGTAAGCCAACTTGGTCAAAGCTAATGCACAGAGTTAGCACCTAGAACAGCTCCAGGAGAATCCACTGAAATGGAGTCAGAAGGTTAACCACCAAGATCTTCTAAATAAAAGCTAGCTGGAAGGAACCTGTTTGTTTTTCAGAAGGTATTTAAACGTGCTGAAAGCAGAGACCTGCCAGATCATGATCTCTTGAATCAGCTGTGCAGTTGTCAAGCCTAATTGTCTCCAGACTGCAGAATATGAATTCAACACAGAAGGTCAGCAAAGTACCATGCTTGCTCCAAGCCTTCCCTCCAAGGCGGGAGACTCAAAGAGACAGGCTGTGCATATAAAGCATCCTAAGCTGCAGTTTTAAAAAGCTTCTGTTGAGTCCACTCATCTCAGAGTTCCAGTAAACTCTTTTAGGGGATGAGATTTCTTCCCCACCAAGCATGTCCTATAGTGTTTTGAAGCTGCAAGCTGCTTTGCACTTGCTGGCAGAAGCTAATTCTCTATATGAAACCTTCATCAAGTCTCCAGCATGCTATTAGTTCCATAGCAGAAAAGAGTCAGATACTGCTTGCATTTTTGTTGTTGTTGTTTTTTGAATAAATAGAATAAGTTCACTTAAAACAAAGTAAAAAAACAACACAGGCAAGGCAGCTGTAGTTTAATGCTCTGGTACTTTTACAAGCCATTTCAAGCACAAATTCTCCTTAGACAAAATGACTTTCACTTTTGTCAGAAAACTTTGGGCACTACAAGTTCTGTTCTCTAAGGCCTTGCCGAGATTCTTCTTTTTTAGTTTCATGAGAAGTACTTAATAGAGGTTGTATGACTGTTTTAAAGCTACAGTTTCACTCACCCTCTTAAAATACCTTGCCAAGCCTCAGGGTGTCCAATGGTTACATGAGTTTGCAAGACTGATAGGAAACAGCATGGCACTGTGTTCTCCTGAAAGACTCTGCCTTTGCAAAAACTGCAATGTTTGCTGGATCAGAGCTCCAACCAAGAAACATTTCAAGACACCATAATTTGTTTTTATCACTGGGCCAAATTAACCCCTAGAGTAACAATTTTAGCTTCTATTGCATTACACCACAGATTAATTTAGTCTACTCAGAAGTCAGAACAGACATTAACAACAGATCTCCTGGATTGTCCGTTTCTGAACTGTAGGCTCACCCGAATCAAAGCACTTAAAGCGCTGGAGATGTTAGATCAAGGTCCAGACTTTGTAGCTCAAGTCCAACTTTATTTCAAACAATGACAAGCCAACGCTGAGGATCAGTACTTTGGACGTAATCATCATTTGACTATGCAATATCTGTGATAGACTAGGTAGGATTTTTTTTCT
The DNA here is from genome assembly GCF_001723915.1 of Gavialis gangeticus. Lineage (NCBI taxonomy): Eukaryota > Metazoa > Chordata > Crocodylia > Gavialidae > Gavialis > Gavialis gangeticus. The sequence goes on from NW_017729024.1 coordinate 107,560,693, forward strand.
ATTTCTGAGATCCTCAGTATGTTAATCATAAGTAGAACTGTACTCGCACATAATGCAATTTAGTTCTTCCACCCTTATTAGTCTCATACTACTGAATGACAAATTAGGGCCAGACTCTCCTCTCAGTATACTGGCATAAATCTGAAGTAGCTGTACAGAAGTCTGTGAAGTTATATTCATTTAACATCCATGTGAGTGAGAGCAGATTGACTCTTGACAAATGAGACTTACAGTTTTATTAAGGGCAATCGGCACCTGAAACTATATAGCATGTATATTGAGTAACATTATGGGCATGCAAAGGAACATGATGACCTGCAGAATCATTTAAGTATTGTTGAGGACAAGCAATTGTTTCACAGACTGAGGAAAAAAATGACAATTATTCATAGTTGAATTCAGCTCAATCTCTGCTCTTCAGATTTGGTGACATGAGGTACAAAGCTGTAATAAGAGGTGCTGAGTAACTACAGATGGCGAGTGGTATCTCAACAGACATCTAATATGGTGCTGACAAGTGCAATCCTTTGTCCAAATTTATTTTGAACTGACTGCTGATGGGCACAAAATAAATCAACATTTCCAACCTATCAGTATGATTACTTGTTCACGATAACTTGCTCTTGATTTCCCATGCCATCAAGTCCACTCCTCTGTATTCACATGCAACCATTTGTCCAAAAGAGTCCACAAATGCCATATACTCAACCCCCACTCACACAACAGACTCAAGCATCCCAAAGTAAAAAACGAAGAACAGTGCTGTTAGAAAACACTACAGAGGAAGGCCAAAGAGAAAAAACAACAACGTTCCCCCCCCGCCCACAACATTGCCAATGTGACCCAAAATAAAACTGCTGTTTGATCCCCAATGGAGCAGCTGGTAGGGCCAAAATAGCAAGATAGAGCTGCCGATGGAAGTGTGGGGGAAAAAAAAAAAAAACAAAACACTTAGGCAAGGAGCAGCAGACGAGAACTGGAAGAACACAGTGTGAGCGGTCACAGCAGCTGAGTTTCAAATTAAATCAAGAAACAGTAGAGATAATGGAGCAAACCAAAGGAGCAAACCAACCTTTACCAACCAGGAATTTGAAAGAAGCAGCTAGGACAGAAGGTGAGGATAGCTGGAGACAGAGGATAAATTTATGCCCTTCACCAAGATAGCAGTACATCAAGAGGCAAGTGCTTCCTCCTGGTCCTACAAATTCTAGCTGTGGTTTCAACTGTGATGCAGAGATGCCTTCAAGAACCCATTAGTATTTTCTCTGGGTCTATACAAAGTGATGCTAATGGTTTCAGATGGTCTTTAAAAATCTCAGTACTTCCCTTTAAACAACACAGCATGACAGACAGCTAAGATTCCCCCTCCATATCCAGCGCTAACACTATTTTCTTTAAATTATCCTTGTACATCTCCCCAAGTAAAGATGTATCCCGTAGGGATATTACCATTAGCAGCTGTGCATCAGACATTACTTTTCATCTGAAGTCATGGGGCAGTTTACAAAGTGTAAATTGAATTCCAACTGTCAGATTATTTAGCTCGCCCAAAAGGGTTCACCACTGGCCTTTTATATAATTTTGTAAAAGAATATAAATGAAGTGGTTTTGAGCCAAAGCATAGCTTCTCGTATTGATACATCAATACAAAATAAGTATGGAAATATAAAAAAAGAAATTACCAACAAATTTCAGGGTAAACATTATTCTCATGCCTACCACCTCACTGCCTGATTTTGTCATCTGGTCAATCTCTTGATAACCTAGGCAGTTGCTATGAAAGCAAAGAACATATGAAAATATTTTGTCATTACTTCCTTTGTGTATTTGTGGATTGGTTGCACTGAGAATATCATCCATATTGGTGCCATCTCCTTCTAGTCTATGAGCTAGTCAATTTATACTCGGTAACACAGTTACTGAAAGAAAAAAAAGAAAAGAAATTAGACGAGAAAGAGAGAGATAGATTCATCCAGGAGCCACAGACCTCACCCAGGAACAGAGACAAGGATCCAGCATTTGAAATTTCAAATTTGCTGATGACACTAAGATGTGGGGGGATGTGGGCACTCTA
>NW_017729024.1:107563128-107591204 GCF_001723915.1 Gavialis gangeticus
CCCAAGCACACACATATACACTGTACCATCCAAGTTAGGAATTTACCTATGTGTGTGAACTGGTGAGTGTGTGTGTGCACCTATCTATCTATATATAGATATAGATATATATGATAACATTGTGTGCATGATATGTGAATTAGTGATCTGTGTCTAACTTTTGGGGTGTATAGTGTATGTACTTGAATTGGTGATAGGTATGCATGTGCCTAGGCTGGTTTGGATGTGTATGTGCCTGAGTTGGTAGTGTGTGTGTATGCACCTAATTGATTTGTGTGTTTGTATATGTGCAATTGTGTCACACCCTCCTGTCTAACAGCGCAATACTGAGATCCTGAGAGTTGGCCTGACCCCACAGGGCTACACTTAGACATCTGGAGCAGCCGGAGTGGAGATCATGCCTACCTCTCCCTCACAGAGCACTGGTGCAATCAGTCAGGGCAGCAGTGGGCTCTCCTTCAAGCTGAGGTGATGGATGCATCCCACACGGCAAGGGAGATCATGGCTCACTGGGCAGAGTGAGCTCACCCGTGGGTTCATGGTCACTGACAACAGGGCCAATATGGTCAAAGCAGCGCATGATGCCACCTTCGCTGTCATCCACTGGGTGGCACACAAGTTCCACCTTGTAGTCAGGGATGCCTTGGAGAGGAACAGGGCTCCCAGTGATGTTGCTGTCACTACCACCCAGCTCATTTCCAAATGCAGGAAGGTGGCGGGCTAGTTCCACTGCAGCATCAAGGGGGGAGAGATGCTGTGGGACAAACAGGCAGAGCTGAGCATCCCACATCACAAAATCATGCAGGACGTGGAGACTCAGTGGAACTCCACATACCTGATTGATGGAAAGGCTGGCCGAGCTACAGAAGGCCATCCATAAGATGGTCTTGCTCAGGGAGATTAGGATCAGCAGTCCTCTTAACAGAGCCAAGTGGGATACCATCTCCCAGATCTTGGTGGTCTTCAAGCCATTCCTTGAAGCCACAAAGAGCCTCAGTGCTGACGCTGCCTTCCTTAGCCAGGTGATCCCTGTAGTGAAGGAGCTTGAGAATGAAATGGAAAAGTTCCAGGGGATCAATGTTCCTGGCTGGGGCAAGCCGCTTTCACCAGAGGCACTGGTGAAGCAGCTAAAGGAGGGCATCAAAAAATGGCTTGATCCATTGCAGTCCAGTATGGGCCAGGTGCTGGCAGACATATGCAACCCGAGGGTGAAGGAGAGTGTCTGCAGCAGCAAAACCCTCAAACACTGGACGAAGGAGCTGGTGAACAGAGTCAGAGAGGCAAAAGGGCATAGGTGGGGGGACACGGAAGAGGGGGGTCCAGTTTCCCGAGCCAGCACTCTAGCCACGAGCCAGTCTCCTCCACCACAGCCACTGCTAATGTGGGCCAAGGGCATGGCTTCAACGTTGGGGTCTAGAGGCACCAGACCCCATCATCCGGTAGGTAGTGCGGAGACCTTGGTGGCTACCTATCTTGCTGAGGATGTGGAGCCACTGCACTGCAACCCCTTGGCCTATTGGGAAACCTGTAGCCAGGTGTAGCACAATCTGGCCATGGTTACCTGGGAACACCTGTCCTGTCCACTGATCAGTGTTCCAAGCAAGTGGGTGTTCAGCACTGCTGGTGATGTTGTGACACCCCACTGCACCTCCTTGCATCCTGGTTTGGTGGAGCAACTGATGTTCCTGAAGGTGAGCCTCCCATTGCTGGGGTTCCCCAAGGTCCACATGCAAATCTGAGTGAGTGCCACCCTCTTCACTCCATACCTATTTGCTTATTTTATTTGCTTTCAGAATCCTGAGGTACAATTTCACAGAAACCCTGCACCTATTCTCCTTGAAACCCGGCAGGCTTCATACCCTCGGAAGGAGCTACCGTCTCTGCTATGTTCATCCAAATCTGCAAAAAAATGACACAGTTATAGGTATTTTAGTGATTCCCCATTATAGTCTATGGCTGAAGCTCCAAATCAGAATCAGTTGAATCTAATCAAGACAATGATTAGAATCACTGTCCCTCCAAATCAGCCAAATCTAAATTGAATACTTACCTAATAGACATGACTTTGGATTCTAAATAAGCATAGGACTTCTTGCAAGCTCACAATTGTATCAAAAGCCATACATATTGCAGAGTGAGGCTGGCATGTGAACCGTAGAAAATTGAGCAAAGACAAGCCTAAACAAAAGCTCATTGAAGTTAATGGGAGCCTTTCTATAGATTTCCATAGGCTTTGAATCAGACCCTAGGCATTAATTGCTAAATGGGGAAGGCTGGGAAAGGGAGGGCAAGAGAAGACTACAACGACAGTTTATCTTTAAATTTTCAGCCAGGATGTTGCAAACAAGAGAAAAGCTAATAGCAAATATTGATGCCACTTTCCTATAAATGCATTAGTTCATCAATTAATGTCAGAACAGCTTTCCTCACTCTTGGTTTCATATTTTTCTCCTATTCTTATGTTTTCTTTTACCACATAAATCATCTTTTCTCTGGCAGCTTGAGGGCATTCCACATTGAAATTCATTTTACTTAGTTTAGTTTTATTGAAGGAAATAACTCGTGAGAATTCTAAATATGGTTCTCTAAATGTATTAAAAGGTCTGGCTGCCAATCAGAATTAACGTTATTTTGGTCAGATGGCATAGCCTTCTGTAACCAAGTGGCCTAGTTTTTTCTTCCACTGACTTAAGCAAGCAGTCTTTTTTGATGTCCAGACAGTAGCCCAGTGCTGCTGGAGAAATGATAACTCAGTTTATAGAAACAGGCCTCTTGCCTGCAAAACTGGTACTTTAACCTATTAAATAAAGGATAGTCTATGTTCATTAAACAAATCTTGAGATTTAATTCTAAGCATGTAACTATAGGCTGGAAACTCTGTTCTACCCATTCACCTTCCCAGTTGTTATTAGATACACCACTGCTACAGTTTCAGGCCTGAGAGCTTCAATAACTTGCTGACAGCTGTAAGGTGAGTGCCAGAGAAAGATTCCCCATCCAGGCTAGGAGAATGTGTATATATCATACCTGTTCAGTAAGGTGCTCACTCACCCCCTAGCAGGGCTGTATCACAGATGTTGATAGTTTTCCGGCTACATCTGATTAGGCCCTAGCAGGTTCAACCACCTCACTTAATTGCCCAATCAACACTAGAGAGGGACAGAGCACCACATCACTTATTTATAAGTTACACAGCTTCAGGTTATTGCATAACAAATACTGTATGCATTTCAATTCATGTATGAATGAGAAAAAATTAAGTTTAATACAGGAACTGACAACGCATTTGTTGATGAATGTGATGGTGCTCCGACAATACTGCTGTGCCTTAGGGCTGTGCAAAGCTTTGGTTGCCAATTCAATTCAGAGGAGATTTGGCCCAATTTGGTGGCCAAATCTCCAAATCTGAATCAAATCAGGAGATCCATTAAGAGGCCCAAACTGAATCCAAAGCCTCCGAATCTATTCAGAAAAGATTCGGAGATTTGGAACAGCTGGGAAGAGGCAGGTCCTCCCACGGCTCCTTCAGCTGTGCCTGCCTCTTCCCAGATGGGGGGAGCCATGGTAGAAGCCCCCATGGCTGCCCTGCCCATCCCTATCCCCCACTGCACCTGCACCATGGGTCAGCTTCCACACAGGTGCCAGGTGGGGGGGATGATCCCTGCTGCCCCCCACTGCCCTGCACTGTGCAGGGAGGGGCTCTGCCATGAGTGCCCAGTCCTACTGCCAGGGCCAGTGAGTGCAGGGTTTTTTATTTTTGTTTTTTTTAATTGCTGGTATGCTGGAGCTGGGTGGGGCAGCCATCAGGGGCAGGAGGGGTAGGGCTCTGTCATGCGGCCCCAGAGCCCCCAGAACCACTGCTGCAACTAGGGTTTTGTTTTGTTTTGGTTTTTTAAAGTGCCAGGAGGCTGGGGCCAGCCAGGGAAGCCATGGGGGTTCTCCCATGGCTCCCCCCCACCCGGGGAGAGGCAGGCACAGCTGGAGGAGCTGTGGGAGAACCTGCGCAGCCACCTGACTGTGCCTGCCTCTCCCTGACAGATCCGAGTCTCCGCATCTGCATCAGCTGAATTGAATGGGGACAGTGATCCAAATCACCGAATCAAATCACTGTCCTTGGAATTGGCCAAATCTGAATTAAATACTTCCCTATTAACACAGGCCTACTATGCATTACTTATTAGGTACAGTATTATAATGCTTGATAAATATTGCACAAGCTGGAAGGAAGAGTTTAACAGGGGGATTTCCTAGATTTTTACTATTTAGCTGCATGGACAGACTTGACCTAATTCAATCTTAAATAATATTGGACTTATGGGTGGAGATGCCAAACTTTTCAAAGCAACTGGAAAATGTTCCCACCCAGCAGAGACATTAGGGAAGGGCTAAGACTAGTATTAGCAACTCAAACATTTCCAGATTTTGTGTAATTTAGGGCTCTATGCTATGATCTTTTGGACTATTTCCTTTCTTAAACATGACTTACAATTTCCATGACTCTCCACCACCATCATCATCTTCACAGCTCACATTTAAAAGTAATTAGTGTCCTATTTGTAATCTTTGCCAAATGTTAAGAGATTTTTTTAATTTATTAAATTTCAGTTATCTTAATAAGAAATCTTAGAATATCAACAATTATTTTTAAAATCAAGTTCATCATGTTTTATATTTAAATATTTACTTACTTTATGCCTTTCTTCCAGCTTGATAACGACTGACACACAAACTCCTAATTCATTACTCTTTTGTTTAGATTTTTTTCTAGTTAATTTTAGTTTCTGGGACTACTCACAGTGCACCAAGTTACGTACATACTTACAGAACAAGGACCTTCAGATTTTCCAAGCCTTTACAGTTGAAATTCTTTTCAAGAATTCTTTGAAAATATGTGGGAGGAGTTTGAGAGGTTAAAGTGACAACAGTTATACTCATATTAGTTATGCATTAGTATAAACAGTTATGCTATTTGGGCAGTACATGTGCATATTTATTATTAATTCTATATTTCTATTATGAATCCCTAGTTTACTCAAAGCTAACTAGTTCCTCTGACATTTGGCTTTATGTCTTATTTAGGGATAAGTTGCATTAATAAAAAAAAAAAAAAAAACAAAAAAAGGAGAGGAGGTAAAAATGATTCGTGAAAACCCCAACTCCCAAAAATGTTTCTTTAAAATTATAAACAACACATTAAAAAGTAATTTAACCACAGAAGACACTCACTCTATTGCACAAGGCCTATGCCACAACTTCTAAACTGTTCATACAGCTCTACTGCATTGCTCATCTGCACCTTAAACAAATGCCCATGCTAGCTCCAAATAATCCACCCTGAAGTGGAGGGGCCAACAGATCTATGATTAGCAATTACACATGTGCCTGATGCCTGCTCCAATGCACTATAATTACAATGCCTCAGGGCTAGAGCATGCTGATCAGCACACTCCAGCAGCCTCTCCATCTCGTGTATTCAATGTCACTGCACTGCAAAATGGCTTTAACAAAACTTGTCAAATGAGCTTTAATTTAAGTCATTTTGAAGCGCAAGACGCTAAATACACGACATGCTGCTGGAGCTTTAATTAGAGAAACTTCCAAGAGTCACTCTAATTGAAGCACCTCCCCCCATACACATATAAAGACACTCGAAGTGGCCAGGAAGTCTGATGCTGGAGAGCTGAAGTAGCAATATTCACTATTCCAATAACCATCAAGCTATGTACAGTTCCACTGCAGACAGCCTTTAACTTGGAATTGTAATATACATGGAAACCTCCACTTAAAGTTCCTATTTCTGTAAATGGTAAGAAATTTTTATTCTTTTATAATTTTATTCACAAGGCAAGAATTGTTTTAATTTAACTGCAAATGTACATAAAAATAAACCACAGAATATAGATATGATTAGAAATTATTTGGGCCTTTGCATTATGCAAAGGGCAGGAAAAAAGTTTGCATAGCTTGAGGCTCAAATTTTAGATTTTGGGCTCAAATTTTAGATTAGATTTTTCTACTAATTTGACATTCAGTACTGTTACAGTGTGGTGAATAAGACTTTCAAAATGTGAGGGTAAAAGCAGCTATTTCACATGCATGGAAACTCCTTCCCAAAAGGATTTCCAAAGGGATTTTACAATGTGGCCACACTGATTGGATACACATATTTTTGTGCTTTCAGCATGATCTCTCTTTAAAAATCCTTAATAAAAACAGTACATTAAGTTAGCAAAGTCCTCTTCAATCAAACAGATGGCTAAACAAATTATACAACAAAACCTGCTTCAGAACCTTGCCTACTGAGTCCCTCTCTTTTCCCTTTCATTTCTGCAGATATACACATATTGCTTTTAATTGTTCCAATTCCATATAAGTTCCTGTTCCATTGTTTCCAGAGAACTATGTGAATGATGCTCCTGGGGAAGCATGAACTAAACATCTGTAAACTGCTGTATAGTCAATACTGGTAAGAGCTCTGAGAAACATTTGCTAAAAAGACCTTACGAAGTTTGCATGGATTCAAGTTTCATTGCACAAGAGAACCTAAAGGATGACAAAGCCTAGCCTGTTCTAACAGGCTTTAGGAACTCTCCTTCAGCTGACTGCATCTAGTACCATCTGGAGCCTGGTATTAGCAGTCTGCAATCCCCATACTTCCCAATGTTTTCTATGGTCTGCTGGTCCAAAGCTCAAGCCCCTGTCCCTCAGTTTATTCTCGATTGCTCACTGGATAGATGGCTTGCCCACAACCACCAGCTTCTCTCCCACAAGTGGGCACTCCTTGGCTAATATACAGCTCTGGGGTCCTCATGCCTGTCAGTAGGCATTTTATAGACAGACAAACACTGTGGTGAACCTGAAGTTGCATATTGGCCTTGGGGTGAGTGATGTGAATATAGGTTTAGGTTGACATACTGGTGAACTGCTGAAATCGAAAGAGACTTCATACAGTAAAGAGCACCTATCTGTTTTTCTTCCTTTCCGCTGGATGGTACAACCAAGGTGTCTGAAGTAAAAGAAATCCACTATAGGGCTTTCAAACTAAAGGTGCCCAAAATGCCTCATCAATATAAATTAATTAAAAGTTCGCAATGTTTTTGTGAGATATGGATTAATTTGGTTTTCCAGAAAGGGCTTACAGAACTCAAATGACTTCATTGTAGCTACTGAGGTGAAGCAGAAAACAGAACCCTAATTTCCTGTCTGAGTGCAGTGCCTACTTAACCCACTAGACTATACTTTCAACTCAGAAAATGAAACAATCCCATAAAGGTCATCAATTATGTTCAACAGGTCCTGTAAAACTTAATCTTTCTCCCTCACCTTCTCAAGCCTTTCAACAGAGAAAAAAATTATGATGGTGCTTAGTGGTTGAAAAGAAAAGGTACTTAAACTTTTTTCTGATGGTGGTTCTTATATTCCCTAGGTGCTTCAGTCAGCATTCATGGGTTTAACACAGTAGGCATTGTATGAATAAGACAATAAGCCTTGCCTCAGATTGCCCACAGCATGGAATGTGGTTACATGAAACACAATGGCTGCAGTTAATTATAATAGAAGGAATTTTGGATTTACAAGTTTTGAAGTACATGAGAAGAGCCTGTAGCAAATAATTAGGTGATTTTTTGGCTCAGTATAGAATGAAAAACATGTTTATTAGCTTCCCACAAAGAGCAGTAATAACAACAACAAAGACCTAGTAAATTACTGTGAAGAAATCCATAGAGTTTTTGTTAAATACTCAAGTTGATGGAGTAGCCTTCATACAAGCCGCTGCCTTTCTTCTGCAAATGCACCACTGCCCTACTCCACTAAAATATACAGGACTACTCAGAGAAGCAGTACTGGATGCATCAACACATTAATTAAATGTGCTTTTCCTACTGTGTATTAAATTTAGTAACACTAAGGTGAGGTACTAATCAAATGCTCATTAGGTTGCCCTAATGCGCAGTAGCGAAAGCGCACACTTTTTTAGTGAGACTTAATGAACAGTAACCTAATTTTACTGTGCATTAGCATATTAGCATGGTTTTTGATGTGAAAGAGACTACTGCACATTAAAGCACACATGAAGTAAATCATACTATACTATTCTCCGGCCTTAAAATATTATTTATGATGTACTGAACTGCCAAAAAGTTCACATTTAAGTGTCTCTTATTCTTGAGTATAAAATAAACAGTAGCAATTTATTTAGTTTTCAAGCCAGGTTGTGGAGCAGCTGACACCCACTTTGTTAGTCTACAAGGGCAACATGTAGTGGTACTTCAATCCAGGCCTGAAGATGGAATTGCTACAGAATCCCGCCTTTTTGACAAGCCGCAAACAGTTTGCGTTTCTTTGATCTATTGAAAGATACTTACCTCTTGGGCTCTTTGCTCAACAGAACTCCTCAGCTGAAGCTAAGGGAGATCCTATGCGTTGTGAACTTAAGATTGATGGGGAAATTCAGAACACACCATATTTAGCAACTTTCATTGAAATGTGTAGGAATAAGTAGCTTTTCTTCAGGACTGATGGCACTTGTACTTCTAATACCCAAGAGATTTATTTATAGAATGTATGCCAGGGAACAGGCTTTTCAAATGAGTACTTGTAACAAGAAATACTTACCCTGTTACTAGATGGCAGGGAAAGAGAGATGGAGAGACAGAGGGCAGAGGGTTAAAGAGAGAGGAAGAAGGAAGGGAGTAGCAGGCTAAAGAACAGAGGGCTGATCTCTTTTAGACTTTAGATTAAACAGCAGGCAGCTTAATGACTCCCCAATGAAGTTATCAGAGACTGGTTCACAGGTGCTCTAAGCTGAGCACAGGAGATGGAGAAAGAGACACCTGGCTACTTAAACCCCAAGCAGAGGACCAGAAAGAGAGGAAGGCAAAGTATCTGAGTGGGACTGTAGACAGTGTCTGTATATGAAGGCAGAGGCCATGCCTTGGAATTCCTGAAGCAGGAGTGTGGCAACCCAGTCACAGGGAAGCCTAGAGAGAGACTGCTGAGAAAAGAAAAGACCACCTATTGGTGAGGCTTTAATGCCCAGAGAGAATACTACTTTCAATTTCCATTTTTTTTTTTTTTTTTTTTTATCTCTTACCAGAGGCTGGAACTTTAGGCTGCTAAGTGGACACTTTGCTTTTTTCCCCCTCTTTGTTTATGAACTAAACAGGTGATGGGCTTTGGATGACTAGGGAGGTGGAGGTCCTAGTGGCAACTTAAAGGGGCCAGAGACAGGGCCTGAGAAGGGCAAAGATAGGGTAGGGGCCCCAGGACCCATGATCAGAGCAGTGGACCTTGAGCTAATGGCCCGAATCAGAGAAAAAGGGGTTAAGGCTAGGAGGCTGAGACCCCAACAAAGTTTGCAGGTGCAAGGAGGTCTGACAATCAATGAAGCAAACAGAGAAACAGAACTGAGAGGGAGAACCCACCCACAAGTTCAGGACAAAGGAGCGGGTGTAGCTATGTCAAGGAAAGCTATGCATTCCTGCAAGCCAACATCGGTGCCCAAAGTGGGCGACTGGAGACCCTCTTGGTTAAAATCCGTGGGGAAAATGGCACAGGGGACACAATGGTGAGAGTCTACTACAGATCTCCTGCCCAGGATCAAGAGATTGACCAGGAGTTCGCCAGGGAATTGGCTGAGGCTGCATGCATGCTCCCGGTGCATGGTTGTCATGGGAGACTTCAACTACCCAAACATTTTGTGGGAAGAGTGCTCGGCTAAATCCAAGTGGTCGCAAAGCTTTCTCTCATGCATGGATGAGCTCCATCTGATGCAGGAAGTCTACAGGCCGACGAGAGGTAAAGCGCTGCTCAGTCTGGTTCTGGCAATGTGGGACAACCTAATCAGTGACCTAACAATCGAAGGGAAGCTGAGTCACAGTGACCACGAGCTGATCACCTTCACCATCCATTGTAAAGCTGGCAAGTCAGTCAGCAATACAGAAGTCCCTGACTTCAGGAAAGCTGACTTTGACAAGCTCAGGAGGCTTGTGAGTGAGGCCCTAAAGGGCCACAACCAAAGGGGAGGGGAGTTCAGAACATGTGGTTGCTCCTCAAAGGAGTGATCCTGGATGCGCAAGCAAAGTCTATTTCGTCTCAGAGGAAAGGCAGCAAAAAGGCACAGCAGTCCCCTTGGCTCTCCAGAGAAATAGCAGACCTCCTGTGTCTAGAAAGACAGACCTACAAAGGATGGAGGACTGGATACACCTCCAAGGAGGAATACTCTACACTGGTCCGGACCTGCAGGGAGCGAACCAGGAAAGCCAAGGCTGCAACTGAACTCCAACTAGCTAAAAGTATCAAGGACAAAAAAAAGTCCTTTTTTAGATATGTGGGGAGCTGGAGGGAAAGCAAGGGCAACATTGGACCCCTGCTAATCCTGATGGGACAACTGATGCCCAGAAAAAAGCCAACTTGCTAAATGGGTACTTTGCATCGGTCTTTCACCAGTCCCATGGGATGCCCCTGCCCATTACAGGACAGAAAGATTCCTTACCTTCCATCAATGCTCCATCAGGAAGGAACACCTTGAGAGTCTGGACACCTTCAAGTCAGCCATCCCTAACAGTCTACACTCCAGGGTACTCAAGGTGCTGGCTAGCATCATAGCTCAGCTGATGGAACAGATCTTCGAGAACTCCTGGTGCTCTGGTGAAGTGCCCGAAGATTGGAAGATGACCAACGTGGTGCCCATCTTCAAGAAAGGGAGGAAAGTGGATCTGGCAAACTATAGGCCCATCAGCCTGACCTCTATCCCGGGGAAGGTCTTAGAAAAGATCATCAAAGAGGCCATTCTTAACAGACGAGCCAATGGCAGCATCCTGAGGGATAGACAGCATGGGTCTGTTGTGGGTAGGTCTTGCTTGACCAATCTTATTTCCTTTTATGACCAGGTGGCCTATCACCTGGACAAGGGAGAAGAGATTGATATTGTGTATCTTGACTTCAAAAAAGCCTTCAATCTGGTATCCCATGATCACCTCTTGGCAAAACTGGCTAAGCGTGGCTTCGGCCTCACCATGATCTGCTGGCTGGGGAATTGGCTCCGTGGTCGGACTCAGAGGGCGGTGGTTGACAGAAGTCAATTGTCGTGGTGCCCTGTGATCAGTGGGGTCCCTCAGGGCTCTGTTCTTGAGCCTGTACTATTCAACATCTTCATTAATGATGTGGACATTGGTATCAGAAGTAGACTGGCCAAGCTCACAGATGACACCAAACTCTGGGGTAAAGCGTCCACACCTGAGGACAAGAGGGTGACCCAGGCTGACCTTGACAGGCTCAAGAAGTGGGCAGACAAGAACTTGATGGTGTTTAACACCAAAACATGCAAGGTTCTCCACCTTGAGAGGAAAAACCTGCAGCATATTTATAGGCTCGGCAGTGCTACGCTGGCTAGCACTAAGGATGAAAGGGACTTGGGGGTCATGATTGACCACAAGTTGAACATGAGCCTTCAGTGTGATGCTGCTGCTAATAAAGCAAGCAAAATGCTGGCTTGCATTCATAGATGCTTCTCAGGTAAATCTCAGGATGTCATTCTCCCATTGTACTCTGCCTTGGTGAGGCCGCAGCTGGAGTACTGTGTCCAGTTTTGGGCTCCACAATTCAAAAAGGATGTGGAGAAGCTTGAGAGGGTGCAGAGGAGAGCCACGCACATGATCAGAGGTCAGGAAAACAGACCTTATGAAGAGAGGCTGCGAGCCATGGGACTCTTCAGCCTGGAAAAGCACAGGCTCAGGGGTGATCTGGTGGCCACCTATAAGTTTATCAGGGGTGTTCACCAGGATCTGGGGGAACATCTGCTCACCAGAGTGCCCCAAGGGGTGACAAGGTCAAACGGTCACAAACTCCTCCATGACCATTTCAGGCTGGACATAAGGAAGAACTTCTTTACTGTTCGAGCCTCCAAGGTTTGGAATAGACTGCCACCAGAGGTGGTTCAAGCACCTACTTTGAATGCCTTCAAGAGACATTTGGATGCCTATCTTGCTGGGATCCTATAATCCCTGCTGACTTCCTGCCCATGGGGCAGGGGCTGGACTCAATCTTTCAAGGTCCCTTCCAGCCCTAAAAAGATTAAAAATATTAAAAGAAAAGGGCGAATCCCAGAGAAAGGTACACCCAGTGAGAGCAAACCTCATCTCTGCTACTAGCCTCCTGAACTGAAGTACAAAGAACAAAATTCATGACTGATGAGAAAGGAGGCACAGTGGGGACCAGGGGTTTTGTAAATAGGTAATTCTGGCTCATAAAGGACTGGAGAAATCAGGCAGGCTAGTCAAGATCCTGTCACAGTACTATACATTTTTCTTCAACCTCTAAGTTGTATTACAGTAAAAACCATTGGGTTAAACCACTACTCCTTGAAATAACCTGCATGCAGAAACAAAGTATGGTTATCAATGTGCAGTCTCGTACTTTTCACAAATGATTTATATTAGTGAAAATTGGATGCCAAATGCTACCCTACCAATTGCACTTACTTTCTACAAAGAGGCGAAGTAAGGGATAATCAAGGTCCGTGATTCACTGTAGCATGAATTTCATTAAGACAGTCTACTCCATGGTTTGGACATGTGGCAGTGTATTTATATTGGTTATTCTTTTGACCCTTCCTTACATCTTACCATCACATGGTGAAAAACTAAGTTTCCTTTAAAGAAGCAAGATGAGTAATCCATTAGTATCAACTATAAATAAAGCAGCATTCACTTTGAAACTGTGCCTAGATGCAGGGATCAAAACAGTAGAAAGAAGATTAATAGGACCACTTAGCAGCGTATCTGTTTGACAATCAGAACATTGTTACATAGGGCAACCTTTAAGGAGCTACCAGTGCAGACTGAATGGATCTAATTGCTTTGCTGCATGTTTTGCAATAAAGTATTTGACATGTTGCAATGAAGTCACTTCCTATTCTAAATCTGAGTCATCCTATTCCAGATACTACAGTATGGGTGCATCTACATGTCGCCCTACAACAACATAGTGACGCACTATGTTGCCATATGGCATACTACAGGGACGCAGAGATCACGTGGGTCTATACATGATAGATAGCCATGTCGCTGTAGCAGTGTACTCTCCCACTGCAATGTGCTGCTACAGCAACACAGCGGTGAAGTCTAACCTTGAGCTGTGTGCACGGTGCGGTAGGGGCAGTTACTGTGCTGTGCTTTAGTACTTCCTCTTGGAAGTACTAAAGCATGGCACCATAGCAGCATCACCGTACGCTGATGTGTACATGCACCCTATGTTACTGGTGGGCAAAAGATTATTTTTATGTAATATGGAAAAGAATATCTGTTCTTAAAAGAAACTCCCAGCTCTTTAAGGAAACTGTAGACAGCCTGTGTACAAGTTGGAAAGAGGCCCATGCTACATAATTATCCAGATCCAAACTTTTCTGAAACTTTAGGGAAGATCAGTCAGGAATTTTGCTTATAAGCCCATCTCAAACACAGAGTTCTCACTCAATTTAAGAGAACTCTGTTTCAGAATCTCCTCCTATGAAAAAAAGTTTTACTACAACTACAAGGGCAGATAATGTTTAATGAGTGATAACCAGATTGTGCTGCCAACTTCTCACATAGCTAAACCCTTTAGAGCTTTTTTTTTTTTAAACCATACAAAATTTAGACACTTATCTGTCAAGGAATGAAAAATATTCCAAAGTAAGCTGAAGTGGTACTTTTATTTTTCTTATTATTTTTAGCCAAGAAAGTTTCATCCAAAGATCAGCATTTTTCTGTACTTCATAACTGGATTATGGACATGAAGAAGTATAAATTTAAACTTTATTACTCTTCCTTTAAAATGGCAAACCAAAGACCCTAGGGGCCAAAAGGGGAAGATTCAATTAAATAGACTGAATTTATACTCTTAAGTTCAGAATGCAAAATGTGGCACCAGCCAGTTCTTTCAGACTCCGTTCTGTTAGTGCTGGACACCTTGCTCTGTACTAATATAATATGAGGAACCCAAACAGTGCATTAAAGCAACTTGACCTATTCTTGTTACAATGAAGGTTTTCATCCTGTAAAGACTGATCTGCTCCTGAGAACTTAAGACTGGGTAGCTAACTGCTAACTGGTTAGACTGCATAGTTTCTTTGCATTTGTGGAAAATGATGTGCCTATAGTAACTTTCAATACTTTGAGGAGGTCCCTAGTCCATAAATCAGCAGCAGTGAAGGCTAGCCCTACCCCCAGTGCCCTGATTAGCTTGGGGATACACATAGAAAAGAAGATGGCTTCTCCTCTCGGCGCCTTCAAGCCAATTAAAAAAATCTGCCAGGAAAACTGCCTATTTCTGACATAGTGCTCCTGATTGGAGGATGAGACTGGGAAGACACAGCAGGCTGAGTTCTGAGTTTCTGGTAGTGGAATCAGCTGAGACCACAGCTTGAACAAGTAGCCACTGTGAGTTGGCATGAAATGTGCATCAGCCAGAGACCAAAGAGATGGTGACCTCTATTGGTAATTGATGTTACAGGGGCATTGAGACACTGATACTATTTACTGCTCAAGGGGACTTATCAAGGTGTTGGCATGATTTCTAGCCAAGTTCCTGCCTTGCCAAATGCGGTAGGAAGAGTTTCCACTTCCACACAATGAACAGAAATTACCTACCAGAAAGTAGTACCCCTTCCACAGTGTAAAAAGCAAAAGTACACTCTTCCTGGGAAGATGGATAAGCTGGAACAGTGTGCAAAGCTCAATATCATTTTAGGGGTTAACTAGCAAGTGATGTAGTTATTTTTCCAGCTGTTATGAAACTCTTGGAGTTCTGGAAGTTGTTTTCCCCTCAAGTTACCAAGCCACTCCAAACATTTAATAATAATTCATATTTTCTCTGACTGCTTCTTGCTGCTTGACTATTTATAATTCACTTGCAAAGCCAAAAGCAAAATATCATTGGCAAAGTCAGCTCAGAATAACCATGAGATTGTCATCAACTAGTAGTCTATAAGCATTTATTTAAAATAGCCATTTTAACCAAAAGTAAAAACCCTCTTAACATTAGTCTCCCCAAAGCAAACCCATTCACCATCTACACAAGAGAGGGAGTGACTTAAGAGCACAGGAAAGACATGTGACCAATTATTAACAAAATCCACAGACACCAATGGTTCCCTGAGAGCAAATATTACTGCATGGGTTCTAATAAAAACTACGGGGTTTGTTTACTTTATTTCCTTTTACACAGTTAAAATCTTCACAAGCAACTGCCAGGAACAGCTGAAGAAAGCGACTGTAATGCTTTATGCTACAATATTTTTTTCAAAGGCACTATAGTTACGATTTCCCAAGAAAATGTGATATAATATGTGGTAGCATAACAGCAGCACCAAACAAATCAGATTTAGTCATCATCCAAAACCCCATCTGAGACTTAAGAGAACTGAACTCACAGATACCCTCTAAACCCACAGACAATTCAAGTTATGATGGGCTAACAGTTATCTGCAATGAAAAAAGATCTGCCCCAATAAGCAGCAAGAATATGGTGATCCATTCACTTTTTCACTCCTTTCTCTTTGCTTTCAGGAACATTGTGTGTGCAGCTATACAGTCCCAAGAGCAACAGGATCGATACAGTTACATCCCTCTGTATCCAGTTTGCTCAATATATGCTCCTG
This sequence comes from Gavialis gangeticus, assembly GCF_001723915.1. Lineage (NCBI taxonomy): Eukaryota > Metazoa > Chordata > Crocodylia > Gavialidae > Gavialis > Gavialis gangeticus. The sequence goes on from NW_017729024.1 coordinate 107,578,769, forward strand.
GAGAGAGTAATTTTCCAGATGGAGTCAGAAAAAACCATAGTTGTGTATAATATTTACACAATTTTTCCTTTGCTTTTTAAAAGTCATTAAAAAAAAAGTTTGTGCGAAAGAAATACAGTAACTGAGCTAAATGTGAATAGCATGGTTTGCCTTTCAGAACGTTTCAGGATGGGAACTAGAGTGCGGCCTGGCTCTGTCTCAGAACACCCACTCAACAGAAGAGATTTACAATGTCCAAACAATCCATCTAACAGCAAGAGACATGTTGTAAAAGAGGAGGTTGGGTTATGTGACAGCAAAACTCTTCAGCAGAATGACTTTTAAACAGGGACACATGCTGGAGAGATTCCAAAGTATCTTTTTTCTATTAGTCTAAACTCAATATACTTTTAAAAGCACTATGATACTCTAGCAGTGACACTTCCCAAAGTAAATTTTATTTCATGCACATATATAAAAAGGAGGAAACAAATTAATGGAGGTCACCTTCCTTGACCAGTTTGTTATTTGTGTTGTATGTAGAGGTATAAGCAAATATACTTGAGATAAAGTGGCTAGGTGAAAGCTCATAGAGAAATACACCAGCCCAGGAAACAAATATTAACATTCTATAATTACAGTGCATCAGGGCTGGAGCATGCTAAAATCGGCACACTCCAGCAGCCTCTCGATCTCATGTATTCAATGTCACTGCACTGCAAAATGGCTTTAACAAAACTTGTCAAATGAGCTTTAATTTAAGTCATTTTGAAGTGCAAGATGCTAAATACACGAGATGCTGCTGGAGCTTTAATTAGAGAAACTTCCAAGGGTCACTCTAATTGAAGCACCTCCCCCCATACACATATAAAGACACTCAAAGTGGCCAGGAAGTCTGATGCTGGAGAGCTGAAATAGCAATATTCACTATTCCAATAACCATGAAATTATGTACAGTTCCACTGCAGTCAGCCTTTAACTTGGAATTGTAATATACAAGGCACTTATATACTACGTACAGGCATTCAAAAAGCCAGAGGCAAATTGATTCAAGTTATGTGATTTTCTGTAAATAGCATAGTTTAGATTGCTAGCAGAAATGTGGAAATTTTTGGTGAAAATTGTGGTTTTTTCCAGAAATTTTTCCAGTGCTTTATTTTTCCATGGAAAATTTTCCATTTCTAAAAATTCATTGTTTCATAACGTTCATTAGTAACAATAAATGGACACCAGTACAATATTAGGCAAGCTTGGCAGTTTCAAAGTTGTAATTAATCTTTTTCAGGTGATTACCCCTAGGAAGTGAGAGTACATACATGTTTTATTGATTTGTAACAGGAGGGTAAATACACTCACATAATAATCCAAACCAAAATTCAAGTTATGAATTCACCTAATTGTCTGTTCAGGTCAAATCAAAACCAAATGAATGCACTGCTAAGCTGGTTTCTGTTTCTCGAATTCTCTTGCTTCTGGAGAATTAGTCAGAAGCACAATTAGTGAAGAAGATGCAGTCTAAAAATAAGAAGTTAGTTGGCCTTGCCCATAGACTCATTGGTAAAATCATCCTTTAGTGACAGAGAATGTGGTTCAAGTAGCTCTGAATCAGATTCGCCTCAATCTGATTCTGAAACAGAACTAATAAGTAGTGCAAGTGATTCTACAGATAGTGACAGTGAAACTGGAGGTGCTGCGGTGACCTCAGTGGAAAAGAGTTAAACTCTGTTGAAGTAAATGAGTGGACAACCATGGCATATCATGCACAATTCTTTGGGTGTGCTAAAATTAGTGTGTCAACAGTTTTCAGTGCCTTGGGTTTTTTTCTTCAATTTAAACAATGTAAGGGAAGTACATGCTATTGTGTATTGCCTTTACATTTTTACAAATTTTCCAATAAAAATAATTGATTTCCACATAAAGTTTTGAATTTGTTTGAATATAACATTTAAATCACATTAAATGTGCTGTATTTAATTTTTTTCCTAATCAAATATTTCAGTTCAAATACTTGTGGCTATTGCGATGTAACATTAATATAGGGGTACTTTTTTAGTTTTGTTCACTAAATACAAGTCAAATAAACATGCTAAATAAGATCACGCTCTATTTAGAGCATTGGAAAATTTTCTGGAAAACCCACATCTCTGATTGGTAGCGAACAGAACACACATTCACCCTTTGGTGGTGTTGAGGAGGGAATGGATCTTAGAGTGGGTTCTGCCATTTTTAAACCGGTCTGCGTGCACTGAAATTCTGTTCTGTTATGGGTATAAGCCAATTTCCAATCATTTATACTGGTAAAAGTGTAATATCTGTACCTGGCCACAAACTCAAATAATCTGCTCTCACTAAATTCATAGAGACAAACCTTCTGACCTATCAAACACAAGTTTTCACTTTGCTTCTTTCTTTTACATTGTGGATTTCTATTCCCATATGCCCTCCAAAGCCTGCTCAACTACAAACAAGCTGAATTTTGTGTCTTTTGTATCATTAGAGAAAAGAGTTTCCTAAGTTCCTATTGCAAGACCAGGCAATCTCACTGATGGTAACAAGGATACACAGACATACCTGAAGACAATATTTTGGCCCACATAACTGATATTATTGGTAATGACATAAGTAACCCATGGCTCTGGCCAGTGCTACATGTCGCAGTGAGGAGAGCAGCCCCCGCTGGACCATTTGTTTCCCCTGCACTACCCACAATCTTGGGGCACAGGAGGGAAGCCCCAGGTGCTGGAGCAGACTGCTTTCCCAGCCCACTCCAGCACCTGGGGCTTCCCTCCTGTAACCTGCAAGTGCAGGGAGTGCCAGGGAAACAGATTCGACCAAAGTGATTTAGGACAATGATTCCAATCACTGAATCAAATCACCAGCCCCCGTATTGGCTGAATCCAAAGCGAATACTAGCAGCTTCGCACAGGCCTACTGTGCACGCCTTAAAATGTAAGCCCTGTGTAGAAAAAACACACAAAAGCCAGCAACGATAACATTAGCCTTTAGTTTTCTTTTTCATACATATATGAAAATTAAAACTAAAACTCAAAAATATATGTATGTATATTTTTGACACGGTGAATACTATTTATGCTTGCTTCAGTAAGACATCATAACATAGCAACAGCTCTACTACAGTTAAAATTGAGAACCCCTTTCTCTTTGAAGGCCAGTTTCTATAAGCATTCTAAAATCTGATTCTTCTGAAATCTGCTGGGTCTCATGAAACTGCAAGGTAGGACTAGTATCCCAAATTTGGTACTGGGACCATTTGAGCAACAGGGTCCTCAGAGAGCCTTCCACAAAAGCAGAATTCCCTAAAAGCTGACAGATCTTTCCAACTCCTGCCCCCACTATCTTTCCCACTCCTTTTTGCACAATTCTAGAAAATGAGTTTTGGGTTCTACTTCTCCCCCTGACATACCATTGGTGTCCTGTGCTCTTATGAACCCATTCCCTCCATACCTTCCACTTGGAGCAGCAGTAGGTCTAGCCAAAAATCACATCTGCGAGCCATTTGTGCAATGATCCATTCAAAGGTTCTCAACATTTGCCCAATGTAGAGCACAGGACACACTACTCCTTTGAATCTGAGAAATTGTATTCACCAAAACTAACCTCTCTATTTAGATACAAACTAAACACACAAACTGAGCAGAATATGCCATCTGTGTATTAAGTGATGCCAGGATACTGCAAACAGGGCCTGGCCAGAGGACTCCAGCCACTTGCTGCACAAACCCAGGTCCTTTTTCAAATTTGCACTGCTATCTTGGACAGTCCGGGGGTCCCCAACCTAGCTTATTTCCTAAATTATCCTAGGCCACCTGGGAGGGCAGGTTACTCTCCACCACAATAGTATGAGAGTTCTCTATGCCACAGTGGGCAATGTGTCAACAGCCAGGAAAAGCCTCACTGCTGAATCGCCTTGTGCAACGCATTAAACAAGGGCTCCTGCCTGAGAGTCAGTGTAGATTCAGGAAAGGACATGGGACCATAGACATGGTGCCTGCAGCTCAACCTTCAGGATAAATGCCAGGAACAGAACTCCAACCTCCAACCTGTACATGATTTTCATTGACTTGACAAAGGCATTTGATACAGTCAGTCAGGAGGGCCTTTGAAAGATCATGGCAAAATTCAGTTGTCCAGAAAAATTCATTGCAGTGTTCTGGCAATTCCATGATAGCATGCTCACTCAGGCTGTGGACAAAAAATCATGGACTAAATATAGACATCAGGACTGTGCGAAATTTCACCAAGTGTTTTGTTTCAAAGCTGTTTCAACGCATTTCAAGCCTGAAACGGCAAAATTGAAACAAAACAAAAAGCATCAAAACAGCTTTGAAACAAAATGAGGGCACTCTAAATGTTTCTAAAATTTCAACACGTATCGCGTTTTGAAGCAGCCCGGTGGTGGGAGGCAGTGAAGAGCCAGGGCTGTGCTCCGAGCGGCTCTACAACCCTATGTAGCTCAGCCTGGTGGGGAGTGCAGCCCTGGCTCTCCCAGCCTCCCGCCACTGGGCTGCGCTCTCAGCAGCTCTGCAGCCCCATGGAGCTCAGCCCAGCTGTGGGAGGTGGAGCGCACCCCAGCTCTGCCTGCCTCTCCCCACCAGGCTGTGCTGTGGGGCTGGTGGAGCCAATCAGAGTGCAGCCCCAGCTCTGCCCACCTCCCGCTGCTGGGCTGCACTCCGTGGGGCTCGCTGCACCCAGCGCCAGTCTCAGGCAACAGCAACAGCCTCCTGTCATCTGGTGCAGATCTGGGGCCCACACCCCCAGGAAGAGCCCAGCACAACCCCGCAGCCCTCCCATGAGTGCAAGCCCTCAGATCTGCATGGCAGATGACAAGAGGCTGCTGCTGCCAGTAAGGGTCATGAATTTTGCTTTCAAGACTTTGAAGTGCAGTTTCTAGGAAACCTCTGGACCTATCTCCTTGAAACTTGGCAGGCTTTATGCCCTCAGATGGGGCTACCATTCCTTCAAGTTTTATCCAAATCAGGCAAAAAATGACAATATTTTAGGCATTTTCATGATTCCCCATTATAGCCTGGGGCAAAATGTCGAAATGAGTTGAAACAGCAAAACATTTTCGATGAAACGAAATGGAACAGTGCTTCAAAACAGAACAAAATGAAACACTGTCCCTTTGAAACAGAGAAATGGAAGTCAAAATGAAACGATGGTGTTTTGCACAGCCCTAATAGACATTTGATCTATAGCACATTATACCCTGCCTGCCCTCCAACAACCCCAGGTAACCTGTGTACATTCTACCAGCTACATTCTATCACCCCATCAACATCCCCCCTCCCCATCTATTTCATACCTATTGTGTCCCATTTCCTCTGATCCTCACTGCCATGCATTTGCATTTTCACCAAACTGCATTTTGTATATTGGCTTCTATTCCATCATGAGTGACTGGTCCCGCCTGAATCTGGGGGGGCACCCACAGAGCCCACTGACCCTGTCAGGGGAAGCACCAGCCCTACTGACAGCATCAGTGTCAGCCATCAGGGGGGCAGCGGCCCCATCATGGGGGGCACATGCACCCCTGTGCACCCCTTACCAGTCGCCTATGTATTCCATCCAAGACAGCACAAAATAACAGCAGACTCTCCCCATGCCTGAACAAGGGTGCCTGTGCCCAAAAGCTTGCAAAGAACATTTTTAGTTGGTCTAATAAAAGATATCACATTTACCCAAAGAACCTTGTCTGCCTCATTCCACTTTATACACTGTTCTATGTTGTCCTTTCAAAGCATCTGATGAAGGGAACTCAAGTTCACAAAAACCTTATGTTCTATATATACCTTATTTTGTTAGTCTATAAGGTGCATATCTGCTGTTTCACATAACCTGATGTCAGCTCTAGCTGCTGTAATATCTACAAGTATTTTGGCAGATGGACAGATGAAAAGAAGCACCATAGGTGTTCCTGAGATACTATCTCCCCAGTGGAGAGTTTGCATGATATCCCTTCTGACCTGGAAAGCCCTCCCAAGTTAGTTTGTGGGTCTGAGCAACGTGAAAGGGTGAAACCCCCAAGATCAAATTACTGTAAAATTCAGCAGCTGTAGATGCTACAGAAGCATTATTCACTCGACAGTTACCGACGCACTAACTACACATTGACAGTGCATCTATTGTTAAATTATGAAAATTTGGGCCAGCACACTTAGTTGTTTGCAGTAGGCTGAAAGATATAAAATCTAAACAAGACGAAATGTTGGTCACAGTAGAAACCACAGAAAAACTGAAAGGGGGAGGGAAGAGCAACAAATTTATAATTTTTTCCAATGCTGAGGATATAAAGAAACTCAAAAGGAAGCAGAAGGAATGAGGCATAATTTTAAAATGGACAAGGTGGAAAGCCCACAAGCTAATGCATGGGTTCAAACAATATCATTCATAAAACTCTGGCATACAGAGAATGATTAAAGAGGAGAAGACAGGGAAATGTTTTTATTTCCTTAACCATTTTGCACTAATATAGAATATGGAAGTTGGCCAGGCTTTCCTTTTCAGAATGCATTACTAACTTTTATTCCAAGTTGTTCCACACCTGGTACAATAGAGTCTTTGGTTCTTGAACATGGCTTCAAGGAGCTACATTTTTAACAGTGAGAAAGCTAGTACAATAGTACACTGCTATTATTGTGGTACACTAAATTAAGGGCCCTCTCACCAAAACTGCCCTGAGAATTTGTGATACTCAAGTCAAGGTGCACTTTGGGGGGAAAAGGGATGGCTGACCTAGAAAAAAAGAAGTAATTTTCGAACAGAAGGGAGGTTATGGATTTGAACACTTTGTTAATAATGAGTATAGACAAGGATTCTAATATTAGTCCATTCAAGTATGAATAAACCGATTCTCAACTTCCAGCTAAATAATTCCATACATACCAATATGTAAAGTATCTCCACTACTTGCAGACCTGTAGGACACCACCTGCTGTCCGACTCGAGTGAGATGGTTGCTAATTGACACTCTACACACCCACGTTTCTCCTGTCACGACTTGGTGTTAAAGGAGTTGGTTCAGTACCTAGGTGTGTAGTCCCATTAGTCATCCCACGGTCGTCCCGCGAAGGTCCTACATTCCTGAGGGCTCCGCCACCCCTACACCCTCACCCGATCCACCGGGTTCTGATCTGTCAATTGCTCTTTCAACGTGACCTCCATTCCAAGCAAAAACAGGAAAACAAGAAAACAAAACCAGGCACTCCTGGCCTGGGTTATTGTTCCAGCTGCTTTTAGCCAAGAGCAAACAAACTTGGCTTTCGGGAGGTCAGTTCGTCTTTTCTGCCCCTTTCCGCTCTCTTTGGTGGCTCTCCCTGAGCCTCTTGTTGAGGTTGTCACAATTCCTCTTATCACATTAGGTCCATCGGTGAAACCATTTTGGCTTGTGCCACTTTCAGGGACTTTACGGTACCGCCAATCTATAGTGCCCCTCTATTAGGGACTTTATGGTACAAAACTCTGCCGGCCTCCACCGGCTCCTGGCATCATAACAAACAGTTCTAAGCGCCACAGGGTCAGCACTCCTTGCTCGAAGTTCCCTCTGTGGGGCTTACTCTCTGCAAGAGTCTCCCACCGGCTCTCCACGTCGCTCTCAGAGTTCTCTGCAGTGTGTCGGCTCGCTCTTCCTCCTCCTTCCGGTTCTACGCTCCCCCTCCTTGCCTGTTCCGGGCTTTTCTTTATACCGGCATTGGAGCTCCTTGTCCCTCCCCTCCAGAAACACCTGGGTAAGGGAGATTTCTGCCAGGCTCTTTGGGGCTGTGGACCTGGGGTCACTGAGCCTTTGTTTAGTCCTTGTGCTTTGGAGCCCTGTGATTCTTTTCTCTCTCACACATCCCACCCCTCAAGATGCCGCAAGGCACTTCGCATTCTTGCCTTACTAGGTTCTCATTCAGTGTGCTGCCTTCTCCTTCCGCTCTCCTTTTCACCTCATTCAAGCCATCTTCATCACAACACGATAGGAAGTCCACCACTGTATTCACTTTTCCTAGCCTATATGCAACACAGAATCTGAAAAGTTGAAGAGCCAATGCCCACCTCATTATGCGGGCTTTATTCGTTTTTGCCGTATTTAACCATCTCAAGGGGTCATGGTCAGTTATCAATTTAAATTTGCGGCCCAATAGGTAATAACGAAAATAGTCCACCCCCCAATGGATAGCGAGACATTCATGTTCCACCGTGGAATACCTTTTCTGGTGTTCGTTCCATTTCCGACTAGCGTAACCTACTGGCCGATCCACTCCACCACGTCCTGAGATAAAACTGCTCCCAGCGCGAACACCAAAGCATCGGTCTGCAGAGTGAAGGGCAGTGCGAAATTGGGGGTATGGAGAATTACCTCTTGGCACAAGGCCTGCTTAAGGTCTTCAAAGGCTTTCCGTCGACCCACGTTCCATTCAATGCCATATGACTTTCTGCCCTTAATAGCCTCCAATAAAGGGGTTGCTATCTCCACAAATTTGAGTATAAACCTCCGGTAATAACTTGCAAGCCCTAAGAAGGCCCTCATTTGCTGCTTCATCGTAGGAGCATGATATTCTCTAATAGCTCTCACTTTGTCAGCGAGGGGTCTCACTCATCCTTGCCCCACTAAAAATCCTAAATATTTGGTTTCCTTCTTCCCCAGCGTGCACTTCTTGGGGTTTGCCGTCAGTCCTACTTGCCTGACCTTGAGTAAGATGGCCCTTAAAACCCTTAGATGTTGTTCCCATGACTCTGTGTAAATTCCAATATCATCAATATATGCCGAGGCGTAACCTTGATGCGGAGCGAGTACCCAATCGATCAGCATCTGGAAAGTGGCTGCCGCCCCATTAAGCCCAAATGGCATTCTTTTAAATTCAAAAAGATCCCATGGTGTACCGAAGGTGGTCTTGGGTTGGGCTTCCTTTCTCAAAGGCACCTGCCAATAACCTTTGGATAAATCTAGCGTTGATATAAACCTCGCCTGTCCTATACACTCCACTAATTCGCTCACCTGCAGCACGGGGAACGCATCAAATTGGGTCAGAGCATTTAGTTTGCAAAAATCTACGCATATCCGCAGACCTCCATCCAGTTTTGTAACTGCTACTAATGGACTACACCATGGACTGCGTGATAGTGTGATAATCCCCTGAGCTAACTTCTTTTCTAGCTCCTCCTTAATAGGTTGATACCTATGGTATGGGATCCTCCACCATTTCTCCTGTACTACATGACCCTCTTTGGTAATAATTTTGTGTTTAACCCCTCCAACTTTCCCTGGACTATCTGTGAAGACATCCTCAAACTCTTTGATTAAAAACTTTGCAGTTGTTTCCCTTGTCCTACCTCCAGTTGCCTCCCCACGGGGACCCTGTCACTGTCTCCGGGGTCTCCAGGATTGTCTGTAACCTGGCGCCCAAACTCCTCCGACTCGGGGTGAGGAGAAATCAATAGGCCCGCAGGTTCGTGCCACTCTTTAAGAAGATTTATGTGGTACACCTGTTTTTCTCTCTTGGTCCCTGGGCGCAATATCTAGTAATCTACAGGTCCCATTCTTCTTATTACTGTAAAAGGTCCTTGCCAACATGCCAAGAACTTACTTGTTGAAATAGGTAACATCACCAGCACCTTTTGCTCCACCTTTAACTCTCTCTCCTTAGCGTGCCCATCATACCTCTCCTTTTGTTTACTTTGTGCCTGCTTCAAATTCTCCTGTGCCACTTCCCTCGCCAACTGGAGGTGCTCGTTTAAATCCCACACATACTCTGACGCCCCTCTTCCTGTGTTTGGGTCTGCCTCCCACCCTTCTCTCACTACATCTAACAAGCTCCTGGGCCTCTGTCCATATGTTAACTCAAATGGCGAATACCCCAGTGATGCTTGTGGGGCACCCCAATCGCAAACAGCAAGGGTTGCACCAGCAGGTTTCACTTTCTCAGCTGTACCTGGACACATCGGCAAAACATCCCTTTAAGGGTACCATTAAAGTGTTCCACCAGACCATTCATTTGGGGGTGGTACACTGCCATCCTTAAATGACAGATCTGTAACATTTTGTACATGGAACCCAATGCTAGGGACATAAAATTAGACCCCTGGTCAGTAATAATCTCCCTAGGGATACCAAATTTTGACACCCATTTCATTAGTTCTTCTGCGACTCTCGACCTTGTCATGGCTCCCAATGGGATAGCCTCCAGAAACCTGGGCGCATAATCTATTAGCACTAAAACAAACTGGTGCCCTGCTACGCTCCAAGGTAAAGGGCCTACTACGTCTAAGGCCACCCTAGAAAAAGGCTCTCTAACCAAAGGCATCAGCTGCAATGGCACCTTGGGGGGGCTTATAAGTGTTCACCTTCTGACATACTCCACAGACTTGACAGAATCCTTCAACGTCCTCATACATGTGGGGCCAAAAACACCATCTAGCTAGGTGGGATACGGTCTTATTTTTGCCTAGATGTCCCCCCAAGGGGTCCCTATGAGCTAAGCACAGGAGTGGCTCTCTGTAAGGTCTGGGTATAATTAACTGGGCCACCTCCTTCCCTTTGGCTTTACCCCTCTTAATCCTGTATAATAAACCCTTACGCATCTCACACCGGGGCACTGGGTTATTTTGTTCGGGGTGCATTACCTGCTGGTCGATTCTCACTTGTTTGATTTACCTGAAGGCCCGCAGTTCTTCATCACTCTCCTGGGCCTCAAGGAATTGACTGCTAACTGGCAAGTGCTTCTATTTCCAGTTCTTCTTCTGTGCCTGTACGTGCCCCGACTAATCCTTCTCTAGTGTCTTCAGGTCTATCGAGTGATGATACGACTTCGAAAATCTCCAGCCAGTCTCTACCCAATATCATGGGGTACCAAATTTCTTCCTCCAATCCCACCGGGATTCTTCTGCTGACCCCCTTCACTTGCACGTGCAAAAAACGGCGTTCGTAATATGCTTTTTGCCTACGGAGGCAGACCTTCTCTACGCCAGCACATCTCGGGGCTTGTTTCCAGGTTATCAACGATGGCTGGACCAGAGATTGGGCGCATCCTGCGTCAACCACGGCCTGTATCGGCCGGCCTTCCACCCAGACTGTCACCTCAGGTAGGGGTTGTACCTTCATTGTCAAGCTGTTCCCCACATTACAATCCATCTGTTCGGTATCTTGTCCTTCCCTTGGCCCCGCTTGAAGGTCCGCGGGTTCTGTCTCAGTTTCTCTTGGACCCGGTGTCATCCGCAGACCCCAGGAACAGTTCTGAGCTATATGGCCCCGTCTACCGCAGGTGAAACGGACCAGCCCCGCTGGGCTTCCTTTTTTCCTTCCTCTGTTCTCTCCTTCACCTGTTCGGTCTGCCTCCTGCACATAGCCCGCTCTTGCGCGTGTTGGCTCACTCCTCCTCCTCCTTCCGCTTCTACGCTCCCCCTTCTTGCCTGTTCCAGGCTTTTCTTTATACCGGCGTTGGAGCTCCCTGTCCCTCCCCTCCAGAAACACCTGGGTAAGGGAGGTTTCTGCCGGGCTCTTTGGGGCTGTGGACCTGGGGTCTCTGAGCCTTTGTTTAGTCTCAGGGCTCCAAAGCACAAGGACTCTCTCACACAATAAAGCATGCATAGTTCAGAAAATTGTGGTAAAATTAACCAATTACTGACACTTGCAACAATTGTCAAGAATTCTTAATAAGAACATGCAGTAAATATTAATAATATTTAGTGGTACCAATACATATTAACCTATTAAGGCTCACTCTTCGTCAAACTTCTCATTAAGTACGCAGGAAAAAAGTTCATTTATTCAGCATCCATCTTAACTAACATCTTAATCACAAGTTCATATTTACGTCCCATCTTACTAATTGAGGATAATGGGATGCCAAAACACAGAAACAGAGCCAAGTTTTAAAAACAGCATACATGTACCTTGGCATGACTGTTATTGTTCCAGGGCAAATTATACTTGAAGCCTCTTTGACCTGGCCATGAGTTACTGAACCTCACTCTTGCTACAATGGTAGTGTACAGGTATTCAAACTGGATCTCTGGGCTGCAACACTCCCAGGTATTCATGTGGCAAGTACAACTGAATCTGCCAGCTGTGAACCCTTTCATGCCACGGAGCTGACAGAAGCAACTGAAAACATGCATCTTCATAACCAAGCCATATATATTCATTCTCTCCCATCCAAGTGCACAAAGCATATAGAGGAAAGGAGAAAAGCAGCAAAAAAAATGTACGTCTGTCTTGCACTTCAACCTTCCAGTGACAGATATTGTTAGTTCTTTGGAGCCTTGCTCACACTCTCTACACATTTGCTCTGCACATTTAACCAACTCTGATCCCACTTTTCAGCCTTGCTAAGATAGCTAGGTTACCAGGGGAAGGGGCTGAGTTGTTGCTTCTACACTGCCATAAATATGGCTGGGGTATTTGAGGTCTTATTGGGATGCTATTGACTTCCCTTTCCCTTTTGGATTCCCTTAA
>NW_017729024.1:107591423-107592393 GCF_001723915.1 Gavialis gangeticus
ATTCCCTTAACAACCCCCTTTGATTCAACTGCCTACCTAATAACCTAATTATATATGCACATTAGCACACATCGCATTAATTAAAAAAATACACAGGGACTTCTCAAATGATTGCATACATAAAATATTGATCAGAGGACATACACACATCAATAAATATTTTAGCCTGCACAAATCCCAGAGCCAGAGAGCATCAAGCACTGGTAAAAAATTCATGCTTTTCTAGGAGGAAAGCTCTCAGTATTGTGAAGGACTACTCAGTACAGACTGATGAGTTAGGAGAGCTGTATTTATCCATGAGTAAGCCAACTGAGGAAGTCTCCAGCACAATATCCAAATAGCAATACAGACACACTAGTGATATTTCCATTTTTATTTCAATATGACTGATTCATGGGTCTGTAATAACCAGGTCCTGGTTTTCTCCATTTAAAAATTACAATTCTCTAACGAAACTCACAGATTCTCTGATTAAAACCCCCAAAATCTGTGTTTTTCAAAAACTATGTATATACACATACACGCATACACATATAATATATAGTGTTTCCCGCATTTTTCTCCTTAAAAGTGAGAAAATCTCTGTTTTACCATATTTTTCCATGACAAACAGAAAAGCCAGATCCCTGGTAATAATAATGAATCTTTTTCAATGTTTTGATATGCGCGTGCGCACGCACGCACACACACACACACATACATGAAGCATTCTTTTTTGCTGAACATGACTTTAGCATATTCAAGAAAAGATGGTACCTGAAGACTAAAACATTTTTAACATCAATTTTCAACTACAAAAAACTCATTACTGTAGGAAGGTTTCAGTGCCAAGCAAAATTTCCCCTTTTTGTACAATAAAACATTTGTGACAAAGGTAGACAATGTCACAAATTTGCTGAATAAGTTCTAATTCCCAAATAATCAGTAGTATAATCCATAGGCTGGAGTCTGCATGTGTTTTTTTTTTTTT
>NW_017729024.1:107592639-107598090 GCF_001723915.1 Gavialis gangeticus
AAGGAGTGGGGCAGGGAAAGGAGTGGGGAAGGCTGGAGGGGGAGCTACTTTGTGCAAATTTAATAGAAAAAACATTTTTATATGGGCCATTTCCAACATTTTTATATGGTCTGATTTACAACTCAGCCTGGGTAACTATTACACAATCTGGTCCATAACTGATAAAGCATGATTAGGGCAAAATATTTTACCCCAAACTATTGCAAATGAAATCTAAATAAAATGTAAAGAAAAGCCTGATAAACTTTACGCCCCAAATATGAACATAGTTTAGAGAGACATATTTTTATGCAAATTATTTTGATTGTAGGTAATGGGACAGCTTGTAAAGTATCAGAAAAGCAAGCAAAATCTTTATATGGCAGTCCTACGGCAATTTATAACATGTGAACCTGTTCCCAGTAAAGTCAACAAGAGCTTTTCCATGGACTTAATAAGGAGTGGGAACGGATTCCTATTTGCTTTCTTCCACCTTCAGACAAAGACTTCAACTGGGTAAGAAAATAAAAAATAGCTTATCATCATCATTATTAAAACCCTGAAGGTATAAACAGAAAAAAAATCCAAAATTTTAAATAATTACAAGCACTATCAGCCATTTACTGGTAGCCATTATGCAGTGAATATAAAGTAGGCTAGGATGAATAGAAAAGTCCAGCAAATAGAACTACTTATATTTACAGTAGGAAAATAACATCCTAAGCCTCATGACCTTCCATGAAGCAAAAGAAAGTCATTACCAGATGATCCTGCTAAAAAGAATAGTCCCAAGCCTAGACTACAGTAAGTAAAATGTACCCCCAAAATCTGCATTTAATACCAGACTTGCCACACACAAACTGGAAGCAACCAACTTATTCCTTGTGCCTCATTTCTCCATCACTAAGACGACAGTAGTTCCTTCCCTAACCTGGGATGCAATGAGATAAATTCCCCATTGTTTGTTTGTAAGGCAAACCTTTGCTCCAAATTGTAACAGGACACAGGAGTGGGGGGCTCCAAAAAAAGAACATTCTGTAGGGGCCAGATAATCCTGATGCATAATGCTGATTCTTTCCCATTCACTGATGCAACTAAAAGCCACAACAAATTGGTCTAGGGTGACACTCCAGGGACAGGGAGAAGATGGGCAAGTCCATCTTCAAAAACAAGTCCAACACCCTTTCTTCACTGCAACAAGGTCCCCCACCAAACTCCTCAGGAGACTCTATTAAGGAGTGGTAGAGTTAGACTGTTGAATAACCACAATGGTTCAGGAAATATGCAAGCAGCAAAGGATTTTTTGGGGGGTATCTTTTGCTGGACCTTTCATTAGATGTTCCCAGACCTGATGAAGGACTGTGTACCCCAAAGCTTGTCTAACATCTCTCTCAAATATTAGGGCTGACCTAATTTAAAAAAAAAAGTTATCAGCAAAAACCCTTGCTTCCTTGCTAAAAAGGGAAGACATAAATCTCAGCCTGCCAGAACCCAAATACTGGATAAAGATAGTTATTATGGGGTCACTGACTGCTTAGCGTGTATACAGACTTATAAGATGCCTCTGCCTTATCAAGGCAGAAACATAAAATACTTAACACAGTGAGTATAACTGAAAATAAACAAATACCAAAGACTCCAAATCATTGCCTATATTTAGAAATGCATACCACAATGAGTAACTTAGATGATACACATACAATATACACAATTAAACTGAGCTGAGCAGTTAAGGCAAAAATCTGCCCTCAAATATATATATTTAAGATTGTAACGCAAGTTCTACATGCTGTACCAAGGGCAAAGTCTGGTACTTACGTTCACTTCAATTTCAGGCTGAAGAAAGGGTTTTGAAATAGTGTTATAGGTAGATTTTGAGGTACCTTGCCTGTAATGCTAAATACACATTTTGCATTTTATTTTTACACAGTATCATCACACTTCTTCTTGGATCCATCTCAGACAGCGTGACTGTGTGCATGCATACACACATGCCCGTTTCAAATTATATCTTGCCACCATCATAAATATAGTACATAGACAGAAAGCATTGTCACATAAGAGATCCTCTTTCACGTTCTGTCCAGAATCATCCATCATTTCTTCTCACATCCTAAAATTCATCATATTATTAGGGGGTATGGATAACTGGGCTCAAGGAAAGAAATGCAACACTGCAGAGACAGTCATCTATGTGCATGCCAACTGACAAGCCAAATTATATGGCCAGATATGGAGACTTTAAAATTCCTTAAGACTTCTTTTTTTCAAATGTATTCATGTCAGTGGTGTGATTATATGCCTTTTTTTAAAAATAATTTTTTAAGGTTTTATGGAACTTCAGGCAGCATATCTGAAAAATGAATTTTTGGTTTTGTTGCCACAAGCTCTTTTTGCTTTAGCAAGTCCTGAGATTTGACACTGTTGTGAGGATTATGCATTTGTAAACTAGCTCTCTTGAGCTTTGTTTTATAGATGGTGCCGTAAGTGTCAGTCCAAGGTAGAGTAACTCAGACTCAGGCTTCCAGACTTAGTTGGATGAATTTTATTCTCAAATAAACGTAAAGACAGTACAACTGTTATTTTATCCATGTAGATATAACTTGTGTTAACATAGAGCTTAGTGTACTTAAGCACATGCACCTCTTTTGAATCTTTAATACATGAAAAATGTAAAAAAAAAAAAAAAAATTAACAATGAACATATGGGATGAACATGAATGTAAAAAAGTCCTTCTTGCTGAAGGACTGTCTGCAAGTTAGTTATAAGGAGGCTTGTTATAAGCCCACAATCTATAATGTTGGCTAGATCATTACTGAATTACTCAGTCTGCTTCTGGTACTCTGATGCCATAGAGACAGAAATTACACAAACTGGTATAAGTGATCAAAAATGGATTCAAATCTGTAACAGAAATTCAGTGCACATAAACTGTTTCCAAAATCCCCCAAACCAGTTTAAAATAAACCTGGATGAATGTAGTATCAGACATAAGTTTAGTAAACAAATTTAACGTAAATCAGTTATGTCCCAGATCCCCTCCAGATTCAAGTTAACTCATAGTCCTCCAGCATCCCAGGAAAGTCTGGCTCAGCAGGCTGATGTGCTGTTGTCCAGATGTTGAAAAATTGCAAGTGGTTCATAAAGGAGCTATGACAAGGACTAGAAAAGAAAACCCTCTCTCCTAGCTTTCAGCAAGAGCCTTAAGAAGCTTAGTTAGTTTCTCATCAAAAAGTTTAAGAGGTGGCTTGTTCATGATATAAGTGTCTACGGGTGGGAGAAGATTACTGGGATTAGAAGGTGCCTTGACCTAGCAGACAGGTCTAACAAGAACCAAGGGCTAGAAGCAGAATTCAAACTGGAAATAAAGTGCCAGTTTGTTTGTTTTTTAATTGTGAACATGTGACAGCTGTTGCAAGTTAATCTATGAATGGTTACATTCTCTGTTATTTGCCATTTCTCAATCAGAAATGGATGGATTTCTAAAGATGTGCTATATCTAAACTACAAGTTACAGACTGGATGTAGGAATTACTTAGTTAAAATTCTACTATGGCCTGTATTATAATGGACACGGCATGGGTCTAGATGAGGGTCAACTAGTCACTTCTGGCCTTAAAAATCATAATTTTATTGAAGGGATTGTTGAAAGTCTAAACAAAGACCATTTGTCTTCCAGGTGTTCATTAGTCATTGATTTTAAAAGAACTAACAAAAGTTTTGAAATTATGTGATTAAAAATCCTTTCCTCTTTTCAGTTTTCATTCTTCTAGGATGTCAGAAATTTCTCTCCACTTCCCAACAGCACAGTTTCTTACACTATGAACTAGAGTTAAATACAATGTGTAAAACTAAAGCAGGAATTAACCCCTTTGGAAACTTCACATATCACAGTATAGAGGAGAAGGAGATACCAACCCAGATTTAGTTTCCTTTGTCACCCTTTTAAGTTCCCCCAACACCAACTGGGTAACCAGCTGGGGCAGTTTGGGATCCTGTGTACATAAGTGTACCCAGCACAGACTACCTAGTAGAAAATTAAATCGTATCTCTGAACAAGACAAATACCCCACAACAAGCTAATACAATATAAAAAGAAAACTTCCACCTGATTGCATTCCCCAGGTTGTCACATACCATCTCACACTGGAACCTGTAAGAAGGATCATCAAGCAATTACACTTTATAATTGAAAAAGACCTTGAGGGAAATATTCCCAATTCCCCTAATTCCTGGCCTTCAACCAACCCCTAAATCTGGCGCAACTCCTCATTGGAAGCAAACTCCTCTCCAATCAGCAAACTTCAAATGGGACACAATGCTGCCTTAATAATCAATATCAAACTTGTCAACACAGCTCCAGAACCTCAGCAATAAACATTCCTCACAAGAACTCTCTCAAAATCCATGGATCGTACATGTGTATAACGGAATGCGATACAAATCTCAGCAAATGCACCAAATGCCCTCCTGGAAATTATGTGGGTAAAATCAGACAGAAAGTACACATCAGAATGAACTCTCAGAAAAAAATACAAAATTAGAGAGATATGAGCACCAAGAGGAGCACATTTTTCACAGAACTATGCCTTTCCTGAACTCACAATAAAGGTGTTCAAGACCCCTACAGGGTTGGGAGCAAAAATTCAAAACTCTAATACAGTGCTTCTCAAACTATCTGATGTAGCGGACCAGCAATTTTTTTTGCCAGTGGGCCAGGGACCAGTGCCCGGTTCAGCCAGTGGCAACAACTGTGTGTAACAGCACTACACAAATGCACAACCAGCTGTTTCTTTCTCTTTCCTCACCTTGCACGACATGACATCACCTGAAGTGTTGGAACGTACGAACTGTGGCGCTATGACATATCAATGTTATGCTTCTGAAAATGTATTTCCTTTTTTCCCTGGCAACTCGCTGTGGACCGGTCCGCAGACTACCACTTTGAGAAGCACTGCTCTAACAGAACATAAAATAATCTGGACTTAATATAGACAGTGGCTTTATGGCTCATTACAACTTAACAAATACTGTACTTAATCTTCCTGAACTTCATAACTACCCCTTCCCTTCTTGAACGGTCCAACCTTTCCAGTCACTACAGCAGTGTGAAGAAGTGCCAGCACAGGGCGACGCCAAGGTGGCAAAATCAATCAAAATGGGAGAGCGGTAATTGAGAAGCTGCTGCTCCCTGCGTATAAAAGAGCCACAGGAGACAGCCATGTGGCAGAGAGGAGCAGAGGAGAACGGACGGTGTCTCCTCCTGAGCAGGGAACAGAGAGAGGATCGCGGGGACAAGGTGATCTGGGAAATCAGTCCAGCGAGTCAGAGAGGGCTGGACGTTGACAGGAGCCGAAGGAGAGGGATTTATGGCAGGGTCGCCCATGAGTAGGACAGAGGAGCGAGAAACACAGCAGCTGCCAAAAGTGGAAGCAGGGGCAGATGCTAAAAAAAAAAAAAAAAAAAAAAAA
>NW_017729024.1:107598108-107600950 GCF_001723915.1 Gavialis gangeticus
AAAAAAAAAAAAAAAAAAAAAAAAAAAAAAAGAGGAAAGCGAGGGAGGAAAGACAACAAATGCGACAGGACACCCGTCTCTGATTTTGGTTTCTTTTTCTTGACCATTTCCCAGGAGGACTTGTGGATAAAACAGGGAAGTACGCTTAAATAATCACAAAACAGATTAAACAGTAGAAATTTTGACACGGCTCCAAAAGTTAGTCAGACTGATTAGTATTCCAACAAAGAAAAGAATATCCAAAGGCATTTCTTAAAAAAAGAGGGTTTTTTTTTCCGTGTAATAGTTAAGAGTGTGACATATTCAAAGGACAATAAAGAGTGTCACTTGATTACAACACACTGTGGTTTGAGTCTTGACCTAAATCCTTGCGTTGGTAAAAGAGACAGTGGAGAGGCGGGGCGACTGGAGAAAAAGGGTTAGGGATTGTCAGCAGCCTACAGTGGGAATCAATACCTCCAGACTAATAACATCAACAATCATCAAGATGTGGCACGTGAGAGTTGGAATAGACGCAAGAGGTGAAAGCCAAGACAATCAGATCCTACCCCTCCACAATCAGCAAAAAAATTACATTTAAGTTGACAGGCTGAAGTGACTCAGCTTGGGTCTAAAGCAGGCCAGCACCAGAACCCTGCTGCCACTACCCTTACCACCATCTCTCCCCACTGCATAGCCCTGGCACTGGCAAAGCACCTGACAGCTACACAGGTAAGCACCCTAGTGCCCATGTACATCAAGGGCCAAGCCACCTATTACAGAATATTAAGGCTCCCTAGCTCTGAGCCAGACCCAGTAGTCCATCAGCAGGTTCTAGCCTGGGCATTGTGAATTGCCAACCCCTGAATAAGATTGCCTACTTTACTGCACTTGTCTTATACCATCTCCTGATAACTACTCTTAACTCCCGTTTCACAGTCCTTTTCCATCCCTTCAAGCAGACTGTATCTGCACAGTCTTTTCTCTGCTATTTAGCAGAAGGAAAATTTGAAAACTAGCTTCCTTGAAAGACCCTGATCACATTCCTAAAGGAAAGGCAAGGACACTGAAGGCAGGGGTTTGCATTCAAAATCTATGTTATTTTGTACAGATCTGCATCCTTCCTGTGCTATCCAGAGTAAAGAGCATGTATGTATAAGAAGCTCCTTTAGAAAGCTCTGCATTCTCTACTTTAATTGTCCCTGAACATAGGGACAATTGGCAAATTGTAGTGCCCCCAGGAGTGTGGAGCTGGGGACAACCTCCAAAAACTGCAGGAGAAACTGGAGGCACAAGTCAGCACTAAGGGCATGTACAAGCATTGCATTTAGATCTCCCTAACCAACCTCACCAAGGTTAGGGAAGTCAAAGGGCTGGGCACACAAGTATTCACAGGGCTAGGCCACCCTAAAAAAATGGGGCACACAATCTAAAGTTAGTTCTAGTCAGAAATGAACTGTTTATAATCCCAGGTCTGTGCTGTTTTTACACACCCCACCTCCACCAGACCACACAGTCATTTCCACCCCCACAACCTCCCAGCCCCCTCTCCCCACCTCCCAACCCTCCAGTAACTGGTTATTTGATGAATGTGGAAACCTTTAAGGAAGTTAAGCAGACACAGCTACAACCTATACCCCTGTAATAAGGAAGTTAAGTCACTTCTGAAATATGACTTTAAGACACTCAGTGGGGCTTTGGCTCCTAAGCACTAAATGCTTACTGGACACATTCTGCACACTGTCTACCGAACCAGCAGGTCTGCAGCCACATTCACCCAGAGCTGCGAGAAGGCTAATTAGCATTGACTCTCCACAGATGTCTTGAAACAGCTCATCTCCTTTCTAGGTAAAAGCAACCATGGTTTAGGTCATAGGCGGCCAATTATTTTGGGAAGAGGGCCACTTACTGAGGTTTGGCAAGCCATCAAGGGCCGCACGATAGGCAGCCCAGGGCAGATAAATATTAATTTTCTAAATTTTTTAGGGGCCCCATGGGCTGGATAGAATGGCCTAGCAGGCCGCATTTGGCCCCCGAGCCATATTTTGCCCACCCCTGGTTTAGGAGGCAGTGCATGTTTGGAAACATGTTCTATTAGTCTTAAACTGGATGTAAACAAAGAATGAATACACACAATGTGTAGGCCTCTTTACTTTATAAGTATTAACTTAATTAACTACTTCAGTTTTTCTGTTCTCTGTTAAGGTTGTCAAATAATAAAAGTGATGCAAGCAGCTGACTGTTGATCCCAATTGACAGTTACTCCTCATAAGATCACAACTACAGATAGGCAGAAATACCTTTTTCTATCCTATGAAAATTAAAAGAGATTTCAAAAATGTTCTTATCATGAACCGGGAAAAAGTTGAAATCTCAAACTTTTTTTGAAAAGCAACAAACATGGGAGGGTAGAAGCAATTTAGATCCATCAAAATACCCAATTTCAATAATTTCAAAACACAGGCTGCTGTGATATTAGTGTTATTTTGAACAGTTTTAGGTCCAGTTTCACAAAAACTCCTATACCTATCTCCCTGAAACTTGGCAGGTTTCAGAAGGGGCTACCATCCCTGCAATTTTCATTTGAATCCAGCAAGAAAAGACAATGTTACAGGCATTTTTGTGACTGCCCATTATAGCCTATGGGTGAAACATCGAAACAACGCTGAAAAAGCGAAACAGTGTCGATGAAATAAAATGTAACAATGCTTCCAAACAGTGAAATGAAACATTGTCCCTTCAAAACTGTGAAATGGAAGTCAAAATGAAACAGTGCTGTTTTGCACAGCCCTAACCCTAAGAGTTAAAAAATCATGGGCTAGGGACCCAAAACTTATGAGATAAAATGTGTCTGGGGTGCTTT
>NW_017729024.1:107605950-107632946 GCF_001723915.1 Gavialis gangeticus
AGTCAAAATGAAACAGTGCTGTTTTGCACAGCCCTAACCCTAAGAGTTAAAAAATCATGGGCTAGGGACCCAAAACTTATGAGATAAAATGTGGTTGGGGTGCTTTTTATTTTTATTCTAGCATTGAAGTTATCACAGTTCTCACTATTACAGATTTTTCCATAACTTCAATAGTCAGAAAGTTATTTCTCTCAAATAAAAAAAATATAAAAACTGTGAGTATCATATATTTGCATGTTTTCACACAGGAGAGTTATACATAAAAGCCAACACAACATGAGATTTATCAATATTAAGATTACTGTAGCTTCAAGTGCACAAACTAGCCATTCATTGCCCGTTAAGCAGCTGCCACTACCCATCCAGGAAACAGACATCTTTATTTTCAAATAAATAGGACCAGCACTGAAGAGTTTTGAATGCATTTATGAATTCTTACTTTTGATCTCAGTTAAATGGTAAAGGCCTGTACATTTATCCATAACAGCAAAATAGAATTTACCCAATCATTACACAGTAAGGAAAAATAGTTAAAGTTTCTATGAACTCCTGCTTTAGCATCATAAACAACAGCACTTCTACAAATTCTGCATTTCACTGGCAGGTTAAATAACCATTAGCTGTTTTAAAAAGTGTTTTACACTAAGGTTGTTATTCCTTTATAAAAATGAATTATTTTCTTCCAGGCAGGACTGGAAGTGATCAATATATTCCATATGAAAAAAATACATATTAAAATAAGCATTAAAATTCACAACTACTATTCACAACTAAAGAGGTTCCAAACATAAGGTCACACATTCTAGCTTAACTATGCTCCCATACATGCATTTTATGATAGTTTTAAGAACTGTGAGATCATATTCTATTTCTCTAAAAATACACCCAAGAAAAAAATCATATTTTTCATAAAACCTGAAAAATGTAGCATTGCATTCAATTGGAGCTAAGATAGACATCCACAGTAAAACTAAGTCCAGCTGCTTAAAAATCTTTAGGGGTGTAAGTTATGGCTGCATTGGTCTAAGGACATAGGCAGACAAGGTTCTTTGGGTAAATCTGATTCTTTTATTAGACCAACGCAAATAGTTGGAAAAATTCTTCTTTGCAAGCTTTTGGGTACAAATACCCTTAGTCAGACAGAGGAAGCATCTGCAGTTGGTCTGGGCTCTTCCTGGATGGAGTAGTAAAGCAGCCAGAGGATACACATGCAAGAAAGCCAGTCAGTGAAAATGTAAATTGAGGTAGGCAATAGGTAAGAGACAGGTGGGAGAGAAGGGGAAAGAATGTCACTGTAGTCAGTGGCTCTCATCAACTATTTGAGTTTGTATAATAAAAGGTACTGGATTTATCCAAAAACCTTGGTTGCCTAAAAAAGTTTATGCACCTATTTTGAAAAAAATCTTAGTCTTTGAACACTGGATGTAATTGTACACACTTAAGTCTGAGATATTCTACAAACAGAATTGTTGGATTATTATTATTGACTTTTATCAGAGATAAAAGAACAGCCACTATGAGTTTGTACACTGTTTTTCTTGTTGAAGTATTAATATCGCCCTAGCTAACAGAACAATTCAGATACCAAGAAGATGGGATCATTTTAAGAAGTGCATGGAAGATGTATCTAATCATTACTTCACCACCTTTCTGCCTTTTTAATTTTCTTCAGTCTTAGCACACCTTATCCTCTAACAGATACCAAATCAATTACATACCTCTTGCATATTAAAGGTACTGTGCCAAAGAAAAACAAGCTACTTTCTTGATCTCAGAATAGCTGTGCATTGAAAGAATTCGGCCAAGCTTTTATGTTTAGATTTTGCTTTCCACAAATACCATTGCTTTTGCAAAAGGCCAGCTCTGTAGGAGGACAAAAACTGATCAACATTTCAGTTGCAATGAAGCTGTTCATTAATGCTATTTTAATTCAAAGCTTATATGTGCTGTACTTCAGATACAAATGATCCATTTCTCTCATTTGGGTTGTGCCAATGGCTTTCTAACATCACCATGGCATGGTGCAGCCCAGGAACTGGGGTGTTCCCAGGCACGGGGGAACAGGCAGAGCATAGTGCAGCCCAGTTGCTGCTTGCAGCTGGTGCCATGCACTCCTAGGGCCACTGCAGCTGGGGCTCGGGTGAGTGGGGCCATGGCCCTTTCCCCTCCCCCCACAGACTTACCTACTTGGGCAAGGGGGAGAGGCATAAGAGCAAATTTACCTCACATATAATGAATTATGAGTCTAAATATGCTCATCACATAAAGAGTGAATTTGCATGTAAATAACCCACATAAATTGAGGGAAACCTGTACTTGTAATTATGGGGAGAGGAGAACTTAGTGAATAACACTACTTATTGGGATATTTCCCCACTGTTTAAAATGATTTGTTGGAAGTCATACTTCACATTTCAGAGCTACTGAGAAGAAGTATTAGGGTAGAAAAAAAATTAGACAGAAAAGAAACTGTTGCCAAGCCTTTCCAGTTCCAGAGTTTTTGATGACAATGAAAGCAACACATCACCCTGCTTTAGTCTCAAAAGTCAGATCAGTTTAACCTATCAATGGTTAAGTCCATTACAATGAAAATGATAGACTGATGTTCCAGTACGTAAGAGACTTTCACATTTTGGTCAGCAATACTATTCCAAGAAGGCACATGCCTGTTTCTCAGGTGACTGCACACTTAATTTTATTTTCAGGCTGCTGATAAGCAAGCAAAAAAGTCAATGTTCCAGCAGCAGCAGCATGAACAAACTAACAGTTCCTGTCAGTAGAAACACTTTGTCAATCAACATCTGCAGCTAATAAAGGCTCTTGAACAGGTCATCCAACTGACAGGTGTTCTTAATCTATCACCTATAAAACAACTGTGATAGCTGTCAATAACAAATTTCCTCTCTCCCAAAGCTTTCTAGTTGCAGGTGTTATAGGTGTGAGATGTTAATCAGGAAAGTATGTACTTATTAGTCTGAGTCAGTTTAACCTTACCCACACCATCATATTCCACTTGTTAAAATTCTGGTTAGGATAACAGGAAAAGAAAAAATAACCAATCTATTGCTAGTGATGTCATCATCCGTGTTTACCATAATATAAAAGGCTTAGAACATTTGATTAATACTTGACAGTGACAACTTAATTATTTTCATCTGCTGTGTATTCCCTATTAATGCTAGTTCAGAAAGTACTGGCATTTACAGAGAGATATATTTAACAGCCAGCCTATAAACTTAAAAGTGATTAGGCAAAAATAAATTCAAGATGTTTAACTTGTGATGGAAATGACTGACATGCGTTTTGACTCTACTCTTTGCACACACAAAATAACTCAAGATAGCATTAATACTTTGCATTTAAATAGCACATTTTGGTGACAGTGCCCCTCCCTCCTCCTCCCCCCACCATCATACAAATCAGAGGGCCAAATTCTGTCCTAAAGTGTAGTGCAAGTACAAGTAAGTCAACGTAATGAGGGAGTAAGAGCAGAATTTGGCAGTCTAGTTATTGCCCATCTCCCAAAGCTATTAAGTCAAGTGGTCAAAGTTAGAAAGCAGTAAAATGAGGGTCATTAATGCAGGCTTATGTATATCCCTTTGTACAAAAAACACCGAGGCACTCTTTAATTATATAACTATCTGTTGAGGGCTTTTGGGAGGTGGGAGGTTTTTTGTTTGTTTGTTTTGTTTTGTTTTTTAAATACTTGCCTCAGTTGCTACACTGAACAAAGCAGCCCCAGCAACAGTGTTGTCCGAAACCTCTCTTCAGATTTGTTCTCAGGTAACCAAAGCAGCACTTCAATAGACTAAGCAATGGATTGGGAGCATTAGTGGAACAGTTTGGACAGCATTTTACAGGATTTTACTCCGATCAAGTATAATATATCATGTATTTTTAGGTACACCTTTCTGACCTCAGGATACAAGACAAAGTATTTGTCTGATACCAGTATTTGCTCGAAGGCAAACATTACATTCCTACTTGAAAGTACAACTATCTCCAAGTCATTAAAACAAAACTGGAAAAATTTAATTGACATAACTCTAGAATTTCCAATGGCCTTGTTCTCAGAAATGTTTCACCAGTTCTACTCAGACATCTAAAAGGTTTAAGTGAGGCAAGAATCAAGCTTTGAATATACCAGCCTGTACAATTAGTCAGCCCCACCTATTTACTATTGCAAACAAAAGTTATAAGAAGAAATACTGGGCAAACTAAATGCTGCTACTGTTGCAATTTGATGATATTTTAGAGGTCTTCAGTAAAACCACAGCTCCTGGTGATTACTGTGCAGCCAGGATTTTATGTTTGTGCTGAAGGACAACGCTTAATATTAACAATACCACTGTAGCTAATCCAGATGAAAAATAAAAGAGTGAAAACTTAATTCCTGACCTAATTATTTGAATGGCATCATAAAAGAAGGACACAGAAGGCGCTCCCATACATGCAACAGGTGTTGACATCACATAATGAATTGACATTATTCTGACAGGACACAACAAAAGGGGAAAAATGAAAATGAAAGAATACATTTGTCTGGAAAGAAGATTATATTCCTACAGAGAGACCAGGTCTTCTTATGTGGTGAACACATGGGAGTCCCAATTCCGAGTAGCAGCATTAAAAGACTAAAAGCCATACTTTTTAGATCCTCCTTTATTTTATGTTTTAAGAGTTATTTAACATCTTTACTTTAACATTGTTCACTCCAAAGCCAATTTTCTCAAAAACATTATTACAGTAAAACTACGTGCACTTAAGTGTAATGGATCTCTCAGAGAACTACAAGCTGATGAAACTGAGCCATCAAAAGTTTTGCTCTTAATAGCAACTCTCTAATACTCTTTTATAACCTTTGGATCCTGTAAAACATATCAGCATGGGTCACCTATCACCTAAAACACTGAAGAATATATATAAAATATAAAACTAAATGCTATACACGTGTGTTTGTGCATATACACAAACACACATCCCTACCCACCCAGAGAAGTTTTTTGCAAAATTATGAAAGCCACAGTGCTGCTTTACAGGAGGGATTTTGAGGTGAGGGGTTAGCCAGCCATCTGACTTTAAAGTGCTAGTATGCACTGAAATGATGAAAGACCAAGAAGTTTTCTGTCTTAAAGGGGGGGAGGGGGGTTATTATGAATGTAAAGGGAATATCAAGTAGCTAAGTATGCTTTGCTTTGTGTTACTAGAGTGAGCTGCATCAGAAGGACTTGAAAGATGCTTCACATCTGTGCATGATCTATTTGTTCACAGTCTCATTCTCCCTCATCAACATATCAGCTATTGCTGTATTATAATTCAGCACTTTGGGAGGAAGCAGAAGAGCTGATCGCTGGGAACGTAATTTGGGTATCTGTGGAGTTCCTTGAAAATAAAAGTTTGACAGGGCCTCTACTCTCATAGCCAATCTGATGGGACTCTCAGTTTCAAATGTTACATAACATCACGACCTTTCTTTGATGTATCATGGCAGAGCTGACAGATGTATTTCGGCATTGACATTCAGAATGTTTCAAACTAATCTTGCTCTTTATGATAGGATTACAAGGTAAAAAGGGCCTTCTGTATGATCCAGATTTACAATAAAAGTGAAAAAAGAGAGAAATGAACCCCAATTTGGCTACAGGGGGCTGTCAAGATGGAATTCTACACCTTCTGAACAATATCAGTATTAGTCACTCTAGCCATTGGAATGATAGCAGGGGTAAAATTAAAAGGAGATAATTTTGTATGTCAATTGATTACTCTCTCTAGTCAGAGAGGCTTTAGCGAAAGCCTTGTTTTATTTGTCCAATGACAATACTGAGAAAACAAATTAAACCTTTCCTAGTAACCAAACGAAAGGAAGCCATTCAAAAGGGTGACTTGCAAAGATCTACCAGACAATTTCCCTCCTTAAACCAAAGACAACAAATCTATTTGAAAAGTATTTCTCTAGTTTGAGTATCTGTAACATAATTACATACAGTAAGTGGTATGCAAAAATAGAGCAGGGTTGATTCGTCTTAGAATGGCCAATGACATAATTCAGATGATAGTAAAAATCCAGAAGTATAACGGGTTAGAGCAGTTGCTACTCTGCTAACAGCTGTCAATGACAACAGAAGCCATTTTGGGACTAGAAGTCCCACCCCCTAACCCATGATCTTTGCCACTGGAAGTCTCTCCCCTTACCCCCTTACCAACTGCACTCTCCCTCCCAAGTACTCCTTTTGGGAAGGCGGTTTCCCATCTTGGAACCAGAAAAACAAAAACAAATTATATACTAAAAATCAAGCATTGACCATAACATATTTTAATGTTGTGGGTTTTGTTTTTTTTAATTGTCCTGATTTGTGTGTGGTTGTGTGGTGTATATAGAGATGATTGCATAATAGCTCAAAATGAAGTCTTACTCTTGTATATTGTGGGGAACTGTAAGGGGGGTGTGGGTGGATGTGTCTATGTGGGGTGTGGAGGTATGTGTGGATGTGGGTGGGTATAGCAGGTTTGAGGGGTGTTTGTGGGGATATGTGGGTGGGTATGGGGCTTGTGGGTGGCTGTAGGGTGTGGAGGGGGAGGGTGGCATGTGTGGGGGGTGGGATGTATGTGCATAGCAATAAATGCAGCTCCCCCCAAATGGCATGGGTGCGAGTATGCGGGGGGGAGGGGCATGGGGTTTGTGGGGAATGACTGTGTGGCAAAGTGTGGTTCTGGGTATGACAGGGTGTGCATGAGAACCCCCACATGCACCACCCTGTGCTGGTCAAGACCCAACCCCCACTCTGCAACAGCCCAGAGCCCACGTGTTCTGCAGCACCTCCCTGCCACCAGCAACAGAACATGGTCCCAGCCCCACCCCACACCCGCTCTGGACTCATCCCAGCAGGAGCAAATCAGCAGGAACCCATGGGCACAACCCTGACCCCAGCCCATCATGTGCCTACTCTGCACCACCCACCCATGGCACATTCTGCTGCCCCCCAGGTATGTGGGGGCTGGGATGGCTCTGCAGCTGGACGACTTTCTAGGCAGCCCAGGTGATGGTGGCTCCTTCCAGCTGCCACCACCACTGGCCCTGGCCCCACAGTACTGGTGGGGGACCACAGTGCATAGCCCCAACCCAGCTCACCACACACCTGCTCCAGGCTTGCCAACCCAGGCTCAGCAGTGGCAGAAGCAGCGACTGTTGCTCAGTGTGGAGGAAAAGTGGCCCTGCCTCATCACCATTGCTGGGCCCTTCCTGCTGCATCCACCTGGAGCCCATGTTGTGGCAGCACAGAGCAGCTGCAGGGCTCCAGGAAGCTACAGCAGGTAGGGCCCAGCAGTGCCAAGGAGGCAGGGCTACTTGTTGCTCCCCCATGCTGAGCAACACTTTCTGCTGCTGCTGCTGAGCCTGGGTATGCAGGTCCAGAGCACGTATGGAGCAAGCCAGGTCAGGGCTGTGTGATATGAGTCACCACCAGTACCATGGGTCTGGTAACAGTGGTGGCAGCTGGAAGGAGCTACCACCACCTGGGCTGCCTAGAAAACAGTCCAGCCACAGAGCCATCCCAACCATGCAGTGAAGCCAGGGGGCAGTAGGACGTACCACATCTGGATGGTGCCTGGGCGAGGTGGGATGAGAGACCTGTCACAGGCTGGATAAAGATCCTCTGTGGGCTGGATCTGGCCTATGGGCCATATTTTACCCACCCCTGTATTAGATAGTATTTTAGGTGTGACATTTATGCTCTTCCCCATATAGACACCTTGATATAATACTGCACTTACCTGAACTTACTGCTTACCTTATATATTTATATGGTGTAAGCTTTCCAAATACATTTCATTACACTTTCCATGTATATTTTACATTTATACTCCTTAGTTATTTTCTTTGTTTGTTTGTTTTTAAAGGAAAAAAGAAAGTGATTTGGCTGGAAACATTCAAGACTTTTATTTACTGATTTGTTTTTATTTACTGGGAGGATTCACTATATACATGTATTTCAGAAATTATACAGCTTAATAAAGTTAAAAAAAAATCAAAAATATGACCAACAATTTAGAAACCATGAATGCAATTTCTTATTACTACATGGTTAAAGCAAAAAGAAGGTACCAGGTAATGTGGGGCTTCTGCAGGACACGCTAGGAAATCAGGTCATCGCACCAGACAGCAAAGCTAACCTATTTAACAATTTCTTTGCCTCCATTTTTCTGAGCAGGGACCAGATCACATCCCCACAGGGACCCCTGCAGGCCTCAGGGGAGGCACACCCAGGCCTAGGGTAAACAAAGACCTAGTCAGAGAACTTCTGGAGGGACTGGATGTATTTAAATCAGCAGGTCCTGATGATCTCCACCCCAGAGTGCTGAGGGAATTAGCAGAGGTCACTGCGGGACCCCTGGCACAGCTTTATGAGCACTCATGGTGCTCTGGAGTGGTGCCAGAGGACTGGAAAAGGGCCAATGTGGCTCCTATTTTCAAAAATGGGAGGAAGGAGGACCCAGGAAACTATAGGCCAGTTAGTCTTACCTCAATCCTGGGTAAGCTTTTTGAGAGAATTATCCAGGCGCATGTCCGCGAGGGGCCAGCAGGGAAGATTACGCTTAGGGGCAACCAACATGGGTTCATTAGAGGCAGGTCCTGTCAGACCAACCTGGTGGCCTTCTATGACCAGGTCACAAAATCTTTAGATGCAGGGGTAGCAGTGGACGTGGTCTTTCTGGACTTTAGGAAGACCTTCAACACTGTTTCTCACCCCATTCTCATTAAAAAAAACTAGGAGACTGTGGCATCAATACCGACACAGTCAAATGGGTCACTAGTTGGCTGGAGGGCCAGACCCAGAGAGTGGTGGTGGACGGGTCTTATTCAACCTGGAGGGATGTGAGCAGTGGGGTTCCGCAGGGCTTGGTCCTCTGGGCCGCACTGTTCAACATCTTCCTCAGCGACTTGGACACGGGGGTAAAAAGCACCCAGTTCAAATTTGCAGATGACACTAAGATGTGGGGAGAAGTGGGCATGCTAGAAGGGAGGAATAAGCTGCAATCGGACTTGGACAGATTACAGGGGTGCACGGATGAGAACAGGATGGGTTTCAACACTGACACGTGCAAGGTACTGCACCTGGGGAGGAAGAACCAGGAGCACACCTACAGGCTGGGGAATTCCCTTCTCGTCAGTGCAGAGGCAGAAAAGGATCTTGGAGTCATTATTGATGCCAAAATGAACATGGGCCGACAGTGTGGTGATGTGGTCAGGAAGGCTAACCGCACCTTGTCATATATCCACAGATGCATCTCAAGCAGGTCCAAGGAGGTGATCTTCCCCCTCTATGCGACACTGATCAGGCCACAGTTGGAGTACTGCATCCAGTTCTGGTTGCTGCACTTCAGGAGGGATGTGGACAACATGGAGAGGGTCCAGAAGAGGGCCACTCGCATGATCAGGACTCAGCAGGGCAGGTCCTACGAGGAGAGGCTAAGGGACCTAAACCTCTTCAGCCTCCACAAAAGAAGGCTCAGCGGGAATCTAGTGGCCGTTTACAAACTAGTCAGGGGGAACCAGCAGGCATTGGGAGAGTCCCTGTTCTCCTGAACACTACCAGGAGTGACAAGAAATAATGGTCACAAGCTGGCAGAGGGTAGATTCAGGCAAGATATCAGGAGGCACTACTTCACTGTCAGGGCAGCTAGGATCTGGAACCAACTTCCAAGAGAAGTGGTGCTGGCTCGTACCCTGGGGGTCTTTAAAAAGGAGGCTGGATGAACACCGTGCCGGGGTCATTTGACCCCAGTACTCTTTCCTGCCATGGCAGGGGGGTCAGACTTGATGATCTGCTCAGGTCCCTTCCGACCCTACCAACTATGAAACTATGAAGGCATTAGAATGGAGACTGAAATTCAAATAAAGATATGTGAGACCAACAATTACTTTTCTTTGGCTGAGCAATGCTTCATTTCTCATCTATCCAGAACATTAAAAAAGTAATTTGATCAAAATAATGATTTACATTTAAAATGGAAGTATTAAACAAAATGAAGTGTTATCTGTTGCTAGTGAATTGTACTGATTATTTCTAGTTACTAGGTACTTCAACATTCTAGAGCTAATAGATCTCATCCTCTCATTTATTTTCCATCAGAAATATTTTCTATTCAGAAAATGTCAATGACAAGAGAGTGAAAGTTTAATTTCACTTGCCTTGACAACTTTTCCTTGCCTTGCCAAAAACAGTAAGCTACTATAGCGAGAAGGACCACATTCCTCATGTATTGCAGTGTAGGGAATGCAGCTGAGGAACTGGAGGTATGGCTCAGGCAACATCATGCTCAACTTATTCCGAGCTGTATATCAGTATTTGGCTTCTTGAAGCCACCAGCAGCCAGCCTGATTTTAGAGAAATTTTAGGGCATGGTAGTACAGTCACATCCCCACTCCAGAGACAGTGTGGTGGCAGCAGGCAAGCTCAGCACCCGACACAGCCAGTGCATAACTACAAGTTTTGCATCCTAGGCAAAGGTTTAGGCCATGGTGGTGACAGCAGTGAACATTCCTCTGTCACATCTGGAGCCACCCTGTGCCACAGGAGCCCAATTAGAGAAGCCTCACTCTGCGCAGCTGAAGGGGTTGGGTGCTAGGACACAGCAGGCACAGCCCTATACTTCCCAGCTGTGGAAGCTAAGCTGAAGCAGCTCCACACCACCCAGCCATAGGAAGGTCTTCCTGCCCTGGGGACTCAAAGATCCCTGCTGTTCCTGACATGTCCCTGTACCCAGCTTCTATGGCTGGGCAGTACAGGACTTTCCCAGCCCAGCTCCTATGGCCAGAGGATGCTCCAAATATGGCAGAGACTCTGGAGGCGTATTTCTGGTGCCCCATCTAAGTCTTTAAAAGGAGGCTGGATGAACACCTTGCCGGGGTCACATGGGAATGATGCCCCTCTAGCACTCCTGCCAACCAATTATGCCACATCTGGACAGCCAGCTCTCTTGTCCATCAGGTCCCATGAGGTGAAAGTAGTGGCTCTTGGGCTCCCCTTGCACCCAGCTCATCTAGGGACAGTGG
Organism: Gavialis gangeticus; assembly: GCF_001723915.1. Lineage (NCBI taxonomy): Eukaryota > Metazoa > Chordata > Crocodylia > Gavialidae > Gavialis > Gavialis gangeticus. The sequence goes on from NW_017729024.1 coordinate 107,617,004, forward strand.
CTGCAGATGGTAGGTTCCCCCTTCCTACCCCCCCAGTATCCCCACTCCAATCATGCTTTATTACCATCTCCCACCATGGTGTGCTTTTTCCCCACTTTACTAAATCCTAGATCTGCCATGGTTCCAAGTGAACTATTGCTACAGGAAGCATAGGGATGTTATGATGTCTTGAGTGCTGTTGCTACAACAGCAATAAACAAGTTACAGAATTAGATAACAGTACTAGATAAAATAAAAGATTCACTAAAACAGCAACTGACTTTTTTTTTTTTTAAGCAAAATACATTTGTTTTCTTCTTCCACCTCCATAGAGCTCTCTATGTTTCACTGTACGTCAATGATGTTTGAAGTTAGTTACGTGCATTTCCCCTCACCCACATTATCTAAAAGACATTTAAATATTACCATAAATGTCCCTATTTACAGAACTGAAGTACTGGCTAGGATACAGGAATTCTAATCAAAGATAGTGAAATTAAGATAATATTTATTGTTTTGTTTTCTCTGAAAATGAGAGCTACGTGTGCCCTGTACCAACTTAAAAAAAAAAAAAAAAATCAGCATAAAAAAAAATCTGCAGGGGGAAAAATTGAAAAATTTAATTCACACAAATAATCGGATTCTTTCTTCAATTTCCCCCTCCCCCCCCAAAAAGGAAAAAAAAAAAACACATGGGCATGTTTCTATTTATTCAGGTTTATGTAAAAAAAAAAAAAGTTGGTGGGTTCTTTCTCTATGTTCTATGCCACATTTCATCTTGATTCTGTTCTTTTTACTATCTTTTACCATCAGCAAAATTTGTGAAAGGACGAATTCTCCATTAGTCTATTGAATGCATCAGATGCAGCATCCTACCTGCTATTATCAAGGATTAAAAAAAACAAAACCCAAAGAAACCCACACCCAACATCAAGTTTACGGAATCCGTAATGGCTCCATACACTATCTGACCTTGTATCTCATTCTTGAGATCTTTCTGCATATACTAACAAAGAGAAAGCACATTAAACTCATGTTCAATGTATTATAGACCATACAGGACTTGACAGATTGCAAATTCCAGGTATCTGCATCCCAGCAAGTAGGAAAAAGAAGGAAATAAGAGAATGGCCCATACCAATCTATTCCCTCTCACTAGTGAAGACCACTCAGAGTCGCAATAAATTATTTTCATACAGATTGTTATAATGGACATTGCATGACACTCACAACTTTGGAATAGAAAACCAGTATTCCATACTTTTTACCATGTTTGATGACTATTTTATCAGAAGCTGGGGTATATTTTCACCATACAAACTAAATCCAAGATATATAATACAACTTCATAAGCAGTTGGCGATTATAATACAGAAAGTGGGAAGGGAGGATGGAGAGGAAGGGTGGGTGGGGGAAGGACAGGAAGGTACAGGGGTGCAGTGCTGGGGGAGGCAAGCAAACAAAAGAACCCATAGGAACAAAAAAGTCAGAATCCTAATCTGCGTAATAAAATAAGAATCCTCAGTCCCTGTTTAAACCATACTTAACACAATCCAGCCTGTGAATAAATTTATTGTTCCTTCATTTCCCATTCACAGTTCCTCCATTTCCCATTTTAAATTGTTGCTTGAACAGCAATCCTGAGGTCAGCAATGGAATATCCCAGTAGGTTAAAGTGTTCTGCCATAGGCCTTTGTGTCTTTCCGTAGCTGATGGCAGATTGGTGCTCATTCGTTCTCCACACAGGAGATCGCCCTGCCCGTCTGATGTAAACAGCAGATGGAACATTGTGAAAAGGTGATGGTGTAAAACTGCAGGTGGATGAACTTGGATGTTATGCTCCTTATTTGGTAGAGTGATCATCACTGAAATCACCAAGGAGTTCTGAGGCTTCCTGGTGGCTCTACCCTCATTAGCCTGTTATCAGTTGCAGCTTGCCCCTAGCCTCCCAGCCAGACTATTATTATCCACTGACCAGCTACAGTTGGGATCTAGGCTTTTGAGAGCTGAGCACCTCCTTACAGACCCCAAAAGGCCAAAGGTCTGCACCTATACAACTGCATTTTTACATTTCTTACTCACTCAGATTGACCTACCTCTCTTTTGCCAATGAAGATAATCTGGGATTTATTTTTCAGACTATAAGACTAGGTACAGACATTCAAAATGCCCAAGCCTGAATTGATTCAATCTTTGAAGGTTAGTCTAACCTGCAGAGCATGAACCAGTTTGCAAGTGGATAGATGCTCAACACATGCCTGCAGTGGTTCAGGCCAGAAGCCCGGGGGTGATAGAGCAGCCCTTCCCATCCAACAGGTAAACTGAAGTGAGGGGAGGCGTAACCAGGCTCAGGCAGGCCTGAGCGAGACTGAGGAGCGGTTTAAGCCCCCACTTCAGCCTGCAGCATTCGGAGGGTGCAGGAAGAGGGAGAATCTGAGGAGTGGGGGGAGAGGAGGAAGAACTCTGCTCACCTCAGCAGCTCCCTGACAGCTGGGAGCAAATCTCAGCACACAGGGCTGCCCAGCCCCAGAGGGAAACTCTTCCCTCTCCTCCCTATCCCCCTCCACCATGGGGCAGGGAGAGGGGGCTCTGTTCTATGCTGGGAGGCTCTTCCTCCTCCTCCTCCTTCTCTGGGGTCTGGGCCAGGCAGCCTGCACAGAGCTCCCTGCTCCCCACCCCTCAGCAGTAGGGGTAGGGGAGGAGTGGGAAGAGTACCCCCCAGCATGGAACAGAGCCCCCCCTCCCTGCCCTGCAGGGGGTGGGGAGGGGGGGAAGAGTCCCCATCTGGGGCTGGGCAGCATTGCATGGAGCCCCCCTCCCCATCCCATGACAGCAGGAGAGGAGCAGGGACAAGGTAGGTGGGGGGTTCTATGCAGGGGGGGGTTGGGGCAGGGGCTGGGGGCAAGTGCTGCCCAGCCAGGGCAGCACGGGCGTGGGATAGAGACACAGCTCATCCAGGGGGTGCAAGGGGGTGGGGGGAGTGGCTCCCACCACTGCACACCACTCACCTGGTGCTTGCCCACTTGTCCAGTAGTTCCCACTGCTTGTCCAGGAGGACATGGGAGGGGCATGTGCCCCTGGATCTCGGTGGAGCAGGGCTGGCCAGGAAGAGGCCCAGGCAGCATCAGCCTTAGTCTGCCCTGCCCCACACAGATCTGGGGGGCACATGCCCCCCTCACGTCTTCCTGGATGAGTGGCACGAGCCAACAGACAAGCAGGCGAGTGCCAGACCAACAGCTCCCGGACGAGTGGTGCACAGCAGCGGGAGCCATCCCTCTCCCTCCCCAGACCTGCTGTGGCTCCGTCCTGTGCCTGCCCCACCCTGGCCAGGCAGTGCTTGCCCTCAGCCCCACTCCTCCCTCACTGTGGGGACTTTGATATGTCCCCCCCCCACTCCTTTCCACGCCCCTCCCCTCCCACCACACCAGACTTACCAACTGCACACAGCTCTCCAAGCTGCTGGGCTGTGCTCCTTGCTGCCTGTGTGTTATGCTGCAGCTGCATGCACACAGTGGCATTTATCAGCCAAATTAGGCCAATTTCCAATATGATCAATTTTCTTTATATCTGTGCCGATGCAATATCAGACCAGTGTATTGATGCTCCTCTATTGTTAATACAAAGTCAAGGGCACAGCTGATGGTCATGCTTTTGGGTTCAAGATTATAATTTCAAAAATAAGATCTCTATCAAATATCAGGCCCTATATTAGCTCACTGTCAAAATAAAAATCTGAAGTAGATTCACTGAGTTTTCAGAGTAGCTATTGTAACTGCATGTCTTGTACTGAAGTTATTTTGTTTACAGAAGTTACCAAATATAGAGCTCAACCACTTCAGAGTTAACTATAAGCTGGTTCCACTGCATGTTTTAAACTATGATCTAATATAAACTGTGTGCTTTCTTAATCCTGTCAATGATTAAACCAAGTCCTTTGTCTCAATTAACTTTTTATGCGATGCTTAGCTTCCTACTGTCAACTGTGTTACCTCTAGAAAGAACATTTATGGAATTAGGTAAACAAACTGAGTGACCGACTATAGTAAAAGGCAGGGCTATAATAGCATTTTGATGGGCTCCCAAGTACAAATTCAGAGTTCTTCTCCCACACCTATACAGCTTTGAAATTCTTTATAGAACATATTATTGCAGAAACTTAGAGTCGCTTCTTTTGCTTAAAATTCTTCCTCCCTATTGTGTCTTAATATTTTACCTTTAACAAAAGTTTGCCCCACTTACATTTATTTCACTTAAAGGAAAGATGGTCTTCCAGTTAAAACTGTTGGGCTGAGTTTAATAATATCTAGGTTAAGCCCTGATTCTTTCACTGATTTCCTAAGATATTAGGAGAACGTTATTTAACATTTCTGTGCCTCAAGGATGGCAAAAAAATGTACCTCAATCTGTCTTCCTTTCTCTCACATGTTAATCTGTTTTACATGTACAGACACTTATATTTGTCAGAGGCCCCATTTAATACATTACTGTTTATGGCTGCTGTTACCAGTTACCTTGAAATCATTCTAAATCTTTGGAGTGTTATACCATCAATAAAGTTAGAATAATTTAAGAACAGATGCAAATTAAGGCTTAATACCACCTGCACAACCGACTTGCCACCAGAGAGCCTGGAAACTGAGGGCATGGTCAGAAGCCAGGACTCTATCCCTTCTCTGGGAGCAGAGCCCTGAGGATTAAGCACAGCAAGAGCATGGAGCTCAGGGAAGCATGCCTCCCAGGGTTCTAGGTTCTTGTCACCCTAAGACTTCACTCCCAGTTCAAAGCTGTTGGGGGTTAACCACAGCAACAGCATGGACCCCAAAATATTTTTTTAAAAGTCTCTAGAGCTGTAAAATAGGAGGAGAGAGAGCAGAAGCAGACAGTACAACTGCCTTAATGGTTACCTTGATTAGAAAGGAACAAGACTATTAAAAAGAAGAGATGATTATTAATACCACTGAAATGAAGAACTACGAGTCATTAAATCAACTCATTCCCTTACTTGCCTGCAAAGTGATGCAATATCAGCTGTACCGTGGATCAGGAATCAAAGCAGGATGCTTCTATCCCTGTCTGAAAAATCAACCACCCTGCTTAACAAATCCATCCCAATGTTAGACAAGTTTGTGCCATGCTAGGCTATTGATGGGGACTTCTGCAAGGTGGAAGATGGACAGCTGGTCCTACATGCGTTACCTCATGAGGGGCATAAGAGGAAGGGGTTTCAATTGCCAGTGACATGGTGTTTTTTGTTTCTAATAAGTATTTCATGTTTGGACCCTGGGAAGGCCACATGCCTTTGCATTTTTATCATTTGTTGTAAAAATGTGTATATTAAAAGTTAAGAAAATTCAAAACTGTCTCCCCCTCCTCCCCCACCCTGTCTGTAGGCTGTCCTGGATCAGAGAAACCCTCTTGGCAAAAGTATCAACCTGCACATCTAAGGCATTTATAAACATGCTTTGGGAGGCGGAGGGCACTTTAATTAGTGAGCCGCTCTAATTTAAAAAGTGCCCAAGCATCACGTGGATCAGCATCCCTGAACAGAAAAAAGGTAACAAAGTGCTTTGAATTAAAGTATTAATACATGTGACAATGGAGGCTGCTGGAGCATGTTAGTTTCTACATTCCAGCAAATTTGATTAAATAGAGTCTGCTCTGACATGCTGCATTTACAGTGTGTTGGAGCAGCCTCCCTGTATATCTGTCTGTAAGTGCCCATTCTTAAAAGAAGTTTCACTTTTTTTTAAAAAATTGACATTTTCCAACAAAAAACTGAAGACTATTTGCTATTTCTATTGAAGAAGAGCATGTACACAGACATCAAACCTGGTATACTGAAAATTGATAGAAGATATTCAAATTAAACTGGATTTGTTTATAACCAGAGGTTGTGTACCTGCTTAGAAATAAAATTAGAGGAGCAAGTCCATTTAGAGAAAGGGAAAAAGAAATACCATGCATGCATACTCATAAATAATTTGCACAGGCACTTTGGTAGACAGTATCAGTCTGCTTAGAGATCTTTTTAAGAAGAATGGTTTCACCAATAAAATGGAGCCAAACAGTGTCCTGGTTGAACACCCAAACTGAAAATGGTGCCAATTACCTCATTACGTTTCAAGCAAGTCTTCCTCTCAAAAGAACTTGCCAACATGTTGGCATGATGACCTCTCCCAGGGCTTAGGCTGGAGATCTCTAAACTATATTCATATTTTTAAGATGCAATCAAACCAAACCACCTGTTTTGGTCTTTTGTTGTTAATGGTTATTACTAATTTAAAATTAAAAACAGATCCAAGGTATGGCACTTATTTGAGCAGGATATCAATAAAATCAAGACATTTCATTCTTTCAATTAACAACAAATTTCTAGATCTCCTATGTTCATACTATCCAAAAACATTCCCAGAATTGTTTCTCGATGATCAGTGCAGAACATTACAGTAATACATATATTGCAATTAAGCTGTATACACACACATTATACAAGCACACAGACAGGGTTTATTTTTCTGCAAGTTGCCTGTGCCTTTTCACTGAGAACTGGGAGAAGTAACACTCTTTTATTAATGTCAGTAAAAGGAAGAGTTAAATCATTAACAGACATTAAAAATCAATTTGGTTACTTTTGGCAAGTGAAGTCAGACATTTTATTATAAAGATAATGATTTTTTAGGCCATTTCTTTCAATAAATTGATTTTATGAAGTAAGGACCGATAAGGGAGTTTTATAAAATATAAACAGCATATATTATAAATAACAACAAATGGTCCCAACACAAATACTCATGTGATTGATTGGATCAGCAGAGTCCCTTCAGGGGCTTACAGCATATTCACTGTGGGACCATCCATTGTATTATCCCATGTGTTAACTAGATAACTGCCCATTGTGGGAAAGTTTATAAAGTTAAGACTAATGAAATCAATTTTGTTAGTCAGATTTATTTCTCACTGCAGAGATGATGTAAATGCACAGCAATAAACTGCATGTCTTGCAATAGGCAAACCCCTACCAAGTTTGAAAAATCCAGTCTTCTAAAAGGTAGAGAAGGGTTGCAATTTCACCTCAGAAAAAGAACTGAGGTATAAAGTACTAACCAGAGAGCACTCATTCTTTGCCTGCACCTGCCAATTCAGCTAGAAGAGCACGTTTTACAACATGAACCCTTGACATACACATCAGAAAAGAGAAACTAGTAATTAACAGCAGACAGTGCATATTCAGAAACACTGAACTGTGCTAATAGGCTCTATACGAGTGACCATTTCAGTGGGCCAATGCAGTCTGTACAGTCCATATAGTTTAAGAAATCAAGCAAAAACCCAATTCCAGATCCCCAGATGGAAATCTCAGTAAAGATAAATATGCACCCCCCTCTCATTTACCACACAGGCTATTTTTGCATATAAACCTGTTACAAGAGCAACCTGGTTCCAGTTACCAATGACTGAGGCAGCGCTTTGTTTCCACTTTTTCAATAGCAAGTTTATGGATCTTGACACTGCTGACATTTGTCCCTGAGGGAAAACAGAAAAATGGTTCCCAATGGCTAAAAACCAAAACCAGAAATATTTCATGGAATTAAGAGCAGATTGCAGGGTGAACTCAATCCAGGGATTCTGTAGTTAGTCACCCCTTCCCAGCCAGGTGTCACTTGACTACAGGAATTACTGCAAAGTAGTTCACTAAGCAACTGGACCTGCAGAACAAGGAAAAGAGCTCGAGCTTGGTAACTCTCTGTAAGAAATGCTAGGAATGCTCATTTGTTTGCCATCCTTGGCTGCATCCAGATGTGGCACCGCAAACCACACATGGTGAGTGTTAAAATACACCCACATTGCAAATTTGCAGCAGGGGGCCAAAATTTACCAACAGAATTTCTCTGTAGCAACCCCGCCCCGCCCCCCCCTCAACTCCCCAAAAGCAAAAGAGGAAGCAGCATAGCATATGTCCAAGAAGTATGCACCAGCACACACAGAGGTCTGACTGTCCATGCAGGCTTCTGTGCTGCTAGAGCCATGCCCCTGCTGCTTAAAGTCACCAGGTAAGACTGCTGGGGCTGGCACCAGTGAAGAGCTGGGAGTAGCTGGGCAAGGGCAGTGTGCCTATTGTGAAAGAATTTGTCCTGCAATGAAGGGCACGTGCAGGGGTGTGCACTGAGGCAATCTGTGCCACTACAAGCATACGCCTCTGCATGGCTGGAAACAGCCCTTGAGTACAACACAATAGGAACCTTCTAATGGGAACCACTGCAAGTCAAAGTATTGGAGAGTCCCCGCTCCATCCTTGCCATGAGCTTCTGGGTAAAGGGCGTTAGTGCAGCAGTTGTTAACAGGGAGTACACATACCCCTGGGGGTACTTTGAAAGGTCCCAGCAGGTACACGGGGATGGGCAGAGATGGAGTGCCGCTGCCTCACAGGATCAGGGCTGGGGCAGGGTGAGAACAGCAGTGCCTTCCTGTGGGCCACACAGGTACTGCACTGCTGCCTCTCACCACCCCCCCTCGCCATCCACACTTCCCCTGCCCTCTGGGTGCACTTTTTAAAAAGGGAGCTGCCAGGGGTACACTTAGTAAAAAAGGTTGAAAACCCCTGTGTTAGTGTAGGAATATCAAACAGCATTACAGTTAATTAACCTACTTTTACAGCAGACCCTCTTTCTACAAAATTCCCTCCTTGTCCATTAGCAGATATGGAAGTAAGCAGTCTGAGTTACTCTACCAATTTTTCCCTGTTTTTATCCTTCACATATTGCTGTTTACTTTCATAATCTTCCCAACTGTGTTAGTGTCAAATGGCAATTTTTTTTGTGGGGAATATCTTTTATTGGACTAACTGTATAGCTGCAATCAAGTTGGACAACATTTTGAATGCAATGCATACTTCTTCAGGTCTGAGGAAAAAAGGCTCCTCAAATGTAATATGAAGTAATGTTTACATCCAGACAAGTCTTTCCCTTTGACAGATGACTGGAATTTAAGTCAAATACTGCTTTCACACCTGGCTCTTGATACATCTATTGTACCATAGTTTTATGCCTTGTTATAAGTAAGGTATACTTTGCTTACACAGGAATAGTGATAGATGAGCTAGCACTGAAAAGGCTTCTATTCATCTTTGTCAAGAGACCGATTTCTGCACCAAGTTTTAAATACCACCCATTTATCTAAACCAAAAACCTCTCTTATCAGGCTACATCATGGTTCAATTCCTTACTACCTCAACAAATACATGAAAGAATTCATATTATCACTTACGTGCAGATCTATTTATAAAAACATGCATCTCCTACACCACTTCAACCTATATTTTCTTGGAGACTTCTAGCTTTCCCCTCCCTTCCATCCCCCATATCTCAACGCTCATCCTCTAACCAGTTCCAGCTGCAGGTCCCTTCATCCTGTTCAATTATACCTGCACTACAGAAAGTTCAACTTCCCAAGCAGCTAGTTCAACAAATGAAAATTAAGAACCTTTAAGCACTGCAAGGGAACCAGTACAAACTGGAATAGAACTAGGAAGCAAGGCTGCTACCATTACTATTTTAAGAGCTCTTTCCTCTGAAAAATATATTCTAAATAAAAGTCTAAATAACCTAGAGATATAGCCTGAGCAGAAATTGCCTGTTCAACTTCTCCAAGAAAAGAAATAAGATGATCATATTGGTAATTATTAAGCTGAAACCACGCTAAAAGCTCTGCTAATCAAGGTATTCAAAGAAAGCCAGTGTTTCCTTAGATTATGCATCTCTCTCAAAGATCCAGACCTAACTACACTAATTAAAATGATTTTTTCTTCATATATAAAATCCTCATGATGTTTGTGGCAGTGAAACAAATTTCATGCCTGGAAATCTATGTTGTAGCAGCTGCCTTTGCTCCGGGTCCACATAACTGCATCAGCAGGAAGTTAAACAACTGCTTTCTCTAAAACGTAATTATGAACAGAGCCTGAGGTGAAAACCTAAGGTATTAAATTCAAAGAAAGTTTTACCATGGACTTGAAAACTATCTGCAGTGAAATCTATCTTCTAGACTCTGGTTTCCACTTACTCCCTACACAGCATGGAATGAGTCTCAAGCAGGAGTGACACGTGCAAACTTGCTCTTGTGCTTCCTAACTACTTAAAAAGGCACGGCATACCTTCATTTAAAATATGCATCTTTGGCTAATTGCCCACTTTATGGAATGTGTGCTTCATTAACTCCATCAACTTAGTTTCTTTTGTGATTAAATTTATCTCTTGGTGTTACAATCCACCAAAGGAATGCTTTACCGAATTTTTATTCCAACCATGCAATTGTTCCAACAAAAGAGATTACCCTAACAATCCTTGCCTCTTACAGACTGTTTCTCATTCAAAAGTCAGTCTAAGGGATCTTCAAGAACCTTATTGTGCAAATGGCAAATCTAGTCTCCACTGGTTATAGATGGCCTATTTTTGAACTACAATTGCCATCAATGATGATGATCTTAATTTGACAGTGTTTTTACCTAGATGTTCTGATAATCTAAGTGTAAATACCCCAAGATGAGTTGTGGTAGGATGAACGATCACTATGTTAAGGAGACAGCCATATTGGGATGACTATAAATCATTCTCTCTCAACTTAGGATTTAAAAAAAAAAACCATGATAAAAGGTTCACTTAATTCCAGTGTAACAGGAAGAATATTTGGAAGGCCAACACACCTGGTCTAGCCTCTAAGCACCCAACATAGACAAGCAACAGCACTGCTTAAAGCAGGCAGAAATTCAAGTGAACAATGTCCAGGTGGTTTGCCATTTTAAGGACATAAAATGTGTTTAAAAAAATGTCTTGGGAGTCTTAGAAAAGAAGTTACAGATTCATCTGTGTCTCTGACTAATGAGACTCTCTCTCTCTCTAGACACACACAAATACAGCCTATAATAATAAATTCCACCAAGCTACAACACAGCAGAACGCATACATAATTACGTATGAAGATATTATGCTTTTGTTAATGGAAAGGTATAAAGTAAACATCTCGTAAAGTAATGTACTACAGTGAGGAATCTCCCATTGTTTTATGATGTATGCCATATTTAATATAAAAATTAGTAGGGGTGTGCGAAATGGGCTGTATGCTATTCAGATTCAGATTTGGCCTGAAACAGGGACAATGATTCAATTCGTTAATTCAGATCACTGTCCCCAATTCGATTTTGCCAAATTCGAATCTGAAGATTCGATGCCAATTCAGAGAATCTGTGCTTTGGCCATAGACACAGCTTTAAATGTTTTTTCTATGTACCTCGAGGTACCAAGCACAGCTCGTAAACACTGCAATGCTGGGGTGGATGGAGCATCCCACAGGAGTGTGGGGTGGGGAGGGGGGGCCTGCATGCTCAGCAGCAAACCAGGAAGTGGACCATAAGTATTTCTGGTCCACTTCTGGGTCTGCCAAGGAGCACACAGGGGGGCCCCCTGCGTCTCTCCCCAGTTCGGCAATCAGCCGTGGGGAGACCCAGGGTCCCCCCCAGACTCAGGAGGCACCAATTGCCAAGACAGGGAGATGAGGGGGGAGCCCCCCCCAATGTGCTCCCTAGAGGACCTGGAAGTTGAAAGGAAGTGCTTCTGGTCCACTTCCAGGGCTGCTGTTGAGTGTGCTGGAGAGCCCCCCACACTCCTGTGAGATGTTCCATGTGCCCCGCCATTTCAGTGTTCATGGGCAACCTGATACCTTGAGGTATGTAGAAAAAGCATTTAAAGCTGTGTATAAGTCCGAATCACCAAATCTTTCCGATTTGATTTGGAGGGTTCCAATTTGATTCAGAGAGATTAAAGGGTCTCCTGATTATGTTCAGATTTGGAGATTTGGCCACCAAATTAGGCTGAATCAAATCAGGGACCAAAGCTTCACACAACCCTAAAAATTAGGTTATGGACCAACTCGTTTCCTATCTGTAGCAACTGCATATCTGGAAAAGTAATACTAGGCAAGTATTTGACAGTATATAATATGATACCTACTTGGCTTCCTCAAAAGAGGAGCCACACTATCCCCTTTTGCTTATCGGCTCATATATTTTATATAACTTATTTTCCATGCACATGCTTCACGAACACTTAGGCTAGAGACAGAAGTTACACATAAACTGGTTTAAGTGAACGGAAACTGGTTTAAGCCTGTAAGAGAACTTAACTTCAGTGCACATAAACCAGTTTCAAAATGTGGCTGCATTTCCTGAATTAAATGCAAATGTCTGTTCACTTGCGTATTAGTTCAATCTTTGCAGATTAAACTAACTGCAAAGACTGAATCAATTCAGTCTTGGACTTTTTGACTGTCTGTACTTAGCCCTAGTTCCTTCTGCCCTAGATGCATTGCTCTGCCACCAAACCTTCCTTCACAGCTCCTTTAATACACCAATCAGAGCCAGTACAGGATTTTTGCCGCCTTAAGCAAATTAAATGTTGCCACCCTCCCTTTTCATTCTTGGATAAGCTGACATCAGGAAGCCCCTTACACAGAAACTGCAGCCAGCTCCGCCCCAGCATTTCCCTGGGAAGGAGGTTGCTGGAGCCTGAAGCTGACTGACTGAAACCCCTGCATCTATGGCCACCTGATTCTTATTGCAGGGTGGATGCTAGAGATGGCAGCCCCAGAGGTCCCTGGTCTGCCCCAGCACCTAGAAGCAAGGTTGCCAACTGTCTAGGATTTCCTTAGGGTCTACAGGTATTAGATACAAATCTCCAGGAGACTGTTGAGAGTTACCCAATAGATAAATGATAGGGCATTCCTTAAAATAAATATTAAATGTTGAATTCAATTTATACAGTAGTCTAATGGGTTTTTAAAATGTAATAGTAATATATATTTGCCTTTGTGATAAAATCTATGCACCATAATCTGTAACTGCAAGCACACAGGCATGTGTGTTGTGGGCACGTTGGCATCATCCATGTTAGGCAAAGTATCTCTAACTGGATTGTGCTTTTTGAAAATAAGATTTCCATTACAACTTGAGATTTTGTAGAATAGTTTATTTATGCAATATGCTTAAAATATGATATTATGATTCATATGATGCTCCTTATTTCCAATGAAGGTAAAATAATGGCTCCATAATGAATGCGTTTTAGAGTACAGGAAATCAGTCATTACATCATGTGATGAAAACTCCCAGAATAGATTCAGGGTTGGAAACCCTACCTAGAAGTGTAACATGCGAGTGTAGCTACCACATCTCTGGAAATTCAGGAAGTCAGACAACCCTCACACTGCCATGCCCCAGTGGCACCCCCAGAAGCCTTCCTGAAATCCCCCCCATGTGCTGCCACCAGCACAGCACCAGGCCCTCTGCCCTGATCCTGTAAAGTCATGTCCTAGAGGATGCTGAGCAGCTGAGCCGTGGCACCATCATCCAGGTAGACACGAAGGTTCTGTCCCTCTTCACGCTGTCCCTGTCTGGCACCTACCTGTACTACAGTCTACTCTACTGCTGCAGCAACATCATGTCTAGCCCAAACATGGCTGAGTACACATGCTTTCAGACTGTACAGAGTACCAGTGGACTGCCTGCCTGCCCACAGCACTTGGTTTTCCACCTCCTACAAATTGCAGCCCTAGGCAGCTGCCTGTACACTTACACAAGTCCTGAAACCAATGAGCAACACCCTTTTCTACTTCCCTGCACATTTCTTACATGCTGACAATTCTTGTCTGCTTTTCTCCTCATGGAGCAGCAGCCATTAATAGACAGCTAAGATGATCCTCTTCCTATTTTCCTTGTCTCTACTACAGAGGAGCTAGAACACCTAGAAGTAGCAGCTAGACAACACTATATATACACACACAAGCCAATATAAAACAAGCCAACTTGCTACAGATCACTGCCAGAATTGGGAAAGTACTAATTCATACTGTTGTTAGAGCTGTTTTTTTGCAGCAGGAGAAATGGAAGAACCATACATTTTGAAGTTTTTGTTAAATAAAACCTCTGAATGTGTGTCAGAGTGCCTAAAGGTCTTCTGCCTAAATTAATGAGGGATAATAAGTTTGGTTTCTTTACTCCTTCAAAACCAATGAAGTTATACCAAGGATGATTCTGTCCCAAGGTGTTGCATATTTTGCTATCTGAGTCTTACTAAGAATATATTTAAATATAGCACTAAACTTTTAAATAGCTTTTTGGCAGTTCTTGACTAATAGGATGTGGCAGGGATGATGCCACAGAGGAAAACTTACCTGAAGAGGGAGGCAAGTGGAGCCAGCGGGATGCTGCACCGAGCTGAAAGCGCGGTGAGAACAGAGCCACAGCAGGGAAAAAATGCTATACCGATGGGGGGGGGCGGGGGGGCAATGGGTCCAGGAGGAGCTGCAACTGGCTCCAGCGCTAGCATGGACATACTTTATGGTGGCGTGCCAGTGCCGATTCACCATCCCCTTGAAAAGGGAATAAAAACCCCGAACAGGTCAGAAGCAGGGAGAATCAGAAGTGGGTTCTCTGGTGGGCCCAGAATGGCACAGAGCGAAGCCCACTGAGGGAAAGTGGTGGCAGCCCCAGGAAGGGGCCTCTGAAAATTAGATAAGCCCAGGAGGGCTAAACCATTTACCTGAGATGGTGCTGTGGATTTCAGATATCTCCAGACAGGAGTGGACTAACCAGGAACCTGAGGAGAGAAGGAGGGACGGATGCTTGGACTGCGGTAAATACAAACGAGAGAGAAGAAAAAAATAACACCGGGAAACAAGGTAACCCGGGGTCAGAAATGATTCTAGGTCAGTTCCAATACAGTCTAAAAATCCAGATGAGACAACATCCGAATAAGACTTTTCTAACTCAAAAGATCAAGATAAAAATCTATACCATGACCAGCCCTAGAAAATTGGGAAATAACATCTTTGGTTGGCCTTACGGAGGATGTAGGGGAGGCAGAGCCCCAAAATGGGAAGATGGACGGGAAGATTGAAGGAGGGTGCCAGGAAAGGTGGGACGTACCATCCTTCTCCCAATTAAACAAGTTTATTCTAGCAAGATGTGGCAAGAAAGAACACTTGAGGGCCTTCCAAGAAATCTAACCCAGGAACAAGCTGCCCATTCCCCATGTGACGGCAAAGCCTGAACAACCTATATAAACAAGGTGCACCAGTGAACGGCACAGGAGACTACATAGGACAAAAGCTGTTCTTCAACCACAAATCCATGTGTTAGGGACAAGGTACTTGCAAAAGAGTTATTTGTTTCTTCCTTTGACAGGACAAGATAAAAGATTAATTTGACTAGGTCTGGGTTTTGGGGTTTTTTTTAACTTGATGCTGAAGCCTGATTTAATATACTGAGCCTGAAAGCTTTCTACTGGTCAAAATGCTGTTACTGGGAATGAAGCCCCAATTATTCAACCAAATAAGAGTGAAAAAATAGATATCACGTGATCTTCATATCTCAGTCGTCATTAACTTAGTCAAATAATGTTGTTACTATCAAAACGTAGGTTGGACAGCCCTAAGTTTTGAGATGTGTCCAACTTACCACCCACAAAAAAAATAAAAAAATAAAAAAAAAAGAGGACCTAGCTCTTGGGGGAGGGGGAGGGAGAGAGGGGAAGGTTGAGGGGAAAAAGTTCTAATATAGAAGAACAAGTTAGTTTCTGTCATCAGTGTTTACACAGAATAAAACTCTAACACTGTATATTTTTATTGTAACTGAAAATTGAAGGTCTGAAGTGGGCAACTGTTGAGGAAACCAATCACTTTCATCCTAGTGTAGCAGAATAGCATCATTTCGGGTGGTAGAGTGAATAGATATGAAAATCTGAGCCACCACAGAATGAAGAGAGGGGAAAAAGTGTTGGGGCAGATCTTACTCCACTTGTCAGGCAATTGAGCAATTTTGGTATCTAGGGCTATATATAGGCATTACATTTTTACCAGGAGAACTGCCACTCTCCCTATAGAAACTAGGAACAGACAAGTGTTCATTCAACTTCTC
>NW_017729024.1:107632957-107635385 GCF_001723915.1 Gavialis gangeticus
ATAGAAACTAGGAACAGACAAGTGTTCATTCAACTTCTCCCAGAGGAAATATGCCCTCTCCAGACGAAAGATCTTCCAAATTGACTCAAACAAGACCTCGCCTGTGAGGGAATTTCTCTCACAAGAATCAAAGTCTGTACACTGCTCACTCCCCACCTAATCTAGTCTGGGAGAGGAGTAAAATAAAGCACCCGCTGCTGGTTCATTGCAATTCCACTACTGCTACCTGCCTCTTCCCGAGGCCAAACACTGCCTGGTCTGGGGAACAGGTGGGAGGGGCTTTGCCCTACCACTCTCTCCACTCCACTCCCAAAGACCAGAAGCAGGGCAAAGCAGCCACCTGCTGGTTCCTAGTCTGGGGTAGGCACATGCAGTCTTTCCTCACTGCTCCACTCCCCACCAGGACCAGGAGGAAATTAGCAGCCACAGTTCCCCATGCTTTTCCCAAAGTGTGATGATCTAGATCTGGGGAAGGCATGGAGAGCAGGGGAGAGGAA
The DNA here is from genome assembly GCF_001723915.1 of Gavialis gangeticus. Lineage (NCBI taxonomy): Eukaryota > Metazoa > Chordata > Crocodylia > Gavialidae > Gavialis > Gavialis gangeticus. Next base: position 107,633,455 of record NW_017729024.1, read on the forward strand.
ACGGCTACTGCCGCCTATCCCAGAAAGATTCCTGCCTATTCATACCCTAAGTGTGATCTGTTTGACTCCCTGAAAAACTGTTGATACAATAAGTGTGGGTGCCCTCCCCTTGATGCTTTTGCACAACTTAAATTTAAGGCTAAGGTGACAGCACATTAAATGTACTAATGAGTTTTCAGGGACTTGAATGAAAGAGAACTTAAGTGCCTATGTCTATTTAAGCACCAAATAGGTGGAGTAGCATCTGGACCCTACTGACTTTTAATACGAACTTGGGGACCACCCTTCTGTTAAGGGTAAGTTGTCAACCAGGAAAGGCCCAAGTCCAAAGGACGCTTCATAGCAAATGAATGTGTGGGCAGAGCTATCTTCAGGAAGAAGAGCCCTACCACCCAGGATAATTAAGAAGCACCAGGACGAATTACTAGAAAAAACTGGTTTCAGAGTTATCATGGAGTTCCTCAAGCATGTGTGTCTATTTTCCTCTAACCCCTCCCACACATAAGGAGCGCAACATATCATTTCACATCATTACTCAAAATGCTCCCAAGAGATCAGAGATTCTTGTGCCTGCATGTATACATTCCAAGAGGGCTGGATTAACTGAAAATCCAGGTCATGCATTATTTAATTTTCACAACTTCCTCTTAACCTTTTATTTTATCATAATAAGAGGGGTATTACACATTATTTTCATATGTACCACTAAACTGGGGATCAACCTCAGCAAATTCCTGGGTTTACAAAACATTCAGAACTGACAGGTATATAACCAGATAAAATATAGCATGATATAATGTATAAAGAATACAACATCTAGAGAGTTTCTTTTACAACAATATATAATCAACTGCAATGGATAATATGATTTGCCTTTTCTCATACTGCTCAAAATACATGCACATACAGCTACTCCTTGCTTAATGTTGTAGCTACGTTCTTGAAAAACGCAACTTTAAGCTAAATGATTTAAAGCGAATCCAATTATGTCACAGTAGTTATCTACTAGCAGGTGGTGGCGAAACAACATTATAACCTAACACTGCACAATTTTAAACAGGTATGTTCTTTAATAGATCAGCAATGTAATAATGAAACCAGGACAACTTTACTTCAATACAGGTATTCATGGCTTAATCATGGTTTTATTTGAACAAACCTAGCGAAATTGTACTTATACTTAGAAGTTGCATACAATTATCGACACATACCAAATAATCTACAAGAATTTAAGTATTTCCCAAGCATTCTGGGATCAGAATTTTAAATTGGCTATCTTAAATTAAAAAATTAAAAACCTTTCAAACGAGTCAAAATGTGTTCTCTTAGTTGAGACTCTTTAAATTTTAATAGCTACTCTGTCTCATACTCCAAGCTATTCATTTATTTCTTTTGATCCTGCTCAGCAGAGGCTGAAGAACACACAATACCTTTTTGCATGCAGTTTCCACATATTATGGTCATAGAGAGACAGTAACATGACATTTTCCCACATGAACTAATTCATTTCTAAGTATGCCAGTTTGTTTCCAGAGCTCTGCATCCGTGAATTCTAATTAAAGCAACTATTGCTTTCCTGTTTTTTTCTACTTGTACACAAAGACTGCTTATTTGTTTAATATTTGGATTCTCAAAGTTGCCATTCACTAGCAAATTGGGTCTCTCTGCAAAAGTTCATACTCTCTGCAAAAGAATCTTCCTACTGTATAGAGAAAGTTATTCCTCCCCACAACCCACCCCTTACTTCTAACAAGGAATAGCCATATATGGGAAGCCTTCCTTCTCTCAGACAAAGCTTCTGGACTTGCCAACTTCTGCCTTTTCCATAAAATGTGGAAAATAAACCTTCTTTAGGAGGTTTATCTTCACTGTTTGTGTAGCTCTCTAAGTTAAGGAAAGCTACACGTCCCTGCAAGCTGATGTTGGCAACC
>NW_017729024.1:107636160-107637982 GCF_001723915.1 Gavialis gangeticus
GCCTTGATGGAACAATAATTATGATGTTATTCAAGTGGGAGGCTGCCCATTTAATACCCACTACTCCAAACCTCCCCTACATGGTGGCCCACTCCATGCAGATTATATAAATGTTGACCTGCACCCCAAGGCATTAGGTCAGCTCACTCTCTGTTGCTGTGCCTCTTGGCACTGGGGTCTGCCCCCTGTCGCTGCGCCACCTGGTGCTGCACCCCCGGCGCTGGGACCCGATCACCCCGTCGCTGTGCCCCCCCCGGCACTGGGTCTTTGTACAGTAGTGAACCCCCCTGAGGCCGCCTCCTCCTCCCCAGATAGCCTCAGCCCGGTACACCAGATAAACAACAACATAAATGTGAGCCCCTGGGCTATAACATAATAGAAGTCCTATAGGCCACACTCTAACCCCTCTTAGAAAACAAGTTTCTCTTTCACTTTACTGGGCCTCCTCCCACCACCAGTACCTATGAACTCCTATAGCCCCTTTACCCTACCAGAAGCAGAACAGGCAGTCAAGCACCTCCAGTTAGCTTCCTCTATGAGAGCTCCTTCCCTCTTGGCTGCTGCCAGAGAACTAATTCTCTAGCCCCAACCCTGGGGTTTATATGTGCCCAGGGCCCTATCTTCTTCCAGTCAGCTGACTGGCCCTGGAGGGTTGGACTATTAACACCTACCCTCATGGTGCTTGGGTTCCTGTAGCCTTGGGTCTTAAAGGGGCAGCCCTGCATGTTACTACCAGGGCTAGGGTTCCCTGTTACAGTCCTGAAAACATCTAAGCATGTGTACAACTTCTCTCACATGCCTGGTGTCCTAGGCTCATTGGTATTACTGAAGGCACATATACAAATCATTAGCCACACAATAATAGCCACAATTACTTTTGGGAGAGGTGGGAAAGAAGGCCCGCAATGGAACAGGAAGGGAAGGCAAATTATTTGGAATTTCATTCCCAATTCATTTGGGATTCATCCTTTTTTTCTTTGTATGACATTTTCCAAAGTTATAATTTTCATACTGAATCAAGCAAATTTCTCAAAAGGCAGGTACTGCCAATGCTGAAAAAAAAGGAAATATCTAAATGAAAAACTGTCAGTTCATGAAATCTTTGTAGCTGAATATAAAAACTTGGCCCATTTTACCAAAAGGTCATTGTATGCACCATCTGTATTCTGTTTTGATGAGAAGCTATGAAGTTTGAGGCGGCTTATTCTAACGGACTGATCTCATGAAACTGAAAAGCAACATGAAAAAAAACATGTAAACAAAAAATCAGAAAGATAGTCATTTTGAAAAATATGGTAATTTTCACCACAGATATTTTTAATATTCATTTTTCCATGCGTGTCACTCCTTTGCTTATTGTGGTTTCCAACCAACCACAATGTCAATGCTATAAACAGGGTTTTTTTGTAACAAATACAGAAAAAATTGCATCATTCAGCCATCTAAAAATTATTTTTCATCTTTGTTCTGCTTCCCTTGTCCCTAGGAGAAAAAGCTAAATATTTTTAGAGAGAAATGGGAAGCACAATTTTTATGGTGATATAGCATGACCCCACTGTTGGCTCCCAAGGAAGTGGCTGGCCAATACATCCTAGAATCAGAGAGACTGATTTCCCCCACATCTTCCTCTAAAAAGGGATGGCTGAAACAGGACAAAACAAAAAAGTGCGGTTGCAAGACTAAATTTAAATGAATCTCACTATCTCAAATAAGTCTCCTGCACAGAAACTAGACACTTGTGCAACTTAAACAGACTCTGCAGTCCACCCAAGTGGGATACAATGGAAACATTATTATAAACACATCAAAATACACAAACAGG
>NW_017729024.1:107642982-107647808 GCF_001723915.1 Gavialis gangeticus
CTCCTGCACAGAAACTAGACACTTGTGCAACTTAAACAGACTCTGCAGTCCACCCAAGTGGGATACAATGGAAACATTATTATAAACACATCAAAATACACAAACAGGAAATCCAATACAATGCAGCATACATACATAATAGTATAAATCACCACAAAACTAAGTGAAATAATTTTTGGCAATTTTGCATAAAATCCTTCTCCCATTATTAAAGGCCTCATTAAAATATTTTGAATTTATGTAGTCAGCTTTAAAAAAAAATATTTGCACTGATGAAATTTCTGGAAACTTTTTGTCAAATCAAAAGCAATGACAAAAAACCAGACTCCATGACCCATATCTAAGACTGATGTAATGCAGCCATTATTTGTGGCACTTAGCCACATAGGACCAGGAAAAACTGAAGCATGGATGCAAGAATAGGATCTGTTTCCCAGTAATATCCATCAGAGAAATTAGAGATGGGAAAAGGCGTTTTAGGTCATCCAGCCCAATCCCCTGCCAGTCCAGAGTTGTTTCATGTAGTTCGTATGTCATTGCCTTGTCCACAAACCTAAAATAATGGGCTTTTCACTCCTTCCCATAGAAAGGCTATTCCTAAATCTAATGAAGCTCTCCGTTACCATCAAACCTTATTACTTAGAATCTGAAAGACAAAAACTTCTCCCTTTCCTAGTTTTGGGAAGCTTGCTTTACATTTCAATATCAAGGAATTTTTCTAATTATTTCAAAACCCCAAAGCAGACTCTTGCAGCAGTTCTCAGAAAACCTAGTCTGCCTTTCCTCTCCTTCCCTCCGTTTTTAGTACACCTCCTTGCATGTAAGACAATTACACTGACTCAGTGCCAACACTGACTCAGTGGTGCACCCCCATCAGGCCGCACTCCCCGCTTAGGTGATGGGTGGGGCAGGCAGGAGCGCCCCTGGTCGGCGAGATTGACTGGTTGCTGACTGGTCACTAACGGAATGTGTCCCCCGACTCCGATGGCACCACTTGCCTATGCACAAGTGGTGCACAACATCCCTCTCAAAGGACATACAAAATGCACATACTTGAGTCTGGGCAGGGTTTAAAAATGATTTATTTAGCAAGGTCATGTTTCAGTTGGCTAAGGTATTATTTACCACCTGTTGTAAGCCAAGGTGTAGCATTGCTGCATACTAATAAAGATAAGTCATGTTTCACCCCAGAGGTGGCTGTATATCAAGTGTGGAAAATGCTTCAAGAAATACAATGAAGAGAGATTTCTATAAACTGACACAACTAAGTGAAGATTTAAAAGAAAGGAAATAAAGGCTTGGAATGAACCTTCATAGGTCATCAGGTCCAGTTTCCTGCCAGTACAGATACCAAAGTGTAACATCCACTTCATAAAGCCTATTTGCAAGTTTGTTTTCCCTTTTTTATTATAAAGAAAACTCATGATTTTTATTATTCTGCTTACAAAAAATAAAGCATCTATTGAGCATGGATCTTCTATGGAAAATAGCTTTAAAAAAGCATTTAATTATGTATTTTGTTCCCACATCAAGAGTACTCAGGTTATAAGAAGAAGGTAAGTTTTCTAACTTACCAGAAACAAAGCCACTAACAAGGCCCAATCCAACAGCTACACTGGATTCTTTCTTCCATAAGCATAACCAACAATAATAAATACCCCACAAAACAAATTATGTCCTCAGTTATAGCTGTGTAGCCCCATTAGCATTCACTTGGTACAAAGAGCTTGGACAAAAAATATTTTTCCAAAGTAGAAATGTATGTTACTATTCAGGATCCATTTATATTCATGGGAGGGGATCTGACAAGAGACTGGGCAACAAGACTACCCCAACCTAAGTTACCAAAATGAATCTTGACACTTGACTTCTGAAGGATGTAATCTTCCATCTGTGTGGCCATTATTCTTTAGATCTGAAGTAGCTCTGCACACAGACATGGAGTGCTCTACCAGCAAATACTATTTTTAGCTGATGTCCTGACAGAAATGATCAGTAATAGCACATGCTATAGAAATTGCTCCAGGGCACAGAAAAAGGAATTCTGAAGATGTTAGTGCAAAACATCTTAGTGTTGCCACAGGTGGATCCACGTGGATGCGCTCCCCTCCCCCTTTGATTCCTGCTCTACCCAAAGTTTAAAACCAGCTACCTGGCAGTGGCAGCAGCATTTCTAGTCAACAATGCTGAAGGAGGCAACTGAATTTGTGGCTCATCTACCTGACCCCTTCTAAACTCTTCATTCTGAAGGTGCTAATAATGCTTTCTTCTGATGAATAGTCTTGGTGTTCCACCAATCAAACTAGCCTTTGTTCTGCAATTCTGCTGTGTGTTAGCTGCTCCTGAAGCACCTATATTATAGCCCTGCAGATTATTTTTAAATCATTCCAATTAAGTTATATTTGTTTTTGCTTCACTCTTAAACGGAATTACATATCCCTAGGCCCTTAGCATATTAGTAAAGCTTCTAGTGTATTTTCAAATGGAGAAAAATATGTTGTTTCATATGTGATGATGCACCTTACCATCTGCACCCTCCTTTTCAAAATTCTAGATTCACCCACGAGTGTTCCTGGCATGATCTGTTCCTTTAAGGATTAAAGAGGAGTACTAAAATTAGTGAAAGATGACAACATCCTTCAAGCAGCTACAATCCACTTGTTTTCAGAAATGTATGGTGTATAGAAAGTATGCTTGTGTTTAACTCTTGCACAATTTCTCTGCTGTGCAAAACTGCATGCCCCACAATTCTACATAAAGTATGAGAAGTTTATAGCTCAGATGTGCATGTTGAGAATAAAGGTTCAGTTTTTAATTTGCACACCTAACTTTTCTCTTTCTCTTATAGACTAAGATCTGTGTTACTGTAGTGTTCTGCTCTGGCCAGTTTCTCTCCTCCCTCTATTCCCTCACTGGGTATTGTCTATCTGACCAATTTCCTCAATGTGTGCAGCAATAGAGGTCTAATGCCAGTGTAATTTGAGAATGTAATCCATTTAAAAGCCACATAGTGTCAGGGTTTATTGTTATTATTATTCAAATGACAGAAGTCTATAATGTGCAGAATTCAGTTTTCAATTGTGGGCACCCAGTTTACACTCGCCAAATGCCTAAGCCTTCCTTTCAATTTTGAATAGGTTTGAAGACATTTATTTTGTAGTTCAAGGAAGTACAGTTTGTTCCTCTATAGACCTATTGTGTTCTTAATATGTGCAAAATATTTCCTTTCAATAACATCTTCCACCACACCAGGAGTGCTAGAAACATAGTCAGACAGAGACTGATTAGGAGCCACCATAAAATTAAAAAGATAATGCTTTCCTCCCTACATATAAATCCTGCTAATCTGATCTGGGTTATCTGGGGGTTAGAATAAGATTGGAATTTCGACATCCCCATACTAAAAGATTTTTAAAAGCTTGCCCAGACTCAATGATCCCCATCCCTAAATGAGAGGGCAAGCTGAAATATATTTTCTTACAACGCACAAGCAAAGAGAATTAGAGGCTCATCTAGTTCATACAAGAAAGCTAAAAGGTAGAATTTTCACAGCACTCATTTCTAGAATTCTTTTGTACTAAGGAACATGGCAGAAATGAGAAAATTTGGCATAATACAGACTACAATTTGTAAAAGTGGTATTTAGCTGATACTTTCATAGGAAGAGCAACTAGTCTCTTTAAAAGTTACCTTTCCTAAAGAGTGGAGCTTATAAACTGCTATTGGATCTGCAAAGATTTACCCAATGAAAAGACTATGTTAGAAGATTAGGAATAATGCCACAGGTATTCTGGCTAAGGATGGCTTATTTCAAAATGCTTACCAAAACATAGCAACGTCATCTAAACAGTATCATTTATATTGCTGTAGAGTTTATAAAACTCACTAGGATAGTTGCCCCACAAACTTAAACAATATGGTTCATAACATAACCAAAGCAGAAGTTTACTTTGCGTTAACATATGCAAAACCAGAGCATAGCATCATCACTCAAGAGTTATTTAAATGAACTGAAAAAGGTAATTGAAAGAATACTATGTAGAAATAGCTGCTGATATTCAGAACCAAGTTGGCACCATGTGTTAATAAACGGTTTAGAATACACTTACATCCTCCTAAATATAGGCTTGTGTAGCATGACTAAAGACTGAAATGACTAAACAGATGAGCTGACAGTAAACTAGACACCAAAGCTGACTAGCTAAGTTGAGGCAGACTGACGCACTGAAAGACAGAACCACAAGGCAAAGTATTTGTTTCCTCTCTCAGAAAAATTGGTACTTGTCATTCTCACAAGAGCATAAGGTAAAACATTTTCATCACCTACAGAAAGCTTGAATATTTGGAACAGACACATGGAGAAGATCATCAGAAACTAGAGGGAGCCTCAGGAGAACAGACTCTGCCACATCAAGAGCCTGTGTTACCTCACAACCCAAAACTACTGTTTTTCTAGTATCTATTGAAATGGACCAGCTGGTAGAGCTGTGCAAAGCTTTGGTACCTGATTCGATTTGGAAGAGATTCAGCCCAAATAGGGGACCGAATCTCCAAATCTGAATCAAATCAGGAAATCAAGTAAAAGATCTGAATCAATTTGAAGCATCTGAATTGATTTGGAAAAGCTTCAGAAAAGATTCAGCTGATTCAGAAATTCGACCATAGACTAAACAGGCAGCTGACAGCTGCCTCCAGCTGCTAAGTCTGTTGGGGTTGGGGGAGGAGGGACTGGGGCTGGGATAAGCTGCCCAGCTGGAGTGAAGGGCCCATTACTTGGGGAGGGGGGCAGCGGGGCATGGGATGTGGGCACAGCAGTGCTGGGAGCA
>NW_017729024.1:107648328-107650096 GCF_001723915.1 Gavialis gangeticus
AGGGGGGGGGGGGGGGGGGCAATCCGCACTGCCCCCACTGCCTCTGCCATGAGTCCCCAGAGGCCCTGATTCCCACTGCCAGAGCCAGCAAGTGCAGGGGGGTTTTTTTGTTTGTTTGTTTTTTATAATTGCTGGGATGCTGGGGCCACGCATGGCATCCATTGAAGGCAGGGCAGTCCAACTGCATGCAGGCTTTCACTAGACTGGGCTAACCCATTCCCCATCTAAGTTAGTTCACCTCCCCAGGTGAAATAATCTGGATTGGGCCCACCATTTTTTGTTTGATTTAACCTCCTCAAACTTCTGTATACATCAGCATTTAGACTGACCTACCCCTAGTTAGGACAGAGGAACAAGAGCTTCTCCAAAAAAAGTTACCACCCTGGTTTTAATTAGCAAACGCATTTTTATCACAACTTCGTTCTCAGAAATGGCTGAACTGTTTTGGCTGAAACTTTCCAGAAATTGTCCGGGGTCTTATAACTTGAAGTGTCAGGCAACTTTAATAGTAGATAGGGCTACAAGCAATACTAGTAGTTACTGCTGAGACTATTCTCCTCACATGGCTCATGTCATCAAATCAGAGATTCAAAGCTCCCAGAACTCAGAAGGTGAGGCCATCTCTCAAAGGAGACAGATGTCTAATTAGTTTGTGAGCTCTCTTTGCTTTTTTTGGCATTAGTGCAAAGGAGCTTGAATCCAGGATTGGTGGCCCACCGTGCTATCAGAATCAAAAAAAAAAAAAAACACATTAAAAGCAAACAAAAAATATAATCAGATCTTCCTAACAGACACCAATGATTTCTGACACTGTTACTTTCAGTGAAAGTTAAAAAAAGACCTCAAATAGGGAAGTTTTGATACCAAGATGGTGGCTAAGTAAATAATCAATTTAAGTTCCCTTTAAGTTGCATTCTAATATTCTATTTTTATGTAATTTTTGTTCACAAACAACATATATGATGTTGTAAACACTAAAGACAGAAGTAGTTTGATCAGTTCACCAATCAGAAGCATGAGTGCCAGAAGTAGAACAGGCAACCTGTGTGTGTGGCAGATGACAGATTGGGAAAGGGAACGGTAACACATGGGCAGATACGGCAGACAGCACAGAGCACGAAGCAGAAAGCAGAACAGCAGATCAGACAGAGGATGGGGCTGGAACGGCATTTGGAGAAGGTGCAGATCTAATTTGTGGTAGGCCTGTACAAGTAGCAGCTATTCGATCCATCTTCGGATCCAGCCGCTTCAGATGCCAGCGATCCAATCCGGAGCTCCGGATCAGTTTCCCGCTTCAATCCGGCTGAAGCAGCTCCAGCGCTTCGGAGCTGCCTCGGAGATCCAACCATAGGGTATAACAGGGAATCAATGAAATACCTACAACTTCGTTGTTTTTTGTCTGATTTGAATTAAACTTCCAGGGTGGTAGCTTCTGCTGAGAGCATGAAGCCTGCCACGTTTCAAGAAGATAGGTGCAGGTTTTGGGGGGAACTACACCTCAAGCTGCTGACAGGCAAAACTCGTGACATGGGTGACATAGTGTACATTAAGGCGCAGGCCTGCTAGCCCCTGCTGTGGCCATGAAGCCTGCCAGCTGTCAAGGAGATGGGTTGGAATGCTCTCAGCAGAGGCTACCACCCCAGCAAGTTTCATCCAAATCAAACAAAACCCAACAAAGTTATAGATATTTCACTGATTCCCCATTATTCCCTACGGCCGGATCTCCGAAGCAGCTCTGAAACTTTTCTGAACCACTTTGGAAAGCCTA
>NW_017729024.1:107655096-107659497 GCF_001723915.1 Gavialis gangeticus
CAAACAAAACCCAACAAAGTTATAGATATTTCACTGATTCCCCATTATTCCCTACGGCCGGATCTCCGAAGCAGCTCTGAAACTTTTCTGAACCACTTTGGAAAGCCTAAAGAAGCCAGAGCTTTGATCCGGATATGCTGCTTTGGATGACGAAGCATCCGAAGCTTCTCCGAATCTGAAGCGCAGTCCAAAGCCTCGCACAGCCCTAATTTATGGCATGCCTGATAAAAAGTTTGGCCCCGCTGATTTAATCCACTTAGTTCCATAAGTTTAACACAAATTAGTCTTCTGAATTCATGGCTTAAGGAAGCATCTCTACTGACCTTGGATTGTTTTTTGGGTTTTGTTTGTTGTTTTTTTAATTAGACCTGATTTTCATTTGTTGATGGTTTGTTGGGTTGGTTTGGGGGGGTTGTTTGTTTTGTTTTTAATTTTCCTGTGTGTTGGAATGCAAATCAACATGCTCTTCTGTTGCAAAAATCTTGAAAGAGAAAGTATAGCTAGCCCTAATATATTAATTGTCACTCGCTTGCTTACAAGTAGAGTTCAGGCTAAGTGTTCCCTTAACAACCTCTTATAACACTTTTGTTGTTTGTCTTACAACAGTGGGGAAAGGTTCCAGTGAAGATCATCCCCTTTGTGACAGGTGCCATATACATAAAAAGTGAGACAAAGTCCCTGACACAAAGAGCTGAAAGTTTACATACAAGATACATGAAAAAGCAATGTTAGAAAGCTCACAGAAAGCAAGCAACTTTCCCCATGTCTCACAGAATCTGACAGCCAGGACTTGAACTTAGTTCTGCCAAAGCTGGTCCCAAAGCCCCAATCCTTTGAGAAAACTATAATCAGTTTATCCGCTTGATCCCAAGCCCAGGAGTCAGACATCTGCTTTATTTTCTGATGCTTTACCTGGTAACACATCACAAAATTATTAACAAACATGGAGGGCTAAACATGAACCATACATGGCAGCCCCTCTCTAGCATAACAAGCCATAAAAATCACTATTTGTGTTAGAAAGAAACATGGCCAGGGATATTTAAATTATATTATATAGAAACACATGCACGCACAACACCAATATTCATGGAGACTCTAAGGGATTGTCTTGTAATCATAAAATCACACCAAGTTATGAAATACTAAAGCAAACATTTTTAGTCATTATCGTCCTACTTTTAACACCCAACGCTCCTAGTTTAAGACATTGCTGGAATAGTGATTATTCTGAATGAGCCCGCTACCTTATTTTTAGGTGGAGCTCATTGTCACCAAGAAATTCTGTACTTTTCGCAATACAGTTGCGGCCTTCCTAATGCCCAACCTATTTAAAATGCCTCTCTTATGTATTAAAAAGAAGTAGGGACACTTAGGACTTTGCCTGCTACCATTCCAGCCTCAATTTCATGGTCAGAAAAGTAATGCAGAAAAATTCAAACAATAAATATTAGTATTTATATAGCATTAAGTGTTTGATAATTCATTGAGGGAGGAACCATCTTTTTAGAGAGATCGTGTGCATACAACTGGGGCCTCCTGCTGCTATCACATTACTGATATTAAGACAAAATCAGCAGCATTTTCAGTCAAATAGTCCCTAACCCTTGGAAATGTTGTCTGAGTGTATTCACACTGTCAACATGTAAACGTAAAATTCAAGGCAGGAATACGGTGAAAACAGTGCCAAATGCCACTGTTTTGATAGTTGCATTGAGTACCTAAATGAATTTCAATATAGAGTTAAGTATCCAAAATAAAAGCCAAGGAAAACTTTAGTGCATTTCTGTTTCAGCTCTCAACTAGCCTCTCTGTAATGGCTCACACTCCTTCAAAGATCTGATGGAATATATTTAAAATGCTTATACCAGAAGCAAGGAACTACTTTAACCCTCAGAGAAGATGATTTGGAAACAGAACAAGACCAGGTATGCAGAGCCAGGAAAAGCAAGGATGGAGCCCAGTGTAGAAAGACTGATCAGTCTGGGCCTGGCAGAAAAGACAGAGGATCAGGACAAAGGAGGGTCAGGCAGGAGATGCACAGAAGAACCCAAGCTAATATGGCTTTAATAACCCATGTGATAAAGTGTGAGGTTCAGTCAGTGCATCATAATAAATCTCTTCTAATACCAGCTTCTGTATCATACAAGAGTGTAAAGATACTTAATGTAGGATCCCAAAATGCAAATTCTTCAAGGTGCACCAATACTATAATGGTATTCTTTTTGCCTAAATGGATTTTGCTGATATATTCTGAGCAAATCCAGATTATGCATTCTATGTTTTCAATTTCCTTATTTAAGCAGGGGCACTGTACCTTCTTCACACCCCTTCCCCCACTCAGAAGTGGTCCCTCCTCCCAACCCTCCTCCATGCCTCAAAAAGGTTACACTAATTTCTTCCTTAAAAAAAAAAAAAAACACGGATTGGTGATGCTTCTGTAACATTTTTAAAACATTTTAACCTACTTAAAATCTAAAGGATGTGACTGAAGGAAGCAGAGTTCTGATGGGCTTCTCTTTTTTTGTTCTCCTTTACCTGATGCAGATACAAGACGGTGAAGACAGATTAATTTACTGCTTGTGCGAAGAGACACGAATGAGGCATCCTCAGTCATCTTGTTTCTTCCCCCCCACCCCATACTACACTCCTTGAAGTGAAAGCTGGGCAGGAACAAATCCACAACTAAGTAAAGCAAGCTACTTTGTAAAGGATGTCAATTATACTCACAGGAAATGCATTGACACAACCCAGTTCAACTTGTTGCTTTCAAGGAATGAAATATTCACTTGAAAACACAGATAGGATACTACCAAACTGATTCTATGTCTTGGGAAACATTTCCTCCCCACAAGAGGATAAGAACCGCAACTTCTAACACTCAGCAAACTTCATAGTGCTGTAAGTGTTACTATAAAGACCCTCCTATCCTCCTTTCCTGAGGGTAATAAAACTAACCTCTGATTTCCAGAGACTTTTGCTGGGGAAATGGTTGTAATACAGGACCATCTATGAAAAGATGAAATTGTTAATGCATCCAGCAAGGTAAAACCAGGATCAGGTAAGCCTAAGTGATCAGTTTAGGACACAGTGGTTTGTAAGAACTTATGTTTTTTTCTTATTTTTATGCAGGTCCCAGAAGAAGCAAGGACCCGCTGTGTTCAGTATCATGCAGACAGATATAGCTGTAGATATCCCTATAAATATCCCTGTCCCAAATACCTTATAGTGTAAACAGCATAGATGTTTGTTTCACAGATTCTACTCCCCTGCGGCATTTGTGCACTTCCTAGTAGTACATTAAGTGTAATCAATAGCTGTCACAGGTGCTTCCTTCTTTTGCATCCTTTCTTCACAGGGGCTACTAGGTGCACAATCTAAGTTAGTTCTTCTTCCTGGCTTTCATAAGTAAGATGCACAACACACCAGCAAAACACTTCAGATAGAAAAGTAGTTGCCCATATTCCTAATCAGATTTCCAGAATGCCTCACTACCACCTTTACCCAACCAGAGCAACCTGCTCTGCTCCTGTTAAGCCAAACTTTTCTCTGCCCATCTCCCTGCACTGATAACTTATCACTGCTTAGAGGGTGCCATCATGAGATGTTCCACCAGCAACAAGGAAAGGTCTCTAGCCTCCAGGGAGTCCTGAAACATGGGGTGGGACCTTCTGCCCTTTGTCCACACTCCAGAAGAGGGGTGAACAGCAGAGGCCAAGTGCTTGAGTACAGGCTTGCAAAGAGGGTAGGGAAGCTGCTCCAACATTCTCCTCTCTCAAATCAACCTGATGAGAAGGGGACCAGGTCCTCTTAGCCAAGGGGGAGGGAGACTGGCTTTCCCAAGTATGGGCAAAAGAGACTCTTCTCTGGGCTTGTAGAAGAGCTGGGCCCGCAAACACAGCATTTCATAGAATCATAGAAAACTAGGGTTAGAAAGGACTTCAGGAGATCCTCTAGTACAACCCCTGCTCAACGCAGAACCAGCCCCAACTAGCTCATCTCAGTCAAGGCTTTGTCTAGCCAGGTCTTAACACCCCCAAGGATGGAGAGTCCACGGCCTCTCTGCCTAACCTGCCCCAGTGCTTCACTGCCCTCCTCATGAGAAAGCTTTTCCTAACAACTAAGTCGAAGTCCCCTTGCTGCAACTCGACACCATGGCTCCTTGCTCCATCGCCTGCCCCGGGGGAGAGCCCACTTGTGCCCCTGAGGGCTGGTGCCCAGGAGGCGGCTCCGGCCCCAACCTGAGCATCTCCTGAGGGCCAGCGTGGAGCCCAGCCGGGCTGCTGCCAGGGGGTGCTCGCGGGCAGCTCCCGAGGGCGGCGGCAGGAGCACGAAGAGCGGTGTTGGCCCGGGGGCGCCCCTTACCTGCGCGGCCGAGGCGAGGAGCCAGGCGGCGAGCGC
>NW_017729024.1:107659508-107660249 GCF_001723915.1 Gavialis gangeticus
GCGGCCGCGGCGCTGCCATGGGCGGGCTGCAGCCCCGAGCCGGGGCCCCGCGGGTGGGTGGCTCAGGCGAGGAGTCCCTGAGGGCTGACTCTGCCGGGCTGAGGGCCGGGGCACGAGCATGAGCAGGCTGCTCCTTTCCCCTACCCCTGCTCCTGCTCCCCCGCTGCTGCTGCTAACGTAGGGCTAGCTGCGACCGCGGCGCCTTGCTACTATATTTATAAGCGTGCAGGGCGGGCGCCCGGGGCTCGCCCCACCTTTACACGCCTTAAAGAGACACTGCGACTCCCCGCCCTCCGCCTGCCAGCACCACTGCCTCAGCTCAGGGCGATGCCGAGGGGCGCTTAGAAGCTGACTGTGAGGATGGCAGGGAGCTCAGGAAATCACTGCTAGTCCAGCCCCCTGATTAAAGCAGGACCAACCCTAGCTACATCATCCCACCCAATGACTTGTCCGGCCGGATCTTAAACCTTCAAAGATGGAGCGCATAGCCTGGGTCAGTGCGTTACAGTGACAGAGACTTTCCTAATATCTTCCCCTGCTGCAACTTGAGAACATTGCTTCTTGCTCTGTCATCACTGAGAACAGTCCAGCTCCATCCTCTTTAGAACCACCCTGCAGGGAGCTGAAGGCTGCTATCAAATCCTCTATATCTTCTCTTTGGCAGGCTATACTTTGGTCTTTGCTTCCCCTGGCCTCTATGCTTATTCTCCTCATCCTCCCCTGCAGCAGCTGGGGCTGGCT
>NW_017729024.1:107665249-107670698 GCF_001723915.1 Gavialis gangeticus
GGCCAGCGTGGAGCCCAGCCGGGCTGCTGCCAGGGGGTGCTCGCGGGCAGCTCCCGAGGGCGGCGGCAGGAGCACGAAGAGCGGTGTTGGCCCGGGGGCGCCCCTTACCTGCGCGGCCGAGGCGAGGAGCCAGGCGGCGAGCGCCAGGAGCGGCCGCGGCGCTGCCATGGGCGGGCTGCAGCCCCGAGCCGGGGCCCCGCGGGTGGGTGGCTCAGGCGAGGAGTCCCTGAGGGCTGACTCTGCCGGGCTGAGGGCCGGGGCACGAGCATGAGCAGGCTGCTCCTTTCCCCTACCCCTGCTCCTGCTCCCCCGCTGCTGCTGCTAACGTAGGGCTAGCTGCGACCGCGGCGCCTTGCTACTATATTTATAAGCGTGCAGGGCGGGCGCCCGGGGCTCGCCCCACCTTTACACGCCTTAAAGAGACACTGCGACTACCCGCACTCCGCCTGCCAGCACCACTGCCTCAGCTCAGGGCGATGCCGAGGGGCGCTTAGAAGCTGACTGTGAGGATGGCAGGGAGCTCAGGAAATCACTGCTAGTCCAGCCCCCTGATTAAAGCAGGACCAACCCTAGCTACATCATCCCACCCAATGACTTGTCCGGCCGGATCTTAAACCTTCAAAGATGGAGCGCATAGCCTGGGTCAGTGCGTTACAGTGACAGAGACTTTCCTAATATCTTCCCCTGCTGCAACTTGAGAACATTGCTTCTTGCTCTGTCATCACTGAGAACAGTCCAGCTCCATCCTCTTTAGAACCACCCTGCAGGGAGCTGAAGGCTGCTATCAAATCCTCTATATCTTCTCTTTGGCAGGCTATACTTTGGTCTTTGCTTCCCCTGGCCTCTATGCTTATTCTCCTCATCCTCCCCTGCAGCAGCTGGGGCTGGCTGCCTTGCCAAGCCCACGCCAGCTGCTCCACTCCCTCTTGGCAAAGGCACCCAAAGAAAGGCATCACCTGGAGCAGCAGCCTGAGAGAGGTGCTGAGAGACCTCCCACCCACCCTGAGAAAAGGGGAGCACCCTGCCTGCCCTGCCTTCAGTGTGCTAGTAGCCTAGGAGTCTCTGAGCACAGGGCTGTGGTCACAGCAGTGGAGAGGCTGCCCTGGAAGAGAGTATCTTCCCCAGCCAGCCTAACAGGAAGGAGAACAGGCTGAAAGCCACTGAAGCAAGCATCCATTAAGTGCTACCTGCCACTTGACCCAATGCAAGGATGAGCGCGTGTGCGTGCGTGCGTGCGTGTCAGAGAGAGGCAGGGTGTCTGATCATCTGTTCTGATCTCCAGCCCTCTGGCAACTGCACCCCTATCTAGCCCTTGCCACTTACTTACCAGTAGGCTCCAGCCCTGCTCAGGCCCAGGGCATGGAGCACACAGTTTCTCTGGCTCCAGCTAGGCCACACAGCAGCTGTTGTGGAGATGCAACACCAGCTGGGCCCTGGAGCCAGAGCCAAGGCTGCAGCTACTGCTTCCACCACTCCTGCTGCATGGCTGGAGCAGGGCTAGAGTCAAAATGGAGGGGAGGGGCAGGAGGTGGTGGTGGGTGGCAGATGCAGGGGTGACAGGATGCAGCTGACCCCAACCCTGGGCCAGAGTTGGAGCTGCAGCAGCTGCCTGTTCTCACATCTCCTTATACTTGAATCCAAGATGAGAGGCTTCCCCACCACCACCATGTTAAATGGGGGTGGGGGAATGAAAACCATCCTGGAGTCAAGTAAATATGGTATGATTCTTTATTTGCACCGTAAAAAATGCTGTCTCTGTTCAATGCTTTTTCTTTAATATCTGATCCAGCCAGATGCTAACTACAAGAAAATGCCTTCTTCCCTAGTCACTACTGACATGTCATTTTGTTTATTTAATGAAGTAAGATTAATAAATACACAAAACTAGAACACTTATCATCATCATGTTTGTATTTGATAATACATAGATGCCTCACCTGTCAATTTTATAATAATACTATTCACAGAAAACAATTTTATTATAACACTATTGATGCAAGCTGGCTGCATGGCTTAGGGGGGAAGCTCTGTCCACCTTGGCTAGTGAAGGATGAGACATAGTATGCTCACAGCTCAGCCCCAAAGCACTTTATTCTATTCTATTTATTTATTTATGTTTGCCCAGAAGGTTCTCTCAAGGTTAGCAACATTCCCCAATCTTTGGCAGGGCAGTTAGACTAGGAACATGTCATTCAACAAGCTCTCCACTCCCAGGCAGGACAGGAGTTGATTAACTGCAAACAGTTCCTGAGCTCATTTTGTGCCAGCCAAATTATTAAAAAAGAAAAACATCATAAGGTGGCTGGAGCAGGATCCTGCAAACTCTTACATGTGTGCTCTTAATCTTCGTGAGCAGAGCAATTGAATTCAGATAAGCTAGAGCATAAGCACCAAGGTGAGATGTGGTGCTGGAATCACCTGGTCTAATCTAATGGCGATACAAAAAGCAGCTCTCAGATCTTGATTTCTTGCTCTCTGCTTAGTGATTGGTGAAGGGTAACTTTAAAATGCTACTAAGAATGGCATGGTAGTACTGTATTGCAAATAACTGTGCACCATACAAGACCATGGAGAACTGGCTTCCCAGATGCCAAAACAATGTTCCAGATTCCAATACTGCACCGAGGCAGACTTGCACTTAACTTTTTGGGACGCTAGAAGCTCCAGTATCTTCAAGTCATTGGTGTAGAACTGTTCTCACTGTCAGAGGTAACCCACAAATAGCATTGAAAGCAGAGCTGCAGGTGATCAGTGCCTCTGGAAGTCCAGTCATTGCCAGTTAGGTGCTTACAGGGGTATTTATTAGCCTTACCTTAGACAGTTAAGTGTGAAAGCACTGGCCAGTACCTATAGCCCTACATCTGCTCATGGAAAAGCCAAAAAAACAAATTGTAGCAATTGAACAGGAATATCAACCTGGCCAAATTTGTGTTGGCAACTTGTGAAAGGGTTCAGTACAGCACCCATTAGTCTCTTGCAAAACCACAAGAAACTCTATTATTACACACATTTCTAAAGCTTGCACTATGAGTGTATTTGAACACTCCCATAATCATCTGGGCACATAGTATTTACATACTTGGATTATCCCTGGAAAATGCACTCCTCATTGAGAAGCCAACTACATCATATGGGAATCCTAAATAAAACTATATTTTTATGAAGCAGCATGTGTGTGGACTAGAGACTGCCATATCTTTCTTCATCTTTTATGCATTATGTCAGGCATTGTTCAGACATTTTTGCCCCCTGCAGTGAAAGAAAGGTGGTTTTAATGTTTAGATTTAAATGTGAATTCCTAGCCATTACTTTTCTGCTGGGATTTATACCTAACTTCATCTAATAATTCTCCACAATCTGTTGTTCATATGACAAACACAAATAATACAGTAGCTAAAATTAGAAAGCAAACGCTTATTCAAGCATGCCCATATAAAATCCACACCATGGACCTATGAAAAACAATGGTAGTTTTTGTGGCTTTTTTTAAATGAAGTTGCTTAAAGATGTAAACATTGTGTAGTTCTTATTTTATTACTACATAACTTGAGAGCTTGAAGCTCCTATAGTCATGGAGTAATATGGGTTGAAATCTACATAAAATAAAGGAAAAAATGCAGTAATTTAGCCAAGCAAAATACAGTCTCCAGTTTATCAGGAATGAGCAGTTTACAAATTTCACATGGCAAGTTATGCTTATCTACTTCAAGAAATGAAGAAGACATCTTCTGGTATTTATTGACTACCTGAAGGTTCAAGGTAATACCAAGCTGGATGTTAACAGCCGGGAAATACTGTTTTTGTTAGTTGTACTGGCATTAAAAAGAATGTGAATTTAGCACATATTGGGCGCTATTTTCTGATCTTGTATGTTCCCTCTTCTGGAACAATGATTGAGGATGCATTATCTATTCAGTTATACATGCTCTTGGGCTCCTTTGACCTCCAAAAGTTGGGTCTGCCTTTTGCCTGGAGTTGAGATCATACTCAGGGGTGTGACAGAGTTTCCTGCTGCTAAGTGTCTGTCAGCTAACTTATTTTGGCTATGCTGGATCCCCTTGCAGCTTTTAATCAAAATGACCCTACACAGCTGCTTTGCTGACAAAGGTGTGTTGCCCTTGTGCTTGGAATGGCCCTACACTTTTCCCTGTTGTACCTAGAAGCTAAGTACAATTATCCAACATGGAGATGAAAGGCAGTGTTCCTGAAGGAATGGTTTTGCCTCTCATGTTCATACAGGAGACCGAGTGACAAGATTGTTTCTCACCATGAAGCAGAAGGGTATACTCATTCTTGTTTTGTAGACCTGGTAATTTTGATGCCCATTCTCAATAAATGTTTAGACAATGTTGTCAACTGAACACATTGACTCTACTCTGACATCAGAACTAGGAGGAAAGGTGTGGTGGTTAAGAAAACAATTTAGGAAAGGAGATTCATTCCTTTGCAACTCATATTTTTCCCCAAGAGATAATAAGCCTAACTGAGAACCTTGATCCATCATATTGATCCATACTTATCATATGGCAATCCACATGATTAAGATAGGAAAGGGTTTTCCTTCAAGTGCAAAATGTGTGCAGGCTATACCCTAATTTAAAGTACCACTTTGTACCCTGAACAACATGACCTTGTGATCATAAGACATAATTACTGTAATTCTGTCTTTGCAAGGCTCTCTAAAGGTTGCCTCCATGGATTGTTGTTTCTGCAGAAGGCTACGTATGCAATTACTATTATGTCAATCCTTATAAAGGCTAATATAATACAATAGGTTGATTTTACGTTGCACTTCTGATGCACACACTGATTTACTTTGTAGGCCCCAGCAACCCTGTTACCATAGGTTGCGGAAGACCAGGGCTAACAGGGCTTAGGGCCCCCACACAGGTAGGGGCACAAGGGAGCCTGGCCACGGGCTCTGAGCGGCTGCAGCAGGGTTGGGGAGGGGTGTGCATGCAGCAGTGAGGGAGTGGAGCGGGGCCAGGGCTGCACAGCCAGAGCAGGGTGCAGGATGGAGCTGCAAGCAGCTCATCCAGGGGGGCACAGCTCCTGCTGCTGCATGCATCCCTGGAGGGCATGAGGTGGGGCATGTATGTCCTGGATCTGCGCATGGGGCAAGGGCAGACTGCCACTGCAGGCTGGTGCTGAGGCAGCACCAGGCTCTCCCCAGTGGGGGGCTGGGCTGGGTTACGCTCGGGGTGGGTGGCAGCAGTGCGGGGGGGGGGGGAGGACAGGGGGGCTGCAGCAAGCCCAAACTTCACTGTAGCCCCCCCAACCCCTCCTCCCAGCAGCACCACTGCCTGCCTTGAGTGCAGCCTGGTCCAACCCCTGCTGGGAAGAACCAGCGCAGACCCCCAGCCCCAGCCCACAGCAGCAGACCACCTTCACCCTGCATACAGATCCAGGGCGCATGGCCCCCATACCCTCCCGGAGTGCATGCAGCAGC
>NW_017729024.1:107675698-107681377 GCF_001723915.1 Gavialis gangeticus
GGGGGGGGGGGGAGTACAGGGGGGCTGCAGCAAGCCCAAACTTCACTGTAGCCCCCCCAACCCCTCCTCCCAGCAGCACCACTGCCTGCCTTGAGTGCAGCCTGGTCCAACCCCTGCTGGGAAGAACCAGCGCAGACCCCCAGCCCCAGCCCACAGCAGCAGACCACCTTCACCCTGCATACAGATCCAGGGCGCATGGCCCCCATACCCTCCCGGAGTGCATGCAGCAGCAGGAGCTGCCACCCCCTCCCCACACTGGGTGTCCCCCAGGCAAGCCTTTCATGGTTCTGTCCTGTGACTCATGCTCTGCATTGGCTGTGCGGGGCCTGCCCCAGCTGCACTCCCTCTCTCACCACCATGGGGGTGGGGAAGCAGGGCAGATCGAGGCCCCAGCAGTGAGGGAGGGAGCGGAGCACGGGCAAGAGCAGGGGCTGGTCTGAGTGGGGCCCTGGCCAAGCTGGGCTGTAGGACAAGTGGAGGCCTGGGGGGGGGGCACATGCCCCCCAGTCTGTGCACTGAGCAGAGGCAGCTGCAGCTGCCACTGCATGCTGGGCTTTGCTCCCTGATGCAGCTGCCCCGTGTCCCCTGCCCACATAGCAGTGGGATGCACATGGTATTGCTCAGCTCTAGAGGTGGGGCTCAAACCCAGTGTGCAGCAGCAGCTGCCTCTGCCCTGCACACACATTGGGGGAGCACGTGACCCCTGGGATTGTGTCACACCCTCCTGTCTAACAGCGCAATTTTGAGATCCTGAGAGTTTACCTGACCCCACTTGGGAGGAGAGAAAGGGGCAGGGAGGGGAGGGCAGGGTCCTGGATGTTCTGAATTTCCTTATGGTCACCTACTTCTAAGGTACTATTTCTCTCAGAAATGCTCAGGGTGCATAGTGTATGCACTCTTCGTGATCTTTAAGATGGTAGAGATTGGTCTTAACCCATTAACCCCCTGCCAGTCCCAGCTTTGTTCCACATCCCAAGAAGGCAGACACATGGACACAGGCTCTACTGCCTTATTTTTCCCTATGCCCCTTTCAAGCATTTTGCCCATCGAACGGAGGAAGCAGTGAGCAGCGCTGTTACTGGGAACCACCCTTGCACGGACCCTGCAAAGGGATTGCTGTAAACAGCTGCCCCCTCCTCCCCACTGCCCTGCAAAAAGGCCATTTATGATACATCCCTAAGTGTTTTAACAGTGCATGAGGTATCCAATAAAGGAAATTTAAATGGCATGGGAAAATCTCTATTCATACAGTAGTTCTCAGACAGTCACACATTCCAGTGCAAAAGACTGTTTTCTACTATATTAGAATGGCATTCTCTGACATGATCCAAATATTTTTGCATATTGTGGTATGTTTTCCTTCATTACAACCTCATACTGGTGTAGGTGCAATTTTTTTTTCTGTTTGTTTTTTATGTGCTTACGGGCATACCTGGAAGATTCAGAGCTGAAGTATGGTACTTTTTTCCAAAACAAACAGCTGCAACTCCTACACCCTGTCACAGAATATCTGTAACATGCCCCTTGCAGTTTGTTTTTAAGTACTTCTTAATAGACTTTAATCTCTTATCAGGCCCTGGATGGTATGGTCAGGGAGACTCCACACACACACACACACACACGCGTGCACGCACGCGTGCCCTGCCCCACCACTTCTGCCAAGTAGTAACCACTGGGGGACTTTAATGGCTACTAATAGTGAGAGCCGGGCATTGGGGCCTGCTCCTCCCCCCCCCCCCAAACTCTTCCAGCTACTCCTGGAGCCGATTGGAGTGAGTCAGCTGGGGTAGCAGAATTGAAATCCCCTGGGTGGTAGTGATGGGCTGGAAGAAGAGCACTGACAGCTGGGCCAAGGGTAAAGCAGCTATACCCAGTGAGAAGACAGTGCCCCTGGACAGTCTCAGCTTGCATGCCAAGGGCTTCACCATCAGTGACCTGCTGGGGTTGGAGACTGAGCTGCAGCCCCCACTGGCCACTGCCACCATTGCCAAGGGCAAGGGTGGTGATGGCAGCCAGGTGATGGCATCCTGCCACTGGGTCTGGGCTTCCTGTGCTGCCTGTCTGCCTACTTTTCCTATACTGACCACCCATCTGCCTTTTCTGCTACCCCACACTGAGCTCCCACTGGCCCCCAGCTCCACCGGTCAGCACCAGGCCAGCATCACAGGTGAACAGACATATGCTGGCCCACGATAGCCCGTGGGGTCTCCTGCAACCTGCAGTCACTGGGGCACATGTGCCCCTCATGAACACCTCCCCCCTACACCACTCTCCTTCCCCCAGACACATAGGTGTACACACCTTCCCCTCTGCCCCCCATACAAAGTGCCAGTGGCTTGGGGGAGGGGGCCAAAATACAAGTTTGCTTAGGGTGCCATTTTCCCTATAGCTGGCTCTGTCTCAAAAGCAGGCAGTCCAATTTGTCTTCTAAGGAACTTTTCAGTATTATGAAATTCTGCCTATTATATTCTCTCTTATTTTCTATATGGTTGCAATCAATAGTAAAATAGGCTTCCTTCCTTTAAAGTAAGTTATCGCATGCAGTTTCCTTTTGAAGTGCCATAGATGCCAATGACTTCTATTAACCTGTTTCTTTAGCATTTTTTTCAAATAATATCCAGTCTCCTGTGGCATATAATTTACTTCTATTTGTTTTCAGTCAGTAAACAGACATTGATTAAAAGGAGGCAAGCAACAATGATGCATTTATAACCCAACACACCACACATATACAAAATATTAAGCTCTATGGACTTCTGAGAATGTTTCCATAAGAGACCAAATAAAATTGCTTTTATTTATAGTTTGGGCATTGCTAGCCTGACTGGCAATTAGTAATCTCACCACATGCCCCAAGTAATACTAAGATTAGGTTATTGAACAGTAACCACATTTTTACTTCTACAGAAATTATTGCCCAACTTAGTATCTTGTATACATCACTAGAAATATTGTGAACGCTAATCTGAAACATCACTATTGTATCTAAAGCAAACAGCGCTTTATAATACTTAATAACTAGCAAAGGTAACATACTGTAATTATATATAGTTTTTGCTTTTTAAATCAGTCATAATAAGAAAAAAGCTGGCATTATTGAAATAATTATGTTTGTAGAACAAGCTATCAAGTAACTGATTTTCTGTTTATAGGGCCACTCTTCCTGTGGTCTTCTACTCTGACTTCCTACGTGGAAAAGGCCATAGAACATTCGTAAACTAATTCTCATTAAAATTATTATTTTGGAACCAAGAGTTCTAGTTTTTTGTATGTCTTTTTGTCTCAGACCAACACGGCTACCAAGTACACCCCTGAAACATGGAAGATGCTGAATTTTAGCCGATTTTGGATTTTAAACTTCATTGCAGAACAACAAGGAAGTTTTTTTTACCTCCCTGCCTGCCATCTGACACCTCCAGGGAAGGAATTCTACTCGATCAACACATCAGAGAGCTACTCAACACAGCTCACAAAGACACTCTCATGGACCCAGAGGGACAGCCTTCCATCTTCAACTCCCTCTTGTACAAAAATGAAGTTTATTTCCTACCTATGGAGACTTTTTACCATCTTGTACCATCTTCACTTTTCCCAGAGCCTGACAAAGGGACTTTGATCCCAAAAGCTTGCAGAAAAGGACAATTTTCTTGTCATTTTTCAGTTGGTCTAATAAACGGTATCATTTTGGAACCAAGAGTTCTAGTATTTTGTATGCCATTTAAACTAGAACACGTAAGGATTCCCACGGATGAAGAATCTACCAGAAGTCTTGGCACATTTTTCCAAGTAGTTAAATGCCCTCAGTGTAAAAATTTACTCCTCAATTTTAGCCTGAATTCCTTCAGTTTCTACTTTGGATTGCATTATGCCTTTGTCTGGTAGGCTAAAAAGCTCTCTACCATAAAATTTATTTTCACCATGTAGTTATATATAGACTGTGATCAAGTCAGCCCTTCTCCTTGGTAAGCTAAAGAGTGATTTCCTTGAGTCTTTTACCACAAGATATGTTTTCCAGTCCTTAATAATTCTTAGGGTTATTTTGACCCCCTTTCCAACTTTTCACCATCCTTCAATTGTGGACCCTAGATATGGATGAAGTATTCCAGCAGTGGCTGAGGCAGTGTCAAATACAGAGGTAAATAAGCTCTCCGCTTTTGTTCAGTATTCCATTCTTTGTGTTTAAGGACCACATCAGCTCTTCTGGCCATAGCAACATACTGCAGATCACATGCAGCTGATTATCTACCATGACCAGAAGTGTAGTAGGGCAGCTCTGTGCCCAGGCAGCAGCATGTTCACTGCTGTTCACTGTGTGCCCTGTATGGCTGTGCCTGCTATTGGCACAGGCTCTCTAGACCTCCAGCTGTGCCCCATGGATGCTAATGAGGTCTCCCCCTCCCCTGTAGCCTCAGCCACAAACCACCAGTTTAAAATAAAACAAACAATAAGCCCCTGGGCTATAACAAAAAAATAAAAGGTAAAGAAGGCAATTTGCCTGCTTATCTTTCCACAGTCTCTCTCTCTCTCTCTCTCTGCATTCCAACACCAGCTACTCTCTTTTGTGGAGCTGCCGCAGCTTCTTTGTGAGTTCTCAGGAGTCCACCCTCTCTGCAGGTTGGGCTCCCCTGATCAGCTCAGGCACCGCTCATGTAGTTCTAGCCTGAGCCCTCTTCCAGTCACCTGATGCCCCCACAGCTGACCAGACAGCCAGGCTCAGCTTTTAACCATTGCTCTGCCAGGAGGCTGTGCCCAGAAGGTTCTGGTCTTAAAGGGGTCTGGTCTTTCCAGCAACAGGCCTAGGGTTCCCTATTACAGGTCACCCCAAGACATCAATGAACCAGGGGCTGAGGCCTAGCTTGGGAAGCCCTGGGGCAGTAACCCTCCGATATAAAACATAAAATCAAGTTGTGGTCAGTGAGAAAGGACAGAATTCCCCAGAAAGGCAGACCAAACTGGAGCAGAATGTCCACCTGGAGCATTGTGGCCACCCTGCCTGGGACACTGGCCTTGATACAGTGCCCTTTTGTTTTTATATCATTTTAGGTTTTTCTCTAAATCACAGTGTCATGAGACAACAGGTCAACTGACTTAAGAGTTTGTTATGTCAGTACTATTAAATTTAATCAACCAAATTTTTAATCTCAAGTTAGTTCAAGAAGATTTATTTTCCATAAACCTATGTTTAGTGACAATAATTACATTGCTCTTTTTAATTTTATTATTAAATCAAGTCTATTCAGTTATTCTGACTGGGATCAGTTTCAGGCTGATAGGCCTAAAGTGCCTAGATCATATGATTTACCCTTTGTAGATACTGACACAATAACATCTTTACCCTCTTCTGGAACTTCCTCATTGTTCTATTTAACAATCTCCCAAGTTACTACTGCAGTGGAAAAAAATCTCTTATCATTATCATCATCATCCTCAAATATGAATACATGTTTCCCTCACTTTATGCTGTACACGCGTTCCTGGAAAATGGCACATAACTTGAATTCACATAAAGGGAACTCACTCTACAACGTAACAAATAGGGATATGTTCCAAGACCTCGACTGTACTGACCCCCAGACTCATTTCTACCATCTTTACAATACAATTTTGATACTCACCAACAGCAGACAGTACACACAAGCACAGGGTGCTATCATAATGGGGATGGCAACTACAGAAACA
>NW_017729024.1:107681477-107682870 GCF_001723915.1 Gavialis gangeticus
GAACAGCCACACAAAGCCAGGGGGGCCAGGGGTAAGGGGAACCAGCCCCCCCCCCCCCCCCCGCCCAAGCACGGGGCTGCGGACTTTGGGCAGTTGCAGAAGGGGTTGGGAGGGGTGCACACATAGCTGGGATCATAGCCCAGGAGAGACGGCTGCTGCTGCATGCTGCATTTTGTGCCCAGCTGCAGCTGCCCCAGGGCACCACTGAGCTGTTCCACACCCCCTGCCCACCCAGCAGAGGGACACATGTGGTGTTGCGCCACTCCTGGGGCAGCTGCAGCTTCAGATTCTTAGGTACCAGCTGCCCTGAGTGGCAGCCGCAGGCGCTGCTGCCAGGTGGCTTCATGGTTTACAGGTCCCAGGGTACCGAGCTAATGCCCAGGCCAGAGATGCCAGGGCAACACAGAGACAGATGGACCCAGAGTCCACCAAGGCAAAACTGGAGCTGGGGCCTTGAAGCTTAGGGTCCTGAAACTGCAGATGTTATGTGAAGGGGCTCAGCTAGAGCAAGATGGGCCAAGGCCAGTGGGGTGAATCCTAGACAAGGACCAAACACCTGAAGCAAAACCCCCTAACCTCTAGGGACAGCCTCCCAGTCCAACTCTAACATCAAGATCTGGTACAGAAGACAGCAGGGTGAGTCCTCTGAGAGATCAGAGTGGGTAAGGGAAAGGGAGAATCCAGACAGTCACTAGGGAGAGGGTTGGGAAGATGTGGCCATCTGACTCTGGGAATGGATATGTTACAAACTCATGTAAATCTTTCCAGCTTGTTTCAGTAATATCCATTGGATCAATGTTATTCTCATAACCGAGCAATTACTATTCCTCTAGTTTCTCTCAGAGTCTTACCATTACTGTACAACATAAAGAACAAGGTTATATTCCATGGTATCATGATTAATATTTATACTGGATGTGTATATGTTGGAGTTGTTCCTCCTTCCCACCTTCCTCTTTTGTTTGTTGTTTTCTTGTTCTTCTTACCATCATTGTCTAGCCAAACTGTTCCTTAGAAGGCTGGCTCTCCTTTGCCAGGATAAAGGCCAAGATATGCATTGCTTTCTCCCCACTAGAAGTTGGGCCAATCTTCCACAGAATCAAAACCATCTACCATACTCCTAGCTAGAAGTCCACTTCCAGAATCTTTTTTTTCCTTTGTTGATAGGACATGGGGGGGATCTTCAAAATGATCACTTGCAGAGTTTTCTTAAAGAACCCTTTAGAATTCCCTGAATTCATTTAGAATATGCAAGATATTCTATAAAGAATTTTTCCTCGATAGGATCCAGTATTGCCAACCCCACCAGTCAAAAATCATGAGATAAATTCTTAAAAAAAAAAAAAACAAAAAAACAAAAAAAACCCCAAGAGATTTGGAATATAAATCATGA
>NW_017729024.1:107682923-107689671 GCF_001723915.1 Gavialis gangeticus
TGGGGGGGGCGGGTGCTGTAGCTTGGGAGTGAGGCACAGACAGACAGACAGACAGACAGACACCTACAGCTGTGTTGCATGACTCACCCTGGGGCCCCATTCCCTCCCTCACTGTGAGGGCCTTAATCTGCTCCCCCACTCCTTCCCTCTCCCCTTGCCCCTGCCCCTCCACAATCTAACTATCTTGGCAGTCTCTACATGCACCCAAAGAAAAAATATCCCAATATTTGATCTCTCTATCAGGAGATCATGAGTCAGAGTTAATTTGACTTGGATATCAAGAGTCTCATGATTTTTCCATGAGAGTTGGCAATACCGAGAATTTCTCTCAACACCAAAGTATCTCCAAATAACACTGGATCAGACACAATAGCATATTTCAAATGAAATTTCATTTTGTCATTAGCAGTATAACCAGCTCAACTCCTAATACTGAGTTTACTTCCATATACCAGGCAGACTTGAGGTAAAGTGCCTGTAACTCCAGGAGAAAACAAATAGATACTATTCACTGGTTTGATTCTTTGCCCACACCTAGCCTAACTGACTTCTATGGAGTTATTCCATATTTCCAAGAAGAATGTCCAGTAAGTTTATTGGACTCTGCCATCTGAAGAAAACTGTCTGCATGGAATTTAAGGGTCTTGAGGTATTTGTTTTGCACTGTTTTGTTTTACCTAGCAGTACATTTATGTTCACCAGTGGCATGCCTTGTCCAATAAAAATGGAAAAAAAGTGTGAAAGGCAAAGCTACCTGAAAAATTCAGTCTCAACTATCCTTCCTTTAGCACTAAGCAATACTTCATATTTAAATGGTGAAGTGCAAACCTAAAACAAAACAGAAATCCTGTTATCTGTATAAATTCTAGACAAAATGGCAGTAGTAGCCAATAACAACGCACATTGTATCCTGAGAGTTTGAAGCAGGATATGAAATTCTACAGGTGCATTTGACTTGCTGGAAGAATGCATGGAAAAAAAATCTGTTCTCTCCCCTATTAGAGAAACAGTAATAATTCTGAATAACTGTTCATGAGAAGCAAGCTACAGATTGGAAATCTAGCTAGATTCTAGCTACAGCACACTAGAAAACAAAGCGATTTTGTCTCCGTACTCTATATATGCCTGGCTGATAATTATGCAGATTTAAATGATGCATGTATTTCTTCATGTTTTAGAAGACTAATTCCAGTACTTTTTAGGAAGGATGTTTATTTTGGGACAGATGCTCTTTTTCCTTTACACACTACAGAGGGTACAGAAGGACATGCTGTCCTGAAAAGTGGCCAGTAGACATTTCACAGAGGAGGGAATTAAAGCAGTACTTCCCTGCAGCACCACCAGCATCTCTACCTCACTTTCACATGAAGAATCACACAGCAAAGGTGGGGACTGCTGGAATAGGGAGGGGAGTCAGAGAATGGTTTCTGTTCTGTTCGAGGCATGTTTTCATTCAAAGCAAACTAAAGCTCCGATCCAAAGCCCACTGAAGTACATAAACTTAAATAGGCTTTGGATCAGACCTTAACTTTTCAGATATCATTAGAGAGATTATAGGAGCACAGCTCTTGGTGCTGAGGGAGGCCAGTTTAGGATGCCAGAAAGCTAGCTAAGCTGTCCATACTAAGAAATAAAAGCTAAAAAGGGAGCACTATAAGCAGATCCTGGATTCACTTTAATTTCCTAGCTTTTGTTTGTCATTTTCTAAGTGGAGCTGGTCCAGCTTTATCAAGTGGATAAGACGGTAGAACTTCAGTAAAAAAAAATTTTTTTTTTTTTTAAGTGTCACAGATATTTGAATATATATGAGTTTCTACTCCACTTGTTTGTTCTGCAGGAAGTGAAAATTAAGAAGTTCACCATAATTATGACACCTTTTTTTTGCTTATTCCATATTACTAGCAGAAAGGAATCCACAAAAGAAACAAAGGCAACAATTTTAAAAATTAAAATAGGAAATGTGATTAACTTATGGAACTCTTTGCTACAAGATTTCAGAGGCCAAGAGCTGAGTAGGTGCAGTTATCCCCCCCCCCAAATCTTTGATTCCTGGTCTTTCTAAAACTTTAAAACCAACTGTCCAGCAGTGGTAGTAACATTTCTGTTCAGGCAACAGTAAGGGAGTCTCTTGACCTTATGGCTCATTATAATCTACCCGATTCCTTCCAAAGTCTTTAGTCCACAGGTGTTAATGACCCTCTCACCCTTTTTAATGGTTTTAATGTTCCACTATTCAAGCTAACCTTTCTTCCACAATTCTGATGTCTGCTGGATACTCTTGGTAATGTAGCTCCACTTTTACAGCCCTGCAGACTGTTTTAAATGAATGCTAAGAATGCTATTCAGGTATGGAAGCAATTTTCAGGGAAGCATTGGATGCACTGTCAAGATGCTCAAGAAAGTTTGATTTTGTTTCATGTATCTGAAAGAGACGTACACTTAATTCTAATGACTAGGATGAAAGAAAAAAATCTGTGTATTTTTTTGCCTAGTTTCTTGTGCCTTTTAAATACAGAATGTTTGATATAGCAAATAAATGTACATTCCATAAAAAGTTCTCTCTCTTTTTGCTTAAATCTTAAGTTGAATAATATAGCTGTAGGTTGCTAGTATATTAGTAAAGCTTTTGGTTTCTTTCAACCTGGAGAAAAAAATTGTGTTATATGTGATAATGCACTATACCATCTGCACCCCCCTTTCAAAATCCTAGATGCATCTGTGTGGTTACCTACTTTGGTAACAAGCCAGAGATGCCCAAACTAAAGCCATGGCTTCAGGACCTCCCTGACTTTATCCATTTGGATCCACACAGTAGATCTGAATACCGGCCCCTTCTCTGTTCTTTATCAAAACTTGGATACAACCTTCCCAGATTTAGGGGGGATTAAGATTTGGATCTAATCAGAACAACTGGCAAGATAACAAAACTGTAAGATAGTCATCTTGCAACATTAGGAAGATAATGCTGCAGTCAGCCTTATCTCAGTTCCTAGTGGAAAAACAGTCTACATTGCAAAAAGCTGCATCCCCTGTGGGCACATCTACACATGAAATTAATGTGAAGCAATAAGCTCCAGCAAAATTTGCTTCAGAGTTTTTTGTTCCTGGGTGCCATCTTTACACGTGCATCTAGGATTGCAGCGTGTTAAGCCAAGACTGAGAAGCCCTGGCTGGTGTGGGAGCCCAGGGTTCAGCCTGCCAGCCTGGAGCCATTCCAATCTGGCTTAATGCATTACAGAAGGGCTGGCAGGCAGCTCCTGCACTAAGGCACCCTTGTATGCAACAGTGCCATAGGTTAGTACTTGCATCTAGTAGTACTGATCTATGGTGAAATTTATTAGTTTACTCTGTCCTAATAGGGTCACACATGTAGATGCTGATGTTTTACTGTGGAGCCAATTAAGCAACTCCACAGTAAAACATCTCCTGCCTCCTCTGGCCCTGTACTAGACCCCTTCAAGCAGGCTGGGTGCTAGCCCAAAAGCTGGCAGGGAGCACAGGACCAGGAGACAGCTGGGTGGGAGACTGCTTTCTGCCTCTGGGAGCTGCCTGCTGCCATGGTGGGCTCTGGTAATGGAGCCTGAGCCCCCTTACCCTGGCAGCAGGGAGCTCCCAGCCCCAGCTCCCTGATCGGGAGCAGGTTGGCTTGGAAAAAGAGCTACTGGGGAGGGGCAGGTCCCAGCCTCCGACCTCAATCTGCCAGTGGGGCAGCTAGCAGTGAGCCCCCCGCTGGGTGGCGATTCCCTCACTGCTAGATGTCCCACCAGTGGATTAGGCAGGGGACTGAAACCTGCCCCCCACTGCAGCTCTTTCCAAACCTTGTGTCTCCATCATCCAATTGGGGCACAGGTCTGGAAAAAAGCTGCACAGCTGAGACCTGTCCCTTACTGGGACAGTTCCCAGACAGCCCTGAGCTGTACAGTGAAGTCTGTATGTGCAGCCCAGAGTTGGCTGGGGACTACCTGAAGTGGGACAGTCCTGAGTCAGTTCCAGGCTGCACAGGCATACTTCCCTATGTAGCCCAGGGCCAGCTCCAGACTGGGTAGGGAACTCTCTCCACATAGGGAGCTCCTGGCCTCAGCTCTACAGTTGTCTAGTGGGGGCTGGGAGATTGCTTCCTGCCCCTGCTCCACAATCATGGAGTGAGGCCAGGGAACAATCTGTCAACCTCCATTCTGTGATTGCAGAGCAGAGCTGGAAGCTCCCTGCTGCTGGGGCAGGGGGACATTGTTTCCACCTGGGCTCTGATGGCAGAACCAGCTCAGGATACAGGCACCT
The DNA here is from genome assembly GCF_001723915.1 of Gavialis gangeticus. Classification (NCBI taxonomy): domain Eukaryota; kingdom Metazoa; phylum Chordata; order Crocodylia; family Gavialidae; genus Gavialis; species Gavialis gangeticus. The sequence continues at coordinate 107,687,202 of NW_017729024.1, forward strand.
CCTGGGGGCAATCTCCTGCCCCCTGCTGCCCAGCTGACCGGGAGTAAATTTGATCCCAGTCAGCCATCTACACATGCCTTACTGTACAGGCATTACTTAGCAGTTAGTTTGTTACTTGCATTTACATTGAGATCTTCTTTAGAGGCCAAGGAATCAACATGCATACCATACATACTGAACTGCTCTCGTTCTTCTAGGTGGAAGCAGAGATACGTTGGTAGAGCTGTGGCAAGTCATGCTATTGTCTGCCTTGTGACTATACAGAGGTCTCTAGGACTATAACCTGCCATTTTTCCCCCCCAGTCGGCATTAGCATTTGATCCATCTGTTCTGGACACAGCACAGAGACAGCTAAAATGGCTCACATTTTAAGCAACTTAAAATCAATAAACATTATTTATACAGAATGAGAGAAGTTGCTTTTCCCCTCAGGCTCTTGGCGGACTTCAATGTTTTTGAATATAGAAAGAAATACAAAAAAGTGATGTTCTCAAACCTCTAGAAGCCATTATAAACTATAACGATAAAGACCTTTTGAAAAGTTCATATATCCCACAGACTTTTTAAAAAGAAGATTGATCACCTGAAAAAGTGATCCCATATAGAGTAGCTAATGGTGGTGCTTGTTTCACCATTAACTTGCCTAAAAAAAGTCTCTGATGAAATGAGAGTAATTCATCCTTCAGAGTTTATTTGCGGCTTTGATCTCTTGCCTAAGGCTGCCTATAAATAATGCTGAATTCTGCATTGTGGACACTAAGTCTTTTGAAACTGGATTCACACCACAAACCTCATTTCACACAGACCAAAGAAAAGCAATGTAACATGATTAATTCAGGCTGCACAGAAATTGTGAAAACCTCAAACACATTATAAACAAGTTCCATCTCCTTTCAAAATGAAGCACTCCTATGAAATGTTAGGATAAAATGAATCTTGTACAGAGAAATTTGATGTTTCTAAGGAAAGAAAAATGTTCCTCCCTGATGGAATGCTAGTGCACAGTCCACACATGGAACCTTTAAGCCAGTAGATCCCTTAGGCATGCTTGTCCCAGCACTTGGCAGCTATTTATGCAGCAGCATGGAAGTGATTCTGCTAACCATCTCATGGGGTGGGAACGGATAAGGCGAGTTACAGAGGCAAAGCCAGTGCTTTGTATATTTGGGATGTAGCCATTAATTTACAGTTGCTTGTTCACAAGTATATGGTTCCAAATACATTTTTCCTTAGCCATATACATATCTTATCCTACTTTTGCAAAGGTCAGTGTTTTCACATTCAGTGAAGGACGTACTCCACCATAGACTTTGCACATATGCATGCACACAGTCTCTGCACACAAACCTTGCAATGTCTGTAAAGTGGCATATGCATCAACATTTTAAAAACTCCTACCTTTGTAACCTTTGAAAGTATTTAATGAAAAATTTGCCCCCCCCAAGAGATAACACTTGGAGATTTGTCCAAAGATAAAATACTCTTAACCTGTTGACTAAAGTGGGATTACCATTGGTGATTCTGCATTTTATTTGTAGTGGGACTAAAACAGAGTTTGTTTGGTGAGTTAACCTTAAGAGGTAGAGAGTATTTATGAATGTATGTGTAGCATTCCACACTTTCCCATAAAAGCCCTTCAGGGCTAAATCAGAAGTTAGTATTCAGACTGGGTGAATCATGAAAGACATGTTTAATTATATTGCCAAGTGATATTAATTTCAAAATATATTAAAAGCCTTTCAATCTAAATAAAGACAACATTGTACTTTTCACTTCAGATCTAACCTATTATACATAAGTTGCTTGCCAGAAGTGATTACATTTTTAGATGTAATGGAACAAAGTTAAAGAAACTTAAATGGCTGGAACACAACAAGAATTATAGGTAGTGTTCACATACTCTCCACAGATTTTCCCTTCCTTTTATCCACACACAGTTTTATTAAAAAAAATAATTTATTAAAAGCAGTTTCAATAATCAAAGTAGCTAAATAAATAGTAGCTATACTAAATAATTTAACCATTTGTTTATAGTACTTCTCTAGATAGAATATTGTAACATTGACATTTTCCAGATATTTACAAGCTAAATATACTCTGGCTTAAGTCCCTAGAAACTCTAACTTCCTAGCAGATTAAATCTGAATCCAGAACAGATTCAGGTGTAATCACCCATTTACAGATAGTCACTTGATTTTAGAATACACTGCAAAACATTGTAAGAGCAGGTATCTAACATTTAAAAAAAAAAAAAAGTAATAAGTAGGCATCCTAGAAATCCATTTGGCACAGAAAGATGAGAAAAAAATGCATAATTTACATTTTTAAAGAGACTCTTTAGAATTGCTGAACCCCCCCCATCCCCCCCAAAAAAAGTTTCTGAAAATAAAATGCTGGCTCCACAGTGGGAGGGTGGCCACACCCTCCTCCCTCCACTACTGACTGGCCAATAGGGCCCCCAAGTCAGTTG
>NW_017729024.1:107689856-107695054 GCF_001723915.1 Gavialis gangeticus
AGACACTTTTTTTTTTCTTCAAACAGAGGATTGTTTTTGTTTTTTATTACAGAAAACTAGGACCCTTGGTAATAAGACAACCTCTTCTTGATTATCTCAGCAGAGAGACGCAGTACTGAAAGGGATTGGAGGCTGAACTGTTTTTGTAACAGGACAGTGCTCCATGAAGCTCCAGATTGATGCGTACTGCAAAATAATACACAAATATGTACTGCTGCTTAGTATTGCTGAACTCCTTCTGTGTAAGGAGCTTTTGGCGATGCTGAAATGTCACTTCCCACAAACACAAATCAAGTTCTAGTCCTGAATACCAATATAATACTGACTCCAATTTCTTCAATGTAACCAGAAAAAGAATTAGAATTTGTAAATTAAAAAAAAAAAGTTTGAAGAATTTAGGGGGAAAGCATGCAATAAGGTGAATTGCTTAACAGTGACTTAGCAAGAACCTTATTTATGCATTTTTTCCCCTTCATGTTTTAACAAGTAGTTCTAGTTACCAAAAGCACTGTTTTATAAGATCTCAACATTTGCTACAAAAGGAAGTTATTAGAATTATTCTTCTTTGGGGCAAGTAAGATGCACAGAATTGATATGCCTTCAAGGAATTAAATGAAGTTACCAAACTAAAATATATAAAGTTAGAACAGAAAACAGTGATAAGTATTTAAGAAGACAGGGTTAACATTACTACAGGTAGCAGATTCTGTCTGGCATAAATCAGTGTAGCTTCCTTGGTTCCAGGGAGTCACATCAGTTTATCCAAAGCTAAGGATCTGGCCTTATATTATTAAAAATTTAGAAAAGGCCTTTTATTAAAAAAGGGAGTGGGGAAGGTAATTTTTTTGTACCTTTAAAACACGGAATTAAAAGTGAACATATTAGAATCATCTTTATGATGGTTTAGTTGATGCACATTTTTTTCCGGAAGTTGAAAGTGTTTGCTCAGAAAAAATCATTCTTTCATGTACAACCATGCAGAATTAAAGCCACCATCAGAAGCAGACACAGTATTTCAATTTGTAAATGTATTAGAGGAAGCTAGAACCAGGTCAGAAGAGAAATGCAATACACAGCTATGATGTTATGAGGGGGATAAAGTTCATAGGTATTAAGGTAATCTAAGGGGATCAGAGATCAGAGTAAACTGAGCCAAAATATAATGCCAACGCAGTTGGCAGTCATACTAGAGGGTGCTGTGTGTTATGGACAAACTTAGTCATTTTATGGGCATTATGACAAAACTACTGTTACTCTACTTATAAGTGGCATTTTATCAGATGGGATTATAAATTCACAGCATATTAAATTGCTTAAATGAAGTGAAAGATGGTAAGCAGTAAATATTTTCATGTCTCACCTCTGTGTGAAAGAACTGTGACTCTTGTTTGCTACTTGTGCTTTTCATGATGCCTTGAAATACACCCACTGTAGGTCTTTGATTTTCCTAGAGAATAGTTAAAAAAAGAAAGATTTATTTACCCCTCCAAATAGTGTCTCTTACAGTAGTTCCTCAAGACCTGGAGGAAGGTAATAGGGATAAGAATACCAGAAAAAATAGGCAACATTTAGGATCTGATTCTGCAGTCATTTTGCAGAAAAATGTCCCACTAACCTGTGGAGCTGAGTTCCCAGTCAAATTCATTTTTTAAAGTTAGAGAGGACCAAATTCTATCCTGGAAAAATTTGTAGGTCTCTGGGTTGATGGGAGCAAATATAGCTGTTTAACCCTAATTCATTAGTTTAACTTCAACTAAGGTCAGATATGACTGAGCATAGATGGGTCTAGAATTTGAGGGGTGAGGGGGGCAGTGAAGATGGTGAGGTGCATCATCACATAGAATAATAGAACGTTAGGGTTGGAAGGGACCTCAGGAGGTCATCTAGTCTAACCCCCTGCTCAAAGCAGGACTTTCCCCAACTAACTTATTTCAGCCAAGGCTTTGTCTAGTAGCTGGCAACACTCCTACTATGCAGCCCAGTATGCCGCTAGCCTTCACAACAACGGCACACTGCTGGCTCATATCCAGCTTTTTGTTCGCTATAACCCCCAGGTCCTTTTCTGCAGAGCTGCTGCTTAGCTAGTTGGTTCCCAGCCTGTACCGCCATCCTAAGTGCAAGACTTTTAAACTTGTCTTTATTGAATCTCAAGAGATTTCATTAGGTCCAATCCTCCTATTTGTCTAGGTCTCTCTGAATCCTAGCTCTACCCACAAGCATATCTACTACTGCCCCCAGCTTGGTGTCATCTGCAAGCTTGCTGAGGGTATACTCCATCTCACCTTCCAGGTCGTTGATGAAGATATTGAACAAAACTGGCTCCATGACTGACCCCTGGGGCACTCCACTTGACGCTGGCTACCAATGAGACATTGAGCCATTGATTACTTCCTTTTGACCCTGAAATCCAGCCAGTTTTCTTTCCACCTTCCAGTCCATTCATCCAACCTGTACTTCCTTAGCTGGCTTGTGCTAATGTTGTGGGAGACAGTATCAAAAACCTTGCTGTTAAAGCTTTTGATACAATCATATGAAACCACACGTTTTTCTCCAGTTAAAAATAAACTAGAAGCTTTATTAATATGCTAGGTGCCTACAACTACATTATTCACTCTAAGACTGAAGCAAAAACAAATACAACTTCACTGTAATGATTTAAAAAACAAAATCTGCAGGGCTGTGAAATTGGAGCTTCATTACCAGGAGCAGCTAACAGGCAGCAGAATTGCAGAACAAAAGATACCTTGATTGGTGGAACATCAAGACCATTATAAAGAAGAGATGGTCATTAACACTTGTGGAATGAAAAGCTTAGAAGGAATCATGTACATTACAATGAATCACAAAGTCAAGCAACTTCCTCAGCATTGCCTGACTAGAATTGCCATTGCCACTGCCAGGCAGCAGGTTTTAAACTTTGGGTGGTGCAGGTATCAAAAGGGAGTATAAGTACAGCAGTGCACCCCCCTGCATTTGCCCCTGTGACTGATTGTCATTACCAGTTCATAACTACCCAGTTTCTGAAATGGGTAGCTGGTCTCAATCCATTTTTAAGCAAAGTAAGATCTACTTCGTTACAAAATCACCACCACCACCACCACAATTAGTGGGCAGTCTTAGCAGAGAGGGGAAAGCAAGATGGTCATGACAATCCATCTAGTTCTAGACTAATTATTTTGGGGGAAAAATTGAAAGGGGGGTAGCTTTCCAAGCATGTAACTTGGAGTGTGAGGTTCAGACCCATTGACTTCAATGCAAAATAAGGTATGTACAATACATAGGCACATGTTTAAATAGAGATTCTTTGCCAAATCAGACCTCAGGAAAAAAGTGTTTTTTAAACTACATTTGCTCTCTCCTTACCCAAGCCCAGCCTGATCAAGATTCTGATTAAGATAAGAAACTCTGAATTATAGTTGCTCTAAATGATGCTGCCTGCCAGAGGCCCCAAAGAACCACTACAACTGTAAGTGGTCAGCCAAGCAGAAAGGAGCTGCAGCTGCATTTGCTTCTCACTAACCATGGAGGCATCCCAGAGGAAGCTGCATTGGAGCCACTAGACTGATGTCCCTCTTGTGGGGAAGTAAGTGGCTGGAGGAAAGTTGTTTTGCACTGGCAAAGGGAACACAGCTTCCCTGAAAGGCCAAAGCATCAGACCTTGTCGGCTTTTGTTTCAGAGTGTTTTTCAATCATGTATGTCACAGTAAGGGGCAGTTGAGTCCCACTGGGAATGAAAACTATTTACAGATTCTAACTTTGTGCAATATTCAGGAGTCCTGTGGAGCAGAGAAGGGCCAGAGAGAAAAACTTACTGAATTGAAAACAACTGCTTTAAAAGCACATCCTGTAGCCAGCGCACAAGATATGCCCACATACCTTGCTTGCGTATGTGATTCCAGAGAAATGTGGGTAAAAAATTACCATCTGCCAGTAAAAATGACTCTGAAGTGGTTGGCAACATCAGCTGTAGCCATTTCCCACTTACTTAACATTATAAACATTTCAGAAGATTCAAACTATTTCCTGCATTTCATGGTATGGCCTCCCACACCCAAATTACTTTACATCATCACTCTAGAATGTGCTATAGGGAATATGGGCTATTCAACAAGGAACAGTTTTATTCAAGCACAGTTGCATGGCTTTTTAGGAAGCTTCTTCCTGCATTCATTTAACATTCAGACACTCCTCAAAACTATTGTGCTTCAGTTCTTTCATGTTTATGGCCTGAGTTTTCAAAAGTATAGAGGCATCTGCTGCTCTGTTAATTGCAGTTAGAGGTGGGATTGCAGCACATTGAAGCCATTAGCTCAGCATCTTTTATTAGTGTTTCTTTGTTATAACCTGGCTATTGTTTCAACAGTCAGAATACTTTCAGGTGGTATAATGGAGTACACCGTTTGATTATGCAATTCCTCTCCGCAGACCCAAACCTGGTAGTGGTAGAGAGAGGCTCCTCAGAGCCATGTCACCTGAAGTCTCACACTACTGGCTGGGTTACCCATGGTACACAGGCCTCAGGACAGGTTCCAAAGAAACCGTTGTCCAAACTCCAAGTCTTCAACAGCAGATCAGGAAGAAAATGTCAGAATCCCAATGGCTGCAGAGATGAAAGAAGGCTGCAGCAAAAATGGAGGTTTTCTTATCATTCAGGGCTTTCCCTTGCCACCAAGCCCAGATCTCCACCTTGTCAAGACCGTGTGGTTGCTGTTTCCACACACCAGTTTCCTCACACTAAAAGTCAGTTGGAGGCTTCTACCACAGGAAATAATATGCTCTTATTTACCAACCTCCCAAAGCCCTGTGATAATGGACTAGTCCTGTCTCTGCCACCACTAATGAATCCAGCCATTTTCAACCATGAATCTGCATGCAAAAAGCGGTAGCCCGATGCGCGTCTTGCACCCAGATTGAGAAAGGGGTGAAATTCAGTAGTTGCTACCATGAAAGGCCAATCCTATTCAGGATCCTCTCTGTTCACTCTGTGGCAGAAGGCCATCTCTGTCTCTCCCCAAGCTCTGCTATCAGGCTGATGACAAATCTGACAAATTTGGTTAACATGGTCACTGCAGAGGGCAGACACCCCAAGCCCCATCTGCTTCAGGTAACCCTGAATTGTACCCTGAGCTGGATACATTCCTGATGGAGGGGGAAAAACCTGCTCCCTCTGCCTACATGACTGGCCTCACACACTGGGG
>NW_017729024.1:107695095-107714212 GCF_001723915.1 Gavialis gangeticus
GGGGGGGGGGGGAGGTATGGAGTTCAAACTCCCTATTGTTCCAAGCAATGTCATCATGACTGGGAGGGGGCTAGAGATCCTGCCAGTCTACCCAGCAACCAGTGATGCATTTCAAATTGGTTGGCTGGCAGCAAACAACTGCTGACCTTCATTGGATCAAGTAAGTGAGGTCATAAGGTCTATATAATTTAAAGACTGCCCAGGAGGGGGGACAGCAGCCATGATAAGAACTCTCAGAGAAGCTGGACCATCTGAAACTCCCGGTCAATGAACTGCTTGCCTCCAGAGGAAGTCTCCACCTGCCTCTGGATGATACTTGTGAGTAAGCCACTTGAGATCTAACTAAATATATAGCTTGCAGTAACACAGATGTGTAATCAAAGGCTACCATGCCATTGTCTGCTCTAAGGGATTTCTCTGATATTGCTTAATCCTGTACCCTATACCAAACTTACTCCTTGTAACCAATAAAGTTCTCCTCTGTACATAGCATAGGGGACTTATTGGGAGAGGGTCTAGATTATGCCTTGGGGTCCCCTTGGTCTGGCTGACTAAGGGAGACCACTATTTGGACTTCCGACTGAGGGAAGCACCCCAAGTTCTTGCAGTGGGTCAAGTACCCTCAAGTACTACTAGGCCTGTGTTTCCCAGGGGGCACAGGGCCAAGATCAGTCCAGACCTCAGGTGCTAGTGTCAGTACCCCAGGCTTGCGGGTGTGCTCCAGGAAGGAGGTTGGCCAGACATGAGGCACCCCCAGGGAGGCACTGGAAGGAGGTCAGGCACAGTCAGGTGGGTGGCTCAATGCAGAAGCTCCCCCTACTGGCCTACCACACACTCCATATGGGGGGAAGGGGCCAGAAAAGGTGCATTAAACCAAGGCTGTATTATCTGCTTCTGGCTGGATAACCATGTCCAGTGGGATCACTCTCTGTTGTCAAGAATATCATAAGATGACAATGATTTTCACACATGGAATGTTCACACCTAAAATGGATAACCAAGACAATGAGCAACCAGAAAAAAAGAATTTCCAACATCTCTAGGGAACTATTAAGATACAACATTGACACTGTGGCTCTCAGTAAGATAAGATGACTAGATGAGGGTCAGGTAAAGGGAAGAGGGTGAAGGCTACCCCTTTTGAAAGGGGAAACTGGCCTAGGACAGATGCATTCATGGCATTGGTTTAACCATCAAGAATCAGCTTGTCAGTCAACTTACAGAGCTCATAGGCATTAAGAAATGCCTTATAATACTTTGTCTTAGGCTCTGCAACAACCAATATGCCATCATCATCTGAGTGTATGCCCCAGTACTTGAGGCTGATGTCAAAAAACAGTTCTACTCTAACCTTGAGCATGGACTGATTAACACTCACAAAAAGGAGAAGATCATTCTCCTTGGTGACTTCAGCACCCGAGTTGTATGTGACCTGGAATTCTGGAGTGGCTTCGTTGAGAAAGAAGGAGTAGGGAGAGCCAACTCCAATGGCATCCTTCTCCTGAGGAAATATACAGAGCATGATCTTGTCACCATGAATACCATCTTCAAACAATAACAAATACAAGACCACTGAGAGAAACCTTCACTAAGCACTGGCACTTCTTTGACTACGTTATTGTTAGAATCCATGATCAACTGCCTGTCTGTATTATGTGAGCCATGCAAGAAGCCAATGAGTGTTCGACAGATCACCATCTTGTCAGATCCATTATGAACATTTGGCTTGCTCTGAAAGACCAGAACCAGCCAAAAGCAATGCAAAGGACTCTCAACACCAAAAGGTCTGCAAGGATTTCTAACAATGTCTCCACAGAAAGCTCTCTGCCCTGTGCACAAGTGAAGGAAACATTGAGGACCTCTGGAAGGGGTTTAAAGCTACTGTCCATATGGCCTATGCTGAAACATTAGCTATACCACCCATTGACACCAAGACTGGTTTGATGAGTGTGACACTGAGATCCAAGTCCTCCTTGACCAGAAGAGAAGGGCCAAAAGAGAAAGCCAGAAAGATCCAGCTCTATACTGACAAACATGACATGCATAGCTTTTTGTGGATAATGAAAGCCATCTATGGCCCCATTTCCTATGGTCCTACTTTCTTGGAATCGGAGTATGGCTTGACGCTCCTCCAAGCCAGATGGACAGAGCACTTTGAGGAACTCCTGAACTCCAAGTCCACTCTGGCAGACACCACCAAGAATTCCATCCTCAACACCCTGGAAAGGGATCCCTTGCCAACCGTCCCATCCTAGAAGGAGTCTGGCATGCCATCAAGAAAACCCAAAACAACAGGGCTACTGGACTAGATGGCATAACTGCTGAAATCTACAAGGCTGGTGTTGAAGAACTGGTACTGACACTCCATGAATTTATTCTACATATTTTGAACAATGAAGAGATCCCTGGGAACCTGAGGAATGCCAACATTGTGACCATCTTTAAGAAAGGAAATAACTCTGTGTGTGAGAACTATTGAGGTATTGTTCTCCTTTCCACAGAAGGAGACATTCTTGCCCACATCCTCCTGAATTTCTTGCTGAGGAAGTCCTGCTGAAATTTCAGTGTGCTTTCAGACTATCCCATGGGGAACTGACATGATCTTGTTACCTGCTAGGTCAAAGAAAAAGGGAGTGTCAGGAACAACACAAGGACCTCTATATGCCCTCCATTGACCTCACCAAGCCTTTTCATTCCATCAATTGAAAAGCCACATGGAAAGTGCTGGCCAGATTTAAATGTTTGGAAAAAGCACATCAAGGTCCTGAGGCTTTTCCATGAGCAGATGACTTATCATTCTATGTAGCAGATCAGAGACAGATTCATCCATCATCTGAATTGGGGTCAAGCAAAGATTTATTATCACTCCAACTCCGTTTTTTTAGACACACATTCTGGTTCTCATTAAGGACTACCATTCTCTGGAATTGACAGAATATTGAATGAAAGGAGGGCTCTTCAGTCTGGGACATTTCTGGTCTAAAAATCAAAGTACTTAAAAACAACCATCCTTGACCTTCAATATGCCATTAACTGTGCCATCCTTGTGCACACTCAGGAAAGCCTCCAGACTATGCTAACATTTTTTGGAGAACTTTGGTCCTCTTTCCTCAATGTCAAGAAGAAAGAAGTGCTTTATCAGACTTCCCTAGGCCATGAATGTGATGTCCCATCTCAAATTATCATCTAGGGAAAGATCCCACAGGGGGTCAAGCATTTCCCTTACATTGGTAGCTGCCCGTCTCAGAGAAACATTGATGAGGAGATCCAGCACAGGATCTGGGGTGTGAATGCCTCATTTGGGAAATTGCTTCAGTGCGTCTTTATTCATCATGATCTTCATAAAGACACCAAGATCCAGGTCTACAATGCAGTCATCATTTCCACTCTCCTCTACAGATGTGAAGTGCAGTTGACCTACTGTGGTCATCTCAAGAGCCTGGAAAGGTATCATTAATGATGCCTCTGGAAAACCTTCCACATCAAATGGGAACATCACTACACAAATGGAAGCATCCTTGCTGAAGCCAGTGTTGTCAGCATTAAGTTGGCGATTGTAGCAGGATGGGGTACCTAGGAGTGGCCGTGTTACCCCCAGGTCCTTAACAGTGCCAGTCTTGCCCTATAAGCACCCTCATTCTCCACATCTTATTGGTATGATAAATATAGGGAGGCTACCCTTGAGCTTTAGTTTTGGACATGGTTGGGCTAGATCCTATTAACTCTATTGTTTTTGCCCCCCTTTTATGTCCCGCTTCACTGTGGATGGTTCCCGAGTCTCCCAGCCTTATGGGCCATACGTGTGGCTCCAGCCACCCCTTTACCATGCCCCAAGCCTCACAGGTGGTATTGACATGGTCTTGCCTAGGCCTTGTTACAATTCGGTCCCTTGTCCACAGCCCTGTCTCCGCACCCTCTCTGGCGCCGGGCTCTCTGCAGCCTTGTCTCAAGTGCTGCGCCCTCTCTGGCGCTAGGGTCTGTTCCTCCAAAATGCTGCACCCTCTCTGGCACCAGGGTCTAACTAGCCTCACCTAAACCACCAGTTATCAGACAGCATACACTCAATCCCAAACCCCATGAGTCCCTGGGCTGTAACAACACAGAACTCACATCATGCTCTACCACTTTAAAAGAGTAAAACTCCCCCTCTGAGGCTCAGTGCCTAGTAGGCAAGGATACCTTATGGGCTCCTGGTGTCTCCTTTGTTCTAAGGGTAGCGTATCTGCTGGCTACCACATCTCTGGGCCCTTCCTTCTCCTGGAGGCTCCTTCCCCTTTGGCTGCTGGTAAGGGACTCTCTCCGTCTCTTCTGCCTGGGTATGGCTTTCAAACAGCTCATCTCACAGCTCCTGTGCAAAGTCTTCTGCTGCCAGCTCTCAAGCTCCTCCTGCAATTCCTCTATCCGGTCCTCCTGGCTACAGACTTCTTTTTGGAGTACTCCTATCAGACCTCTTGCTACTTCTAATTTCTGTAGCACCTCATTTTATTCCGAAGCCAGCACAAAGCAGGCAGAAGGCGGCCTTGCCCCTCACGCTATCATCTCCTCCTGCATCTTTTGCAGCTTTTCTTCCCTCTCCCAGCTCCTCTGAGCCTCCTGAGAAATGAGCTGTTCAATTGCCCGAGTCTTCTCCACTTCTACGGCTACTGGGGCCTGATCTCTTTAGATCCTCCCTCCTTCTTGCTGGACTGTACCTGCAGCTCTAATGTAGCAGCCTTCGCCTCCACTTGCTCTTTCTGGGCCCTTGCTACTCCTAGCTCCCACTCAAACTGGGCTATTTTCTCCTCCACTTCATCCATCCTCAGTTGCCAGGTAAAGCTTCCCCATCTCTGACCTCCCATATTTCCCACCCAAGTCATAACTACCCCAGCCTTACTTTTCTGGGTCAGGGCCTCAGTCTTACTCCATCAGATCACTGGCAATAGGAATTTCCCCTTCAGCCCAACCTTGTGAGCTGTAGCCCCACTGCTTTCTATAAATATGTCCTCTCTGTTATACTCTGGCCCACATGTTTGTTCTCCCTCTTAGGGACATAGGCTCCTTCTCTGCACACAGCCAAGCTTTCCCAGCCAATGCACCAAAGTGTAGCAGGATGGGGTACCTAGGGGTGGCCATGTTACCCCCAAATGCTGCACCCTCTCTGGTGCCAGGTTCCCCATGCTGCAGTGGGGCCCAGTGAGGCCTCCTCTTTCCCCAGCTAGCCTCACCCAAACCACCAGTTGTTATCAGACAGAATACACCCAACCACCAACCCCCATGAGTCCCTGGGCTGTAACACAGAACTCACATCATGCTCTGCCACTTTAAAAGAGTAAAACTCCCCCTCTGAGACTTGGTACCTAGTAGGCAAGGATACCTTATGGGTTCCTGGTGTCCCCTCTGTTCTAAGGGTAGCATATCTGCCAGCTACCACATCTCTGAGTCCTTCCTTCTCCTGAAGGCACCCTCCCCTTTGGCTACTGGTAAGGGACTAGCTGCCTAGCCCCAGCCCTGGGGTTCATATGGGCCTAGGGCCCTGCCCCTTCCGGCCAGCTGACCAGGTGCAGGTGCGGCCAATTCCCTCATTAACCAGTTGTCCTGGCAACCTGCACCTGGGTTCTTATCTCTGCTTTAAGAGAAGCAGGCACCTTAGTGCCCTACTACAGTGATCTTCAAACACCAACTTCACTGGGCCAGACTTTATATGTAAATACCTAACATTTGAGTCCCAAATCAAGTGCTCTTCTCCCAGCTTAGTAATAGAGATCTCCTGGTAGCTGGAGGGAAATACTACAAGGATACATTTAAGGCATGCCTCAAAAAGACAGAAGCTGATATCAAGACTTGGAAGAAGCTGGCTGCTGACTGACTCCAATGGTGCTACAACCTCAAACAAGTGGATGCCCATTTTGAGATCTTGTCCTTAAAGCAGAGAAGAGAGCATGGAGGAAGGAAAAGGAGAAAAATCCTGGCCTACAGCATACCCTTCTCTGCAGAAAGACCTGCAACTTCTACAGATGGATCTGTAGCTGAAGGATTGGATTGGACTCTTAAGTTTCCTCAAGACCCATCATTGAGCCAGCCTTGAATCGAGGGATTGCCGATGTCAGTTATACAGTTACTATAAATCCATTTATATTATGGCAGCACTCAAAGGCCTCAATCAAATTTACAGCCTCTTTCATAGATTCATAGATCGTGAGACCGAATGGGACCTTAGAAGATCATTGGGTCCAGCCTTCTGCACCAAGCAAGAAAGATAACTGGGGGTGAGGTGGCTGTCTTTGCACTCTTTGATGTACAATATTGTTCAGAAAATGAATATTTGCTTCTATGAAAAATTGAATTGTTGGTGAACAATTGAAAACCAAATTATTACAGTCAAACCCTCAGAATACTTCATTTCTGAAATATTTTTGTGCTACCTTTGGGGAGCTGTAGGTTTCATGCCCCCATTCTCTACAGGCGAAGCACTTTTTTGTTGGGCTGCCTCCAGTGTTATAGACGACTCTCTTCTTGGTGTTCCAGGTCATGCATTCTAGCAGTCAAAAGATTGCATTGCATTGCAGAATATGTCCCTGGATGGGGTTCCCAGCCCACAGAGGGGCATGTAGGTAGGCATGAGGTACCCAAACAAGGAACTACAGCAGTGTTTCAGAGTCTAAATATTTCAGGTTTTGATTTAGGCTGCATATACATGTTCAAATGATCTGGGAGAATTCTCTCAGGTTTGTTCTCCCAATAGAAAAAAATTATCCAGAGACAGCTGAACAGACACTTGAATACTCAGTCCTGGAAGAGCAGAGAGCTTACAGTACTGATGATACACAGCTGGAGGTTCCCTCTAAACACATCTCAGCATACTCCTGAAGGCTCCCCAGTCTGCCTGGTGACAGACAGAAGCAATGCACAGGGCAGCTCTGAATGGCTAATCCAGACTGCTCAGGGTCACCCTGACATGGGGATCATGGAGGGAGCATGTTCTGCTCCCTACTAGAGCAGCAAACTCCAGTGAGTAACCCTCTTCCTGCAGGGGGGAGGAGGGAGGAGGAGGAGGAGGAGGAGAAGCAAAGTATCCTGGGATGCTGGAGAACTATGCAGTGGCTTCTCTTAGAAGAGAGGTATGGACATTAATTCTCATAGGAGAAAATCTCATGGGAGTGATTTAACCATGGTTGTTCCCAGGTTATTTTTCTTTGGGAGAAAAATCCTGAACTTCTGTACACTTGTGGTTTCTCTTGGGAGAGCAATGAGTCTCCCAGGAAAAACTGAATGTCTGTATGTGGCCTTATACTCACCCATGTCATGACTTTTGCCTGTCAGCAGCTAGAGGTACAGGGCCCCAGAACCCAGAACCCCTGCACCTATCTCCTTGAGAGCTGGCAGGATTCACGGCCTCAGCAGGGGCTAGCAGGCCTGCAGCTTTCACTCTGCTGCGCCTTAACACACACAGTGTCACCCATGTCACGAGTTCTGCTTGGCCACAGTTTAAGGTACAGTTTCCCCCAAAGCCCTACTCCTATCTCCTTGAAACTTGGCAAGCATTGTGGCCTCAGCAAGAGCTACCATCTCTGCAAGTTTCATCTGAATCAGCCTAAAGAAAACAAAGTTATAGATATTTTATTGATTCCCCATTATACCCTATGGCCAAATCTCTGATCTTTTCTGAACTGATTCGGAAGCTCCAAATCCATTTGGAAAGCATAAAGCTTCCCGCAGTTTGATTCAGATTTTTATATTTGGCCTCTGAATCATCCAAATCATCTCCAAATCCGAATCATGATCTAAAACTTTGCACAGCCCTAGCGAGCAATAATCAAAGGCTGCCTATACGTGTGCTCGAGGGAAGGGGGTTTAATAAAAGCAGTTCTTGGACAGCCACTCTAATAAAAACACATTACCATTATGGTATTAAGCCCCCACAGGTTTAAAAATGGCTATAGGATGCTTTAGCTAAATCTCATGCAACAAGGTTTAGATAATGAGCCCCCATGGCCATTTTTAAACATGTAGGAGCTTATATACATGATGGTTAGACCATGCTGGAACATTCTAATTAGAACATGAACAAGCATCCCAGATGTTGATATACATGCTAGTGGCTGGTTCTTAAGAATAGGCAGCTTCGCTCATGGGATTTCTAGGACTAACAAACATTTTGGAGTGCAAATAACCTCATTTGTACAGAGCTTTGCAGATCTATTCAAGTTAATAGGAAATAGATTGCAGATCAGCCTTGGCATCATACTCAGTCCTACTTTTGCCATCTATAATGTATTTACAAGTATTCTCCCTTTCCACCATACCATGGAGGCTGATGAAACCAGTGTCTATTTCAAAGAGATGGGACAAAGGGCATGCTGAGAAAATTAGGCTAAAATAACACTCATTAATCCTCTGCCTCTGCATTTTCATAGCTGGCATTGAAGAAGGTAACATGTATGAGATAGTACCTTATCTTAGTGACCTTGATTGCACAGTTTTTGTTTCCATCTCTTTCTGGCCAGAGGGCAATTTGCCTTTAAGAACAGAAGATATTCCAAGGGGATCACTGATTGTTAAATCATTAGGAAAAACTGAGAAATGTCAGATCAAGTATACATAGGAGAAATAATACTGGGGAAAGCCACCATTATAAGCATCCAGGTAGCTCAAAATCTAATTACAGTACAAACAAAAGCAAAAACAAATAGCCAGCTAACCGTACTTTGGACCAGACCCCCTCCCTGCTGCAAAAAGTGATGTAATTCCACACTGCTAGCCCAAGGCATGGGGATGTGAAAGGGAGTGGAGGCAAAAAAAAAAACATCATAGCCACCAGCTCCCAATATTCCCTGTCTTGAGACTTCAAGATGCCAATCTTTGGGTCCTACACCAGCAAGAATGTCTATAACACTGCAAATTGTCACCATCAGTTCTCATAAGTACAATAGCTTGCTTTCTGGTGCTCCCAGCTCAAGATTTCATAGGTCCACTGAGGAGTCCAGCAGGCTTCCTCCTCAGGCCACACACTTGACCATTGATCCTGAATTATGGTCCAGAAATTGTTGCTACAGTCTTTTCTTGTTTTGTGTTAAAACTTGTGTTAATAGTTACCTTTGTACAGATTGCTCATATTTAATTGACATCAACTTGCAGTAAAGTTGTCATGTAAAGCTTTTCACATAACAAAACAAAATCAAGAAACACCAGTCCCACAGAAATGCACTCGTTTAATGTACAATCCCAAAACATTCCCTCATAAAAATCAGGTTATGTCATTGTTAACCATCTATTCATGAATACCCTCCTACAAAATAAAATTCTACCAGCTGTTGATATTTCTTAGTCATCTTGTAGTTGATGTTAATACTCCTATAAAATCATCTTGTGTTTGTGGCATCTCAAACACATCTGCCCCTCTTAATACAGTGAGATTATTAGGAACATCTGGTAAAATGTGTCCATGTATACACTTATTTTCCGAGGGGGTCAAACAAAAAGGGAGAATTAGTTATTTGATATCTTGCATTAAAATAGTTAAAAGTTTTGTATTTTTGATAATGCAATGTGTTTCATTATTTATATAATGAAAACTTGTTTAAAAAAAGTTTTTTTCACAAGAGATGAATAGGATCAGAAAGTATCACTTACTGCTTCAGAATAATTAACTCAGGGGTTAAAACAACCATTTTCTATTTAACAAACACAAACCTTTAAGGGCACAGACAAATATAAACATTAGGTTAATATCAAATAATACTATATGCTTTTACCATGCAGCTATTATGTCTGCATTATTCTATAGTGATAAAAATGTAAGAAAAGCACTGCAATTTCAATTCCATTTCATTTTCACTGGACGTGCTCATAATATGTTTGGGTTCTGGCTGTGGTCAATTGAAATGAAACACATTTAAATGGTGTTTCATTTCTATAAGGAGACATTCACACCTTCCAAATATTTTCTTGCAGGAATCATTGAATCCTCTAATTGTGTTTGTCACACGAGTCAGTTTTAAGATCTTAGACACCTGTTGTGTTTTTGGTAACAGTCATTTATATATTACAAAGTTTCTCCAAGTTTGACTGATGTGGTTTTGCTGGGGACAATTTCTTTTCCTAAACTTACCTTATTTAATACATGTCTTCCTTGTAGCAAGTCTGTGACTAAGCAGCTACTCAGGTGTAAGATGCATTGTGCGAATGTGTCACAGCTGCTATTCCTTAGTAGAAGTGGCTGCAACTCCTACCAGGATACATATATATTTCAAAGTTGTAGACTGATTTTTAATATGCTCTGTCAAGTCTAATGAGATATGAGATAAGTACTGGGTCTCACTAAATCTGAGCAGCATCCTTCCCCTCAGCCCCCAGATCTTTTCACCATTTCTGGATCTTGTAGAGAGACATGTTTCTTAAAATATTAAGATGTTCAAGTTCTCTGATAATCAATTCTCCCTAATCTGGTCAGTCCATGGCCTAGTCTCCCTAATCTGGTCAATCAAGAGCTAATCCTAAATGCTGTGGCTCAGGAAGCAGAGCAATTAGTCTCTTCTATGTTCTCATTTGTCTATCTGTCATAACGTCTAGTAGAGACACCCACAGTCACCTCAGTAGTTGTTGCCTGAATTACCATTACAGTTGAGAATAAAAAGCTTCCCAACTGTTCTCCAGTAGAGTAGTTTTCCACAAAACATGGACTTGTATCTTACTGTACTATGCAGGTTACTCTTCAGTGTGTGAACTGCTCTACCAAGCCTCTCACAGTAGCAAGTGATATGTTATTGCATATTGGCATTGCTTTTACCCATTTGGAGAAATGATGCACTGTCACCAGCACATATACATTCCCATTCACAGTTCTAGGCAATAGTCACATAGTGACTATTTATCCTGGTCCTTGGCCCTTCCCCCCTCAGTAAACCCAACTGGACTTCTCCTTTTCCTGTTCCCAAATTATTTTGAGCACAAGCTCAACATATTCACAACAATGTAGTACAACAATATAATATACCTTTGCACAATTCTTACCACCATAATATACCCAAGCCCTCTTTCAGGATAGCACCATGGCTTGATGAGCCTGTGTCACAGCATTAAGATGCACATATATTATTTTGTGGAATGCAGCTTACTTACAACCACTCATCTCCTAAGATCACCATCAATAATTTAACTGTTTCTTTAGAAAAAAAATGCTCAAAGACATCTCAGTTGACCCCATTCCTCATCTTATTCCTTCAGAAACTACAGGCCAAGGGCGGAATCTCCTGCCTGTAAAAAAGACAGATCAATTGCTTAGAGCACATTAGTTACAGTCACTGGGGGTAGACAGTGGAACAGAAAAATCACTATGCCTTACCACTTACAGCATACTGCCTTGCCCATGGATTTATTTTGCGGTTGTCCTAAACACCTAGCATGTGCTTGTCACTTCTACAAGCAAAAACAGTGGTATATCAGCTGGTCCCTTGTTAGCCAAATAATAAATCTGAAGTCTAATTGTGCAGCAGAAAAAAGCAGGAAGGGGCTAGGAGACAAGAATGGAATTTCAGATGAGCAGAGTAAATGTGGGGTGTTGATTCCTAAACTTCTAAGCTGGAAGATAGACGGATCAGAGGTATGTAGAACATGAGTATTTCTCCTCTGTGCCATTAATGGCCAAGGACTGCACCTTTCTTAACCTGTAGGAAAGTATGTGTGTCTGTTGGGACAGCAGACAGTAATTATGATAATGAGAATCGTTCCAAGCCTGTGCACAGGATTAGAATTCAAATTGATTTTGATTGAAGAACTGGGCACCAGACTACAGAATGAAATCCAACAAAGATAAATGCTGCATTAACAGGGGTATTGTATGGAGGATAATAGTACCCTCAGAACTGGTTAGGCCTCAGCTGGAGTACTGTATGAAGTGCTGGGCTCCACAATTTAAGAAAGGTGTAGGGAAACTAGAGCACATCCAAGAGGCAAATGGCAAAGATGACACCATGCATTCAGGGGGTTGGATAAGATGGCTTGGGAGATCCCCTCCAACACTATGATTCCCTAACGGAAGGGAGGCCACTAATACAAGAAAAATGTTTATAGTCCAAAAGGTGTGTAACCCCTGGGTTGCAAGGGTTTAAGCAGAGAGGGATGGGGCCACTTCAATCCCAGATGACTGAGTTGAACTACAAACCCTAGACTACTTTGAGGGCACACAGTGGAAAAGAGGTGCTGCAACAGGGGAGCTACTTTGCTTGGAGTCATGTGGAAGGAGCAGGGGAAGGTCTTGCTCCATGTATGCTCCATGAACTATTGAAGAAGGCCCCTGGGAGATTGTGGAGGGGCCTGGTCTGAGTGCACCTGGGACAATGATTGATTTTCCCACTGAGGAGACCCCAGCAGAGACAGAATCTGACTGCTATGACAGAGCAGGACCTGAGCAAGTTGCACTTAAAAGGTTGTAGAAGTGAATGAGGTCAGTGTGATTGTGGAGTAGTGAAAGCCCTTCTGCCATATGGGACAAATTGGGCTGTGCACAAGGTGAAGAGTCTTACCCCAGAAGGTTCTTATGAGACTGTTAGAGTTGTGGGTCTTCAGTTGTACCATTGAGAAGGGTAATTTTGTGATCAGGTTTTAATGCTGGGTTACAGCTCGCTGTTTGGAGGCATACGTGTGTAAATAAAATCAAATTCATTTCTACCTGTCACCAGGCTCAGACTCCAGGAGAAACTGGAGAAACTGATGCCCCTGATGACCATGCATCCCTTACGTGGCTCCAGCTCTAGGGTGCTTTCCTCTTCTTATTTTTCTGCCATGCCTTGGTATAATCAGGGTCTTAGAGCAAGCCCCAGTTCCTGTAGATGCCAGCTAGTTCGTCCAGGTTCCTGTTGGCCTCCACGCTGCCCTTGTTAGATAAGCTCTGATGACTTGTTGGTGACTGTCCCCAGGGCACCTGTTATCCTTAAGGACTAATCAATCACGGCCTCTGACCTCCCCTACAGCCATGCCCATGCCTCACAGGGGTTAGTAGTTAATGACTTTAGTAGTCACTTGGCCTCAACCCGATAACAGGTGACCTTAAGCCTCTACACCTTTTTTGGGGCCTCAGCCTCTTTTCTCTCACTGGTTCCCTTAGCCTAGGCCCACTGTGCCTGACCTGGCTTCTGGGTTCCAGCCCTTAACCACCTAATCCAGCTTTGTCTTTGTCCTGTTCTGGGCAATCCAGCTTTGTCTTTGCCCTGCATACGCTCCTGAGGCCCCTGGCCCTTGTCTTTGTCCCTTTTATGTACAGGACTCCCTGGCTCTGGCTCAGGCCTTCCTGGGCATTGGACTCCCTGGCCCTTGCCCGACCCCTGCCCAGCTAGGCTTCAGCCTTTCTCTCTTTTGCTATTTAGGCTTCAAACTCCTCCTCAGGCCTAAGCCTATGGCCTGCCATGAATCAAGGCCCCTAGCAGGGCTCTAAACATTGGTGTGCCACTGGCACCCCACTGTGAGTTAAACCACCATGCACCTCCCCCCAGTGCCCCATTGTGGCCTCCACACACTATCCTTTCAGCCATGCCTAAACCACCAGTAGCCATGCCCAAACCACCTAGTAACCCAGGAGTAAGCCTTCTGGCTACAAACACAAACTAAACCCCCTCTGGCATAATATAATAATGGTCACCTGCCTGCATTACAAGGCTTCCCCTTAACCTTTGCAGAGCAGCAGCACTCTATTTTCCTTCTTCAAGTCAGCCCCAGATAGGATTCCCCTTGCTCTGGAGCACTTAAATTTGCAGCCTCCAGGGCCAGGCTGCCTCCCTTGGCTCAGGGCCTGTATTATATGTATCTCTCTGTCCCTGCCCAATTTTGATCAGGTGCCTCCATGAGCCGCTGCATGTTTTTCCTGATTTAGTTTGCTGGCCTAGCCCTGGGGTAGCTTACTGCTGCTGGCCTCTGCAGGGCTCTAGCCTAGTGTGCTACTGCAGTGCAACTGGTTTGGCAGTAAATACTTGTAGCAGGAAAATCTCTGGGTACCTGTTTTCCAGCAGCTCATAATGAGCAGCTGATATTCTCCCAGCTTCTCCTTCACCCTTAAAGTAACAGGAGCCTTTGGCTCTCTGCTACAATACCCTCCTGTTGAATTGAGGTTTTCCTGGGGAAAAGAAGTCATCACTGCGACACATGCACATCACCTGGGAGAGGGGTTACAGGTGGAAAACACAAATTATCTTAATGGTCATATTTAGCCATTAGTGGAGTTACTGAGCAGGAGGCAAAGGCTATTGGTCAGATTCTATCATTTTGCTCTTGTGTCCGAGTGGCTACCATACTCATAACTTATTGCAAGCTCCAAAAAAGAAGAAAAAAAGGCTAAGAGTAATCAGCCTGTATTCAAATTGGCAGAGACATGAAAGGTATTCTAACTGTGATATCACCTACTTGTATATGCTGTGGAGTCTTCTGTACTGTGGAGTCTACCTTTTTCTTTAATAACCTATATAGAGGAACAACAATTCTTACATAGAAGCAAAGCCTTTATAGTACCCTGTTATATCTAAAAAAGAAAAAAAATGTTGTTTCCAAGGTTGGGAGAGAGAACTATTGAGTAATTGCTACATTTTATTTATTAGAGTCCTACTCCCTGGTTCCAGGGTGAGTCCTAAAATGTGAATTCTACCTTTCTTAGGTTAACTTTAAGATGCCTCTTATCTGAAATAATGATTTCAAATACAAATTCAGGAAATCTTTATGTACATGCAGATCATCTACTTGTTGCTGCACTAAGCATTTTTGATGTAGGAAAGCAATCAAGAGTAGTTTCATATGTATGAAAAATAGTGGGGGAATTATGAAAACCTTAAGGCAGGCACACCCATACATATTAGACACCTTCAAAGGCAAAAGCAAGTTTGTGTTGCCAAACTGAGTATAAAGAAATGGAACAAAAGCTATCAAGACTCCAAAACCGGCAATAATAGATGCCAGTTCCTCTGGTTGTGGTGGAACTATGGGATATCAAGCTGTGGCCTATGAATCTGAGGCCTTAGCCTGCCTGGCATAGCCACCCATCCCCATCTGCCACCTCCTCAGCAGCTCACTGGGCAGACACAGTTGGCAACAACCCTCTATTTGGGCCTAGCCGCACATCTACTACCTGCCACCAGAGTGGCCAGCTAGGGTCAGATGACCCTTTAACCCGTTCCATTATGAACACTCTATTAGAGGAAATGTCTGGGCAACAAGGCTCAGGTGTGTACCTAGGCTGCTGCACCCTGGGCTTGTGCCTCTATTGGCTCTCTGGCTGATTCTCTAGATACCCAAGCCAGCTTTCCCATGGACCCTGAATTGAGGGACACTTGGCTCCCTAACACAACTCTGGTTTGACCTCCTGGATACCCAACCTGACTGGCCTTCTGACCCTGTGCTATGCCTAACACTTTGGATCTCTGATTCAGTTCCCTGGATGGATTTTCTGCCTTCTGGCTTCCTGTCTCTCCTACAAGCACATTCCCCTGAGATCTTGGTTGCTTCGTCCAACCCTGGATGACCCCCAGACCTGGATGTGCCAGTGTGACATGAAGCTATAATGACAATGGTACTTAGTTATTTAAGCTGTGTACATTCAGTTGCTAGTCTCTGTCAGCCATCTGGTTTCATGACTGGCCATACAGGAGAAATTTTAGTGAAGGTACAAGATCATATAATGCTCTGATCTAACAGTGGGGGCCAATCTTTTTGGTAGGTGTGCCCCAAATTAAGCATTGAATCCTCCCTGAGTGCCATTTCAATCTCATACCCCTACCTGTTTGCCCAAACTGATCTAGTGCTCTGCTTTCTGACTCCTCGCCCTGTGCTTCCTGCTTGATCTGCAGCTGTGCTGCCTTCCTCCTCTCCAGTCTGCCATGTGCCACACACACACAGGCTGCCCAGGCTGCAGGTTGGACATCCCTGAAACAGAGGACCTGTTATTGACTAAATTGCCTCTTTGGGGTAGGATGACTTTTCCTGCAGAGGGAGATAAGGGCCTTAGTTTTAACACATGCAGACACCAGAATCATGTTTTGTTTTACCAAATGCATCTTGATACTTCTTAAAGACAACTTGTAACTATGACTTTTCTTCTATTAGCAATCACATTTTCCACCAAAAGGGTGACAAATCTCTCTACCATCCATGCAGGATAAGAATCTGGCATTATCACAGGTTCAGTGGCCATGTTACTAACTTTGGCTGACCACAGGTGCACTAAGAACAAAGTCATCTTTTTCTTCTTAAAAATGTAAGATAATAATATGTAATCTACAAAGTGAATGGAGTATGCTTGCAAGAACAGTTTCAGCGCTAAATTGCCCAAATGCTATTCCAATTAAATCCTTCCAATAACATGTGCTTACAGGAATGGACAACCCAGCATTTAATAAATTATGGGAATAAATACCCCTAAAATAACTGATCGCACTGGCTCCTTCTGCTTATTCAACTGAAGAAATATTTGGGTGGAGGAGGAAAGGGGGGGAAATCTCCTCTGCCTTCCTATTAAACCCCTCTAGCTAAACAAACAACTCCTCATATGTAGGTAGTTGTCTTTATTATCTTGCTCAGAGAGATAAATTGTGGGGTTCTTCATTCCTAAAGGTCACTTAGACTTAATGCCTAAATCCAGCACTCTTCACAACTACTCTTCTCCCTTTTTTCCTCCCCTCACTGACAAGCCTTCCCAAGTAAGGATCATTTTGTAAGTGCTATCATATTCCTACATTAAGGTTTACTTTCACAAAAGTACTATAGGAAAGCCATGATCTGGATTCAAATCCTTGGGATTTTCACCTGTTGGCTGTCACTTATAAGGTCAATCTAAAAGAAGGCTGTGAAATGTTATTGCCTTTTCAACATCCTCAGGCATTGCAACCCACAAATCAGAGTGAAAAGTGGCCTTCAGAAGATCAGATCCTCATTCAATTGAATCTTTAAAAGTATGTTTTGGAATCCACAGTCCTTAGGTTAAAAAAAAAAATCACCTGCCCCTTTTACCACCCTATCCATGAGCTGAGGTAGCCAGTATGGTAGGAGTGACATTTTCCAATTTGGCACATGTGTGTTTTAGAATGGTTTTGATGATAATGGAAGTTACAGGTTAAATTCCCTTCCTAAGAGGGTCACTGCACTTTCAGAAGTGCTCCTTGTAATCAAGACCTGGAGGATATGAATTTGAGTTGTTGTCACAATTAGTGCTCATGGCCATGTCACTGGCCACATTTGGTTTGTTCCTACTTTAATTTGGTCCTAAAGATGCTGAATCTCTTGCCAACAAACAAAGGGATCTCCTAGGTCTAAGGGCTACAATAATTGAATCTCCTGAGTGCTTTGGCACAGAGCAGCTTTCAGTTTTCCATTCTAATGGTTTCAGCTGCCTTTTTAGCTGTTGGTTCTCACTTCTCGCGTTCCATTCTTTCCCTACTCTCTCCTGTAACTGCCATTTATTTGAAAGATAGCTGCTGTCTCCATCAGCTTTTCTTCCAACTTCACTACCTTTTTCATACAACTTGTTATTAACCTCTTTCTAGTTCTTCCTTTCTTTCTTCAAGCAATTAACTTCAGCATCCAGTACCCATACAGTCATTTCATAGATTTCATAGATATTAGGGGCTGGAAGGGACCTCGTGAGATCATCGAGTCCAGCCCCTCCCCATTCCCCCGTCATAGGCAGGCAGTCAGCTGGGATCAAGTGATTCCAGCACAAAAAATATCCAGATGTTTTTTGAAAGAGTCCACCTCTCGGGGGAGTCTGTTCTAGACTCTGGACACATGCACCGTAAAGAGCTTTTTCTTATGTCTAGTCTAAATTGGCCTTCCTGGAGTTTATGGCCATTAGACCTTGCTATCCCTTGGGGAGCTCTGGTGAACAGCTGTTCTCCCAGGTCTTGATGTACCCCTCTTGTATAATTGTAGGCTGCTACTAAGTCCCCCCTGAGCCTTCTCTTTTCCAGACTGAAGAGTCCCAAATCCCTCAGCCTCTCCTGCCCTCTAGGCCCTGGATCATATGAATGGCTCTTCTCTGGACTCTCTCAAGCTTTTCCACATCCCTCCTGAACTGGGAGCCCCAAAACTGGATGCAGTACTCCAGCTGCGGCCTCACCAAGGCCGAGTAAAGCGGGAGGATGACATCCCTGGTTTTGCTTGAGATGCATGGGTAGATGCATGCCAGAGTTTGGTTTGCTTTGCCAGCCACAGCATCACATTGGTGACTCATATTTATCTTGTGGTCAGTCATGGTGCTAGTGAGTGTAGCACTGCTGAGCTTGTAAGTATGTTGAGGATTCTTCCTACTGAGGTGCAGCACCTTACACTTCTCTACTTTGAAGGCCATCAGGTTTTGGTCAGCCCACCTTGAGAGTGTGTCCAAGTCGATCTGTATCCCCAGCCTGTCCTGTGGTGTGCCTGCTCTCTCCCATAATTTGGTGTCATCCGCAAACTTTGCCAGTTCACATCTGACTTCTGACTTCAGATCGTTAATGAAGATGTTAAAGAGTACCGGCCCAAGTACTGAGCCCTGAGGGACTCCTCTGGTCACCCTGCAGCATGTTGATTTGCTTCCATCACCTAGTATTCTTTGGGTTTGACCCCGTAGCCAGTTACCTAGCCATCAGACCATAAGATGATTAAGGCCACAGTTCCCCAGCTTAGCCATAAGGACATTGTGGGGAACTAAGTCAAAGGCTTTCTTGAAATCCAGTATATGACATCCACATTATCTCCCTTGTCCAGGGCACATGTTACCTGGTCATAGAAGGAAATGAGGTTGGTTAGGCAAGGCCTGCCAGTCACAAAGCTGTGTTGGCTTTGTGGCAGAAAGCCACCTTGGTTTCTCCCCAAAAATCTCTGCCCTGTGACACTGTGATTTAAATCTCTGTGCTGTGACCATTCAGTTGGGATGGGCCCAGCACACAGGGGACCACACCCTCAGCCTGTCTCTTTAGGGAACTGGAGCTGGCTGCATTCCTGAGGGAGGGGGGAAACCTGCTCCCTCTGCTTACGTGACTGGTACCTGGGTGAGGGGCATCTACCTGGGGAGCTGGAATCTGCCCAGTAACAGGTGATGCATTTCAGATTGGTTGGCTGACAGCCAACTGGGGCTGACCTCCGCTGGCCCAGGTGAATGAGGTCACAGGGGCTATATAAGTTAGGA
>NW_017729024.1:107715190-107737359 GCF_001723915.1 Gavialis gangeticus
GGTGGGATGTCTGCACCCGCCACAGGCTTGCCTTCAGAAGCTTGCCTTCTGTTAGTCTGGTATTGATGGATCCTTTGACAATTTTCTCCAGGATTTTGCCAGGGATGGATATCAGACTGATTGGTCTATAATTCCTGGAGTCATCCCTCCTCTCTTTCTTGAAGACAGGGACCACGCTGCCTCTTTTTCAGTCTTCCAGGACCTCACCCGAGCGCCATGAATTTTCAAATATCTTTGCCAAGGTGGGTGTAATGATGTCTGCCAGCTCCTTCAAGACTTCAAGGTGCATTTTGTCTGGGCCCAGGGACTTGTGAATATCCAGTTTCTCAAGGTGTTCCCTCAGCTGATCCACATCAATTTTGGACCAGTCACCCACTCCCAGGCTGGTTCATGTTCTTTCTGAAAATGCGATCCCCTTGGGAGGGTGAAAAACTGATGCGAAAAAGTCATTTAGGAGATTGACCTTTTCTTGGGTGTCGGATGTCAGCTGCCCCATTTAATCTTGCAGGGGCCCAATGATATCTTTGTTATTTTTTGGACTTCCACATATCTGAAGAAGGACTTTTTATTGTCCTTGATCCCCCTAGCTAGCCTGAGTTCAGTTTTCTGGACTGCTCCCTACAGGTGTGGGCTGAGTAGTCTTCTTTGGTGTTGCTTCCCAATTTCCAACTGGAGTAGGCTTCTCTTTTGAGTTTAATGAGGTCCAGCAGTTCCTTGTTAAGCCAAAGGGGCCTCCTTGGAATGGATTACATTTCTTGTAAGATGCAATAGCTTTCTGCTGTGCCTCAAGGATTATGTTCTTGAGAGATGACCATTCCTCATGTACTCCCTTATCCAGGGAGGTATGGCCCCTAATTGCCTCACTTGCCAAATCTCTGAGTTTGCAAAAGTCAGCCTTCCCAAAATTAAGGATTTCTGTTTTACTGAGGGTTTTCCTGCTCTTCAGTGAACTGTGAAGGTGACCAAATCATGGTCAATGTCATCAAGCTTCCCCTTGATTCACAGGTCACTCACCAGATAATCTTCTTTGACCAGGACCAGATCAAGCAATTCCTCTCCCCTACTCGGCCCATACACCTCCTGGCTTAGGTAGAGGTCATTAATGCACATGAAAAACTTACGGGACTTGTCAGATTTGGCTGTGCACTCATCCCAAAAGATGTCAAGGAAGTTGAAGTCCCCCATGACGATCATGCATTGGGAGCGTGACCAGTTCGACCAGTTCCCTATTGAATTCCCGATCAAGTTCTTCCTCTTGGTGGAGAGGTCTATAGTAGACTCCTATAAGTATCTCACCCTCCCCATGTTCTCTCTGTATTTTGACCCAGAGTGTCTCAAGAGTTCCAAAACCTTCCTAGTTTGGAAACTCAGTCTGCAGGGAGGTGAACTGATCCTTGACGTAGAGAGCAACACCTCCACCCCTCTTCCCCACACAGTCGCTCCTGTACAAAGTGTAACCTTCTACTGCCACCAACTAATCATAGGTGGAGTTCCACCAGGTCTCTGTTATCCCTACAAGGTCATAGTCATTTTCACATAAGAGAAGGGCCAGTTCCTCTTGCTTGTTTCCCAAGCTTCTGGCATTCATGTATAGGCAGTTGAGTCTGCCACAAGAAACCCCATGCTTCCCTATGGGGTGAGGTGGGACCTTTCCTTGGGCTGTTGTTACAGTAGGTTCCTTTGGGCTGCCCATGAATAAAAAAACCTTCCTTTTCCATGGATGTCTTTCATTTTCTTATTTTCCTGCAAACTCCCTTGTCACAGTTGCCCAGGGAGGATGGCATTTTTAGAGGCACCCCTATGGCAAATGGACAGTGAATTGACACAAATTCTTTAATGAATTCCTCCATGCTACACTACCTACAGCTCTTCTCCATGCTACACTACCTACAGCTCCTACTGGGACATGATAACCACATATAGTCAGCAGTGTACCACAGAATGCCCAACTAGCAAGCTGACTACCCTTTGTTCTCTCTTCCTCTTGCCCATGTTGTGATACTTGCCTGCAGACCAGCCAAGAGCATGACATGTCTGAGTAACATCCACTCAGGAACATCAATTATTGGACAGAAACTAATGCTTTGCAAGCCAAGTGATGGAGTATTCAAGTATTCAAATTCCCAAAGCAGAGAACAGCCAACTCAAGAGGGTTAATGCATACAATGAAGACTCCTGGAGTCTCAGCTGACTGCATTATATGCTGTATTCCCTACCTCCCCAAGGCTTCCACTCATTCTTGTTTATACTTTCCATAGCACCCCTGCTTACATGGGCCTTCTTACAACTGGGCCTCCTTTCCTAGTTGCACACGATTTCTAGTCAAGAACATTCCACACTATTCAGTACTTCATAATAACTACACATTACAAGTTGTTATATTCTGAGTGTTATGTATATGCTATGTTTTTCTGCCAGTAGCTGGCACTATTCTGCATAGTATCTGTCTCTTGTTGCTCCCTCCTGTTTTGCTTGGAAGCCTTCAGTTAAGTTTTTGTAGTAAAATAAGGATGGTTGTACTTTTCCTCCCTGTCTGTTCTCACAGGGACAAAGAAACCCATATAGTACACTAAACAAGTCACACAACATTTAAATAGTGCTCAGGAGAGGCATAGCAGCCACAACTACATAAATACCACTAACCTACAAGGCAGAATACTTCTGAAAAGTGAAATTATTTTTGTCAATTTCTCCAGGCAATACCCATGGTATAGCATTAAGGCACTTGTTTCTGGAACTGCAGCAAGCAGCTGTTGCTATCGTTCCAATATCCTCTCAGCATTTCAGAAGGACTTTGGTTTGTATTTAAACACTGTGATACAATGGTGATGGAAGCCATAAAGAAACTTGGAATAGCTTGAAAAATGAATAGTCAGTAATATGTAGCAAAGAGCTGTGCATGTCATAGTCAGAACAGAGTTCATGTGCAGGTTATCCCTCATGAGCCTACTGGACCCTTGGACATATTTTCATTGAAATGCTAGGCAGCCATTTCCAGTTCCTCTCTTAGTGTATGCAAACACTGGCAGGTAAGGTTAAACTTGAGGTTATCCTTCACTTACCCAAGTCACAGGAGCTTGTTTCCTTGTGTACATCATATCTTGTAGAAAACATGGAATCTTTCCCATATTTTGCTTCATCTTTCTTCAAATTAGCAATACCATGTATCCCATGTTGTCATGTAAAGCCTTTCCTGGAAATGGTATGCTGACCTTTACTTATGGGCAGGAGAGAGGAAAATGCAGAAGGACAAGTCAAGAACAGGGGATTATGGGATTGCTGCTGGCCAGCTTCCTGTGCTCAGAGTCAGCATGCTGCATTATGTTCCAAACGCTGCAGTAAGAGGCAGAGATGAGTAAGTAGTGACAAATGCAGGGTCAACTTTATGCCCAGAAAATTTACAGCCTCATCCTGACAGTTCTGAACTGCCATTGGAAGTCAAATGTAACAGTTTATGGTATAGACAGTAGGGCTGGAAGACAACCTCAAAGTCTATCCTATCAGAGCAGGCATGGTTTTATTGGCAAAGATGTGAATTGCACCTACAAGGCACTAGTCTATGCCATGATAAATTTGAAGCTGTTCTGACCTCCTGGGTATGGAATGGCTATGTACCTCCAGGACTGCTGTTGACACAGAGATGCAACATGCACCCTATTGCCTGGTACAGTGAGAAGAAAGGTTTGGTCTTTCTACCCTGGCAAGGATTCTAATAGGTAGTTCTTGCTCTCAGGCACTGCAATTTTTGCTAACTCAGCTACATAACATTCAAGGGAAAGGTCTTATAACTTCTTTTTGCAAGCTTGTATTACCCACAATCTGGTCCCATTTTCAATTCCCCTTTTTTACTGTCACAAATAAATTTTGTGCTGGACAGCATCTATTCCACCACCACAGTGGCCACAATAACTATGTTTATTGTTGGGGGAAGGGGAGAGAAAGGGAGAGGAGACCTGCATACTTGATGTTGAAGAAAAGCCTGTTTGTGCTTAATACATTGGAGAAATTGTTCAAGAATAGTTCATCCATGTGAAAAAATATGACCCCTCTGTTGTTGCCAAATTCAGAAGGCCTTGTATGATCAGCTGTGTAAGTGCAAGTCCTATAACTTAAAGCTGCCTGGAGGCGGTTTCAACTTATACACCCAATTTTTTGAAGACTATTTAACTTTGGGAGAGAAGATTACTTGCATATTTGGGTCAACTCCTTTACTTTTTTCCTTATTTATTCCAAAACCTCTCTCTCTCTCTCGCTCTCTTTTTTTAAGATGCGTATATTTCTGGCATGTTCTACAAAATTAACACCTAATTCCAGGAGCTGGAATACTGATATCACATAATTTAAAGGGATCCTACAGCATCTTAAAAGCTGTATATGAATTATGTATTTTCAGACATGTTAAAAGCCTCTTTCAAAGAACCAATGCTGTCTATGTACTCCTGCTGCCCTCCCTGCTCTGCCTCCAAAAATATTCTAGCAGAAGGGATGCAGCAGAACAGAACTAACCTACTGGGAAATCTGCCAGTTAGGTTGAACAGCCACTTTTGAAGGCAAAGTCTTCAGGGAATTGGATTTCTTTGCACTGACCTCTGTATGGATATAGACAATATGTTATGTTGTCACTGTAAATTATCCTGGGCCACTTTGTCTATTCCATTGTTAGAAGCAAATTCAGAGAAGGAATATTATTTTCTGTTTTAATACCCTGCCCTAAACATGGAACCAGGCAGACAAATGCAGTGGAAGCACAGTACAACATGAGCACACCTACATAGCAAAATACAGTTGGTACACATTTTTGTTTAGGCTTGCACATCATAGCCATGTTTCTTTAAATGAGAGTGCTGCATAAAGTATTCCCAGCCCCCTCCCCATTGAAATCCCAAGCTATATAAAATACTGCAATGAAATAAAAAAAGAAACTTTTGTCTAGTAAGCTGGGCATGTTCTGGACACGCAGTGGGCTCTGTAACAAACTGCTCTTTTATTATATGGTATTTACCATGAAGGTAAATAGAATGTGTTGTGCACTTACAATTTGCCTTCCCGTCTTAAAAAATACTTTTGTCATAAATCGCACTGAAAACAGTGGCCAGCAGTCTCTGCTTAAAAAACCAAGAGTCGCAAATGTGGAATTACCCTGTCATAAAAGAATAATACATATCCAAAGCAGACTACCCAGGATGCTAATGGAAAGACAGCTTGTGCCCGCTCCTGCTGAAGTCAATGGCAAGATTTCTCTTGACTTCAACAGCAACATGATTAGACACAGAGCAAAAGAGAACGGGGAGAGGATTCAAGCCCATTTGAATCCCCAACCTAGAATTAAACATATTCTAATTATCTTATAAAGTTCAGCTGCCTGCACCGAGTCAATGCACACTTAACTCTTTCCCTTTGGGCTTTTGGGCCAAGTTCCACAGAGGTCTAACTCTAGAAAATTCCCATGGGAATTGTGTGTAGCATAGGGTCATAATTCCTCCAGCTTTATGCTGGTTTGATTTTGATTTCTGACTGCATTTCATGAAATTTAACATACCTGAGGATAACAATTCTCACTGTAGGCTAAAAAACTCTGCATTGCACTTGGTTGTAACTCTGGAATATTCTCAAAACCTTGCAAAGAAACCAGTTGGAAGAACAAATGAGTTGTCACCACAGCTAAGCAGGTAAAAACTAAAGATCTGAATGTGTTAAGCTAAATCAGTTATTTGCCACTAAGGTGCCACCACACTCTGGGGTGCTTTGAGTTCCTTTTGAGGATGCTGCTTGGTGCCAGGGAATATTAGCACTTTTTGGTGTGCAAACAGGGTTCACATGACAAACCCAGATATGTCAAATAGGAAACCATAGTGAAAAACATTCTGAGGTTTTTGCAACTGAAGAACTGCTCTATTACAGCAGTTCCTAATCTGTGGTACGGGTACCACCAGTGGTACGCAGACAACCTGTCAGTGGTACGCATTAACAAGTTTATTATAATTACTTTATATGACAAAAATTTGCTGGTGGTACTTAAGGTTGTATAATTTTAAATTGGTGGTGCACAATCTGTCAGAGTTTGAGAACTGCTGCTCTATTATTTTGTGGTTGTCATAAAACAAGTGAAAGATAAGAGCTGGCATTTTCTGAAGGGTGTGTCAAGTCTAAAAAGATTGAGAGCCACTGGGTTGCACAGTCTCATGAAATGGATAAGAAATTCATATTTTAACAATGTATTAATTGGAATGAAGTTGTACTTTGTAAAATAGTTAGTCATTTAATTAGTGATTAGTAACAGAGAAAGCTCACAAGAATGGTAAAATAAGAACAAAATAATAGCTTTTATTACAAGATTGCTGCTTCCTTGTTTGGATATTTACTTTTTCATATCAAATGTACTTCTCATTAACCACATTAGAGAGAGAACTATCTGTGGTATCAAAAGTTAGTCAGAGCCCAGACTACAAAAAAATCACATATCATATAAGAGAAATAATCTGCATGAGGGCTGGTGTTTAGGTCAAAAGATGTTGCACTTCAGAAGTAAAGAGGGCAAGACTGCATTATCTCTCTCTCTAATCATCTGAGGCTACCGTGTAGTACAAGCTGCAGCCAGATTGCCCAGTATCTGCTTGTCCTCTTTCATACTCGCCTTCCATGCCTGTGTTAAAGAAAATTTCCAAAAGAAAAAATAAATATTGGGAGATATACCTGGTGGATCTTACTGCAACTAGATTATGGCTTTCAGTTGGGCTCCTCCATCCCCACACCCTGCCCTTTCCACGCCAGATGTTCAAAGGTGCAAAACTTCATTACAGTGTCAGTTCAGGACACTCAATTAGCTTCAATGAGCATCTAATAACAGCCTGCTGATTGCAGCACTCCTTTATTGGGTGTTCCCTTAGCTCTCAAGTTCCCCACATCTCTGGTCAGTTCTTATTTTCCCCTTTTTCTGTCAGGGGTCTGTTTCCTTTCAGATTGCTCACAGGCTTTCATCTGTGGCCACCATCCCTTTTAAGTGTTCAAGTCTTTCCCCTTTAAGTGAAGTCCTGAGTGGTCCCCTATAAGTGTCTGAGACTGCTCCATACAAATTCACCAGTATGCAATCAGTGAGCCTGAGCCAGTATAACAGAGCTCCTGCTCTTGCTGGCATCCACTTTCCAGGACAACCTAATCCGTCCGATCCCCAGGCTTTTAACTTCTGGGTCAGTGGCCAGAACCTATCAGGGCAGTTCCAGGTTCCTATTACAGACCCCAATAGAGTTTAAATAAAGCTAGACCAGCCTGCACTTCACTGTTTATTGTTTTCCTTCCCTCCCCCTCATACAGGAAAGGGCTTCTTTCCACTTTGGCAGTCCATCTGCACTCTGTCCTATTGTAACAGGGTCCACAGATGCCCTGTCACACTCTCATTCGAGATCTCATCACACTGTGGAAACCAACTGTAAACCCCAGAGTCAAATAGGCCTCTGCCACAATATGATTCATGAATTTCCACTCAAAGCAGTGTTACTTTCAGAGAAATGTGGAAGACTTTCTCTGCTGATGTAAATGGGCATGTCTTCTTTGAACTCAGTACTGTTTCTTATTTATGCTAGTATGAACTTGTACCCATTGCCTATGCACAATTATTTCCTAGTCCACTTTTGTAGTCCTGTACCAATCAAACTTTAAATGTTTCATGTAACTGGGCTTTCCACGTTTCTTTCGAAGCTAACTCATTAGGAACTTTTTTCTCAATTGTTCAGCTTAATTCTTTTTCATCATTTTACCTCATTACTTCCAGCTATGCCTCATTGTACCAGCCAAAGCAATTCCCCTTCTTCTTTAAACATCAGCACAACAATGTT
The DNA here is from genome assembly GCF_001723915.1 of Gavialis gangeticus. Classification (NCBI taxonomy): domain Eukaryota; kingdom Metazoa; phylum Chordata; order Crocodylia; family Gavialidae; genus Gavialis; species Gavialis gangeticus. The sequence goes on from NW_017729024.1 coordinate 107,723,023, forward strand.
TCAAATTTCATTAAAGAGCAGGCTGCTGTTTTCACTGTGTTAACCTGTACATACCCAATTGTTCTGTACAATGCTGAACACTTGTTTCTAAAAGGGCAAAATTAGGTAAAAAGATGCCTTTGATCCATGTTCCATGTAACATTTGATATGAGATGCTGTGCCAGTAAAGGTTTAGGTCACTGGTATATTGGGCACTAGATGAAGAGGGCATGGTTTCATCTTAATTATCCATCAGCACCCTTTTTATGTCTTGCTGTGCTATAGGACCCATTGTTTCATGCGTTAAATAGCTCTGGCCATTGGCCAATGTTCAAGTTTCAATGTACAGCCAGAGAATTAGTTGGTTTTTGTTTGTTTTGAATTTATGTATGTGCGTATTGTAGACAGAATTCTCTGCATGAAGCTGGGCCAGTTGACATCAGGGCATTTGCTCGTATTTAATTCCTTTCTAAATCAGAGCTCCTCCAGGTTAATCGTTTTCGTCCTCTTTCCTCACCTCATTCTTAGCAACTCTTTTCTTCTGAATACACCCTAACTTAAAGTAGCAGGCTCACCTTTCAGAGTGTAGGTTGAGTCCCAGGCTTGAGATCCTGTTGTTTTGATTGGTGGAGCCCATCCACCAATTAGGAGGCAGCAAAAGAAAAAAAATCTGAGGTGGGGAAGTGAAGAATAGCTGCTCTGGACCTGACTGAAGACTGTAAATTATCAGATCCAGAAGACTTCAGAGGCAGAGCCTTGGAGCATATAAAAGGAACTGCATGTCCAGCACAAGGGGCAGATGCCGCGAGGGGCTCAAGAGAAGCAGAGCCAAGAAAAGCTGGGAAGCTCTCCCCCAACAGGCAATAGGCCCAAGGCTCCTGAAGCTGCTACTGGAGAAGCAGCCTTGGGAGTGGTGTGAGACTGCTCGGGCCCATCACAGTGCACGGTTCAGTGCACAGACCCCAGGCTTTGGGAGCTGCAAGTGGAGGCTCAAGGCTGCAACCCCAGCAGAGCCAGTGGGCCTCACAGTATGTGGGCCAGTACATGGGGCAAAGGCCTTGGGGCTGCAGTGAGGTGGCTCAGGCCCCATCTCCTGGCAAGTGGCCAGGTCCCATGGTGTGCAGGGTGGCACACGGGCCCAAAGCTTGGGAGCCAGGGAGCAGCGGAGGCTGCTTGGGTTAGCCACCCAGCATGAGGATGGCCGGCTGGAGCCTGAAGAGCCCAGCGTGTGCTAGGAGAGCCCTTGGTGATGAAGCCAGGGCACAGGGAAATAGTAGTGCTGCAGTGTGAGGCCCAGCACCCAGAAGCCAGCAGCACTGGTGCAGCAGCTGAGAGGAGCTGAGCCCTCGGTGCCCAGAGCAGGGCACAGGGTGGGAAGAAGCCCAGTGGCATGGGAGAGGCCTTATCTTAAAACAAACAGTACATGATGAGCTTGACTTGACTTCAGAACTAACCACAAGCATGGAGCTTAGAAGAGCACAAAGAATATTAGCAAGATATATGCAGCTGGTAGGGAAAGGGAAAGAATGTAAGAGTAACATGGTTTGGCCCCCTATGCAACAGTAGAAGAGAAGACCAGCTGTAACATCCTCAGATGCATCCCTCCACTGCAACCCAAGGGTTTCCCACTTCTGATTCCATAAAATTCTATACTTCACCCAACTTGTACTGCAGCTCAGGTCTACAAAATAAACTGGCAAGACTGCAGGATAGGGCAAACAAGTCCTCATTCTCCTATAGACTCATTTGCCTGATCCCAACTCTTGCTTCAGGTTCCTCAAAATAATAAGGGTGGCCTTTCATTAGGGTCCAATCTTGTGACTTTAACTTACTCTGAAACATAGCTCACCATGTAGGTGTTCCCATTTAAATGGGAGGGGTGGAGGAAGGAAGCCTACCTGTAAAATAACATACTATTCTTCTTGAGTAAGGGTGGCAGAATTTGGCCTTGTGAACTGAACATAGAGCAATCCCAAACAGCTTTGATTAAGAGGGTGGCCAGGATTTTAGCCACCTCACTGCCTTCAGATCAAACCAAGGGATAGAGCTGAAACCTGTCAAAGATCAAAGTCTTTGATTTCAGATGCTGATGGCAAAAGATCAGATGGCAAAAGGTCAGAAGCTAACACAACAAACTCTGTAATTGTAGTCTCACACTATTATTCTTTAGTTTGTAACAGTGCTGCATGCACACATCCCTATCTGTGCCTCATTTCAAATCACTTGAGCTCCCATACGAGAGAGAAACTAACCTTGAACAAATTGCAGCCTAGTCAAAGAGAGATACCGTACCCATAGTGACCAGATAAAAATGAAACTCAAAATTGGCTGATTTTAATGAAGTTGTAAAATTAAATAATGTACTATGCTCGCCCTCCTGTGACCAAACAGGACCAGTACCACCCAAGCAAACCCCACCCCCCTTTTTATGAAACTTGAGCAAACAAAGAGAGCACAAGTGCCAACTCATTAATTATTCATGCATAGCATGAAGTAATTGGCTATCCTGGCCAAGTATAACTTGGAAAGAACTTCCGCCCAAAAGCAGAGAACTGCGTATACACTCAAGAAGAACAGATCATGCACAAATATTATCTCTCCGCCTACGTATCTTTCTGGCATACCCCTGTCTTGCCAGCCCATTTATCTTTATTGTTATCTTTCTTATCAAGAGCTCTTGGTAATCTGCAGACTGCAACGGCTTATGTGAATCGCTCGAAATTTGTAACAAGCAACTCTCTTACCCACCCTGTAAATGCTGGGTAACATGATATCTGCATGCTGTAACTGAATAAATCAACTCCTCTGCCTACGCTGCAAGCCATCAGTAGCGTAAGTAAAATAAACTTTCTGTGTAACCAATATGCTTTAAATCATCTGACTATCTGACTCCTACTCGCCGTTAACACCCGTCTGTCCGGTCATAAATCCCACCTCGCGCCAAGCCAGTCGTACCAACCCAGGCTCGCAGGTCAAGGGTGCACCGGCATCTGGGCGTGACAAAACCATGCATAAGTTTTTGATAAATCTCCAAATGGTTGTATCAAGAAACCTGCATTTCTCTCTATACTTATTTGCTTCCACAGATCAATGTCCCTGATTAAATAATTCAGCACACTGAAGACGAAGGTTAAACTGAGAATGGATTGATGCTTAATATAAAACCAGGTTCTATAAAGAGAGAAGTCAGATCACTGTGGTTTTGGCTGCAGACCCTTACTGGACTTTAGCAGCTCAACTGCTGGAGCCCAAGTGTAATTCTGGTGCCAAACATTTGCCCATGCTGTTCCCATACAGCTCAGACTCAGCTCTGTCAACATCCCTGTGACTTAGGAGGCACTTCTAGCCCCATGTGCGGAAAGTGTCCCATGTTAATGAAGTCATACTGACTGGATTTAACATGCTGTAAGTGAGCGCTAATCAGGACACACAAGAGACACAGAAAGAATGAAAATAAACAAGATGCAACATCAACATCACCAATAGCTTTCCAGCAGGGGAGAAAATGCACAAGTGCCTGCTTCCTGTAGTTTGTTCACAGTTTGTTTTCAGGTTTTCCCAACTTTGGGTTCTGATTATCACTACCTGCTGGAAATGAGTATGTGTAGAAATCAGAAAATGCATTTTTCCCTTTGTTTATGTCCTACACAATAGAGTCTGTTTGAACAATAGAGTCTGTTTGAACAACAGCCTCTTCTGAAATGACAAGTCTCAGACTGCACAGCTTGTCAGTAGACTACTTACACATTTATTAGCTATAGTAACATACTGTGTTTATTGTTCAAATACAGTATGTTAACACAGGGTGCACATATCCACATTTCTGGCTTCCAGGTCTTCATCTGGACTTAGTTTAAATACATTTATTTTTTTTCCTAATAAAAGGGTACTCTAGCACTTCTACAAAGTTTCAGTGATGTAATCAGGTTAACTCATAATGATTATTTTCTCCAGACTTGTGTTCATTGTAGATTCAGAATGGACATTAGCCATTCAAAGATAACAAACACCTTTCAATTAAACTGCAATTATTGTATATAAAACAATAAAACCATCATTAGAAAGGGTGATAGTTCAACAAATCCAAATACAAAACAGGTAAACCCATTTGATAAAAATACACCCGTACTGTCATACTGCATGTAATGCATGACATAATGGAGATGAGCTGAATAAGAGTTGTTTCTTTCTCTACCATCGTGTCTTCAGCTTTATCAGGATTTAGAATTTGCAGCTGGTGAAAGTACTTACTGTGATTTGGCTTCATCTTGGTTCACAAAATCTCTGTTCTGTATTTCAAGCTGGCAATAACTTGCTTAATTGATTCTAAAGGACAATAGCAGAATCACTCAAACCTTTTCAGTGCAGAAGTCAGCACACTGGATGAGTCTAAAATCATGTCTGTGAGTGTGGAGAGTACCAACTGCTCCAGAGGAATATGTGAATAAACCCTGCAGCAGACAACTAATGAGAAGAGATCCTGGTTTTCTTAGATTAAAAACAATTTAAATTCTCTGATTAAATCCCCCCAAATCTGTGTTTTTCTGTGATTAAAATGAAACACTACTATATATGTATCAGTTGAGCACAATAGTTTATTGATATATTTACAATTTTAACGCAACCTGGAAACCTACCAGTGCCTCAATCATTATAGTAAAATAAATTCAAATACCTATATATTTTGGCATTTGATTTGTGTTTTTTTGTAATGGATGATCAGAGGTCTCCCTGCTCCCTTCACTCATCATGATATGGGTCCAGCTGCAGCTGCCCCCCCCCCCACCTCCTGCTGCTTTGTGTCACTGAGCAGCCCTGATATGCCCATGTCACTGCCCCTCCCTCACTCCCAACACACAACACCTGCAGCCCTGCTGGTGCCCCTCACTCCTGATCTGCTGACCCCTAGCTCTGCCAGTGTCTCCCACCCCATGCCCCCAGTGTGTGGGGAAGGGGGGTGTGTGTGGGCATAGGAGATGCCATAGACTACATGTAGGGGGTTGTGGTGGGTCACATGCCCCCCCAGATTTCTGCGCCCACAGCAGGGCATGGGGCTGAAGCCTGGCTGGACTGGCACTGGGCAGGAGACTCCTCCACAGCCCAGTGGGTAGGACCTGATGTGGGAGGGAGTACTGCACTGTCATGGCCACCAAGGTGGGGTGCCCCCTGCCTACCTGGAAGCAGCAGGGGGACACAACTCTGTGCCATTACCACCACTGCCAGGAATCCTGTGTCAGCTGTGCCAGCATGGCTGCCAAGGTGAGGCGCCGTGACAACACAGAGTTGTGCCCTCCTGCTGCTTCTGAGCGGGTGCCTCACCTTGGCAGCACAGCACTCCTGGTGGCAGAAGTGTTGGAGGCAGTACCAAGCCTCCCTGCCCCACTCTGCACTTGCATGCTGGGTTCTGTCCAGCGGGCCATGGAGGCGACTCCTGTCCAGTGCTGGTCTAGCCAGACTGCAGGCTCCTGCCCAGCTGTGGAATCAGAAATCTGGTGGGGGCCATGTTCCCCCCATGACACCTCCACAAATATTGCCTATGCCCCCTGTCCTCCCTCCCCCCTTAGACTTATCTTCAGGTTGCTGCAGGAGCTGCTCTCCACCACACTGCCTGGCTACATTGCCAGCCATGTGCAGGTGTGTATACGCACATTCACATGTTCATGGTCCCCTACCTCCGATTGCCCTCCTCCTGCTCCCCCTAGCCCCAAGCAGTCCCTTGCAGACTGAAAACCTCCTTTAAAAATCTATGTTTTCCCATGGGAAATGGAAAATCTGGATTCCTGCTAATGAGTAACTTTGATCCATGGCTCTCTTGGAATCAAATTTCTCCAAGTTCTATATAGAATCAGAGCCAATATTCTTCTTCTCCTATAATGCATTCAAACATTGAATTAAAAAGAAAGTTAAAATTGCAGAGTGAATTCTCATATAACCAGGAGTTAAGGCTGTCCATGCAAACTTGCTTTCATTTTCCCACCCTAGCTGAGATCTAAGTGTCAAATCAGTTGGAAAAAATCTCTCTCATTAAATCTAATAAAATATTTTATAAAACTGGAGAGATGACCAAGAACTCCTCTCTCATGTGCACATAAAGCCCATTATCTCAAAAGACACATATATTTAGTAAATAAAACCAAAACCAGAATGTAAGACAATATAAGACAACATGAAGCAAAACTAACAGTCCTAATTAGAGATAAAACCAAACAAAACCCTAACATCTGGACACTCCAGATACTAAGGAAGTTACTAAATGAGAATCCAGACTCTGCATAACAAGTTGAACCAAAACCCTAGATCTGAAGCACCTCTGAATCTTAGAGATGTTTGGATTTGGATTCAAGCCTTGCAGCTCTGACCCATCTCTATAATAAACACATCTTAGATATATCTTATCCGCTAACGCACTCCTGAGCTTTGTGGAACACAAAATGTGATATTTTAAAAGGTACTTTCTCTCTACTTTCTTTATATCAATAAGGAACCCCATGTAGCCCTGTTTTTTGGCCCTGACCACATGTGCACTTAGGTATGTTTGCAACTTTTCACGCTAGGGATAGTCCTATCAAATTCACACAACATTAAGCAAATCATGTGCAAAATCTGCCTGCATAAGTTGCAAGCAAGCAGTGCCAGATCTCACATGTATAAGAGTCTTCCATATTTCTGAGGCTACTTTATGCTTCTACCACTTGCGTGTGTGTACAGTATAACTCAGTTTTTGTAAGTACAACAAACATCACCTACTGTATTATTCACCTCTTTACAGCATAAATTCTTAACAATCCTTCTAGGTCATTTAGAGCTCTTGAAGACCTTGGGTATTTACCAAAACATTTTCAGCTGTAAGTTCAGAAGCTTTTCTGTTTGGACAGATATATGAGGAAAGAACACTTCCTTATTTCTTTGCATATTCATTCATTCTGAATCACAGAGGAGATGAAAAAACAAGTCTTGTTCAAAGGCCTTTGTTTCTTTGAGTTCTTTATTTATTTCAGAGTGGCTGTTCTATATAATAGTGCCATAAAATACTTCACCAAAAAAAAAGTGTCACAGCAGTGTTTAGTATTTAGAGACTAACATGCACTGACCAAAAATAAGTACATCAAGTCTGAGTCACACTGTAATAGATGCAGGGCATGAAGATGCATAGCTAAAAAAAGCCTGAAGTTCAATACCAACTCCAGTCACCAAGCCACTGTGACAGTAGCATCAAAGGATAAAGTTAATAGCAGTTGATGAGGCTTAGTGTCCACTAATGCCAACTGCTCCTCTTTGCCTTCTTAACCTCCAGCATACAGAAAGCTATGCATGAGATCAATCTCTTGCTTGGAGAAAATATGCCAGGAAAAACCCTAAAGCCTGCCAAGTACTTTGGTATCTGGAAGATGCTGGTGTTCATCTCTGCTTCCAGAGAGAAATTCAATCCCAGTGCAAAGGATCCATGTAAGGCCCACAATGCTCAATCTCAGTGGAAAAAAAGAGAGACTCTAAGCTCCATAGTTCTAACCTTAACTTTACTGAGTCTAGAAATAGATTGCCAAATGAAGTGTATCAGCTGTGTTTGGATGCATCCCAGCATAGCTAATCCACTTCATTGAACAAATCACACATCACCAGTTGTCCCACTCATTAACCTTGTGGGAAAAGAGATGACATGTTCCCTTCTTCCAGAGGCATGCCCCAACAATCTCTGGGGCTTCAGAGATTGCCAATGTTGCATCTCTGCAAGTAGGAAACCTCAACTTCCCTGCTTCCTGAGATCCTGGGGGAGTGTCTTTGGAAATAAGGAAAGCTGGGACACACTGGTAAGTTCTCAGAGTTCAGGCTACCAATCAAGTGATTGGCATTCTCAGCTCCAGGAGCATGCCAGAGTGAGTTCAATACTTCTTTGCAGGAATTCCCAGAGCTTGCAAACCCAGGCCCCAGGAGCATGTGCCTGGGCCAGCAGAATAGTACTAGCAGCTGGAGCTGCCTGCAGTCTCCTGCCATAAAACAAGTATATGTCTGCTTCAGTAAAGTGACACAACTTCTTACTATCTTTTCTCACATCCACATTGTGGCATAACAAAAGTTACAGATGTCTATTTGATGTTGTTTTGTGCCATTATAAATATTTGTATAGCAGCACAAAGACAACAAAATATGTCATCTGTTTCTACCCGGAAATCAGCAGCAGATCTCCTATTGACTTCAGTGAGTGTGGAATTCTTGATGTGGTGCTTAAGTAGCATATAGAGCCTTGCCTGGGGCAGTATAAAGACTACTTGAGCCTCTAATTGCAGCTCACTGTGAATTGCTTTGGGTCTGTGCACAGGACTGAATTTTACCATAACTGCAGAGATGAACTGGGAGGACTGACAAAATGTTAAGAACACTTAGAGGGCTGTTTCTACAGTACTAAACAGCAATAAGGGGGTGGGGGAGAAGAACCACTTTTCTACAGCCCAAGCAAATTTCCCCCTTACACTCAAGCCTTAGAAAAACAAATATGCTTGGGACATAAAAATAATGTTTATTTTCACCTATGATGTTTGGTGCTAAAGGTATGCATGCAGCAAGTTGACTCAACCCCAAGCATTCAAACTAATGAGGCTGGTTTAAAAGTTAGTTGTATTTTATTTAACAAAACACGGTGTTCCTCTTACTGGCCTTCTATTTTTAGGCTGGTGGTCTCACTTGAGTTTTGTCAGCTTTCCTCCAGAACTCCAAGGGCTAGAAGTTTACTTAAAAAGGAAGATAAGATTCCTATGTAATTACTTGATTCCAGGAGCTGGGGCCTTAAATAAAACTTTAATTATTGCAAGATGCATGATATCAATGAGTTGGTCCACTTAAAAGGTGTTTAATTCCTGTGATCTCACAGGATAGCCATTAGTAAAATAGCATCAGAGGAAGTAACTTTTAGGACTACTAATATAATATCTTCCCTTCCTCTCCCCATGCTCCCACCTCCATTCCTTGGTTTATGTTAATAAAGACCAGCATCCAGTGCTGTATCAAAATAGATTTTGACTAAGGGTTGGGTTAAGTCACAGGTGTGCAAGTAACTTAAGTTGCAAGGTTTAGGGGAGGGCAAGGAACTAGCTATTTAGCTTTATTCCCAACTGTCTTTTTACATTGGCACCAGTGTTTTCAATCAAGTCAGCACAAAGGGATTGGATTATATCAGTGCTGTAGAGAAGGAGCTGGGACATTATTTTATGCCTGAGGCAAAGCTATTCACTGAAGATCAAGTAAGACCAGTGAAATTTAGATACTCAGTAATCATGATTAAGGTAATGGAATAACATGCATCTACTCCCACTGGAGACTGCCGATGGGAATAGATGCATGTTAACAACCCTTGCCCATTGAACCCTTGCCCCTTAACTACCCTTGCCCATTGAAAGGGTAAGCAGAACATAGGGTTACTGTTTTATATATTAGTAGTTAAATTACTCCATTTTTCTAATTAGCGATGTGTCACGAGTGATGTGGGAATGGCGGGATAACATTTTCTAAATGTATCACTCACCCTTCAAGCCTGAAACCATTTCATTTACAAGATGAATAGATGCTATTAAAGTGAACGGCAGATCTAAACATTAAAACAGCGGCCAAGATTATGTCAGTTCATGTCATCTGAAGACAGATATATCAGAAAACTGGTAATGAGATATGGTGCTTTATATACTTAGGTCCAAGTGATCTCAGCCCAGTTCCTAATGGCATAAAGCTATTATAACTGTGAATATTAATTGACCCCTTGTTGGCTGTTTCAGCAGAGTAACACAGGGTATAATAATGTTCAAGACAGAACTAACCTTAGATGTGACCCTAGCCATTCAGGGATAAGGAATGTCAATAAAACAGTGAGGAAGTCTGCTTTGCCATGACTCAAGTTGTAGCTGAGGTATGGACACCACTTACAAAGAATTGCTGATAAAAGTACTCAAAAGAAAATTTTATTTATTCATTTTAAATATCTGCATGCTTTTATAAAGTTAGTGTGGGAAGCTTAAGAAAGTGGGTGGAGAGACATAGTCCAATAACAAACAAACCAGCAATAAACAGAATTACTGGAAACCAAACAAAAATGTGCCTAGACTATTAGTGAATATGGCTTAGTGGCTGGAGCACTTTTCTGTGACTCATAAGAGCTGGGTTCTGTTCCTGCATCTGGGTAACTGAGATGGTCATATCCTCCTCATTAAGCCTCTGCTTCTCTACTGGGAGGATGATGATTTTGTATTCTAATTGAGCATCTAGTCCTGATATTCAGCTCTGGCTGAGCTATGTTCAGGGCAAGACTAGCTCTGAGAAACAGAAAGTTGTCTTTATGCTGCCACTGTACCTTGCTGCTTCTGGAGACCATAGGGATTGCTTTGGCTATCATCATAATTCAGAGCAGCTGCACAGTTGCTCAAACCTAGAGCTGGTTGTTCTAGCATTTGGGATACCCAGGGCACAGAGATCCTCTCAGCCAAACCCCTATGCTGTGTGCTTGGAGGAGGGAATCAGCTTTAGATGTCCATGATTCTGCATTCAGGGAGTTTTGTATTTGACTTTAGCAGGAGCACAATCGAACCCATGCTGGGGGGAATTGCCTTGCAGTCACATACCTGAATTTAGGGTTTTTTCATTGGGTCAGGTCAGCACAGGGATGAACACAGCTGACCAAAGAATAAGGACCAGGGCTCTTCAGCATCTTAATATATTTATCTTATTTCATACATATAAGGCTTAAAACCAAGGGAAAAAAGGTCACACTTCTTTTTAAGAGTGCATGTGAAATAAATACACAAGATCTGCATAGTTTGGCAGATTCTAACTGTAATCACAGAAAGCAAAGGAAGTTACTAGGTCTTTCAAGCAAAGTCTTAGCTACAAACTTTACTATTCCCAAACCCACAGAAAAATAAGAAAGGGAATAGTAGTGCAACAACATTAAAGTTATTAATATCCTGTGTTAAATGAGCTTCTTTAGGGAAACTCTCCCTGATTCAGTTCAAAAGACACTCTGTCACAACAAGCCTAAAAGCACTGCTGTGAACAATTCCTCAAGAACAGAGAGTAAGTTGGCAAGAGTGGCCTGTCTGTACGAAAAAATTCTCCCTGCAGCCATTCTGCTAAGGAGTGATTTTCATACTAGTGCTGACTTCACAGAATGTAAGATATTAGTACCAACAATCACACTTCCAGGAGGAAACTTTCTGCTGTGAGTCACCACTTCAAAAATATGCTTCTTTTCTAGTGCAAAATCCCACCCTGCTTCTTTACTGAAGCAGCCACTCCTAGGCAACCAATCTTTGCTGATATCTCGGGTGGTCACTTAAGACAGGTTTCATTTTATTTATATGCAAAACAACATAGTTGGCCCATCACATATTCCATTTGCTAGTTATTATCCAGCATACTTGCACTTGGATAAGAACTTTTTCCTTGACAGCCATAATCCTGTATTTGTGACATTGCATTTTGTTGCCATAGAAATGAACATAGTGTCACAGATCCAGCATTATTACTGCCTGATAGTTGGATCAAACTGAAGACACTATGACTTGGAAAAAGAGCAAAGCACTTTTAAAATACAAATATCATTGTTTAATTAGTGAACAGGACAAGAGCAATTTCAAGACATTAGTGATAGTATTGTAACTGGATGTGTGTTAAGTCTCTTAGGTCTGTAAGTTTCCTCTGGAGTTATAAGCTTTATAAACTGATCCTGGTTCTAACAACTCTCACTGGCTTTCATGGTGCAATCAGACCTTAAGAGAAGAAAAGCTTATTTTGCAAAGTAAGAGAGGATTTGTAAGTACATCTATGTGGCATGTCTACACAAGACGTTTCCTGCACAACTGACTAATTAACTGCACAATAAAGGTCTCAGCATCTACACATGGACCCCTATTAGACTGGAATAAACTAATTTACCCTGCAGCAGGATAGTACTTGCAAGTACTGTAGGATAGTATTCCAACGCTAGATCAGGAAAAAGTTCCTCCTGATCTCCAGCCTAAATTTTCAAGTACTTGCAAATACTATCCTGCTGTGGAGTAAAAAAAATTTGCAGCAGCGCACATGTAGACATTGAAGGGGCTGGACAGGGCAGGAGGGTGCTTAAGTGTGGGGGTTACCTGTAGGCTAGCCTGCACTGAAGCTCCTTCATGCCCCAGCCAGACCCTCTGCAGCATGCTGAGCCAGCAGGCAGCAGGCCTCAGGCTGGCAAGCTGACCTCTGGGGTCCCCTGCCTATGCAGATGCCGTGGAGGACGTGGCTACGAAGGATCCCAAGGGTGGATCCTAAATGGGAGAGTCCCTACAAGGACGACAAAGGGGTACTGGGACTGGCTACCTCCTCTCTACATACCTGGAGTCCACACAGGTGATGGTGACTCGGAGAGAAGTGGAGCTGCACCGGAGGAGAAGCCTTGACTCTGGGCTAGGACGTGGCGAAGGTACTCAGGAGAATAGGGGAGCGGGGAACGCCTGACCTGGCCCTGAGGAGGCAGGGATCCGGCACCCTGCACCTGAAGAGTAGGGGGTCAGGACAAGAGACCCCTAGCACGTGGCGAGCCCACTCCAGCAAAAGACATGGCAGAAGAATGTTAAAGGCGCCACTAACAAGCCACTGATGGGATAATTAGCCACTGATGGGATAATTAGCGACGGTTACTGGGACTCTGCGCGGTACTTACCTGTTGCATCAGTGGACAGGGATTGGCCAGGAGACCTAGGGGGTCCCCGAGATTGGTCTGTCTGACTGCTTCCTCCTCCAAAGGGGGTTGCTGTAGATAATAGAAAGAAAAGAGCTGAATAAAAGCACCTGCATTATACCCAGATCCAGTGTGGTACTTCCCGCGGGTACTTACTCGAATAACATCCCCTTCCTCCCTATTTCTATTAAGATACAAGTTGTGGCAGGTGAGAATCAAGAGGCTTGGGGGGTACTCTGTGCAGACACACTGAAACTGCGCATGAATAAATGCAGAGCTTATTGCTCTGAAATGAATTGCTCCTGAGTGCATGTTCAAACAGTGTGTCTGGGAGCATTAAGCTGTGGCCCACAAGAACAGCCCAGCCAAGACAGGCAATGAGCACAAGAAACACCCAGGTAAGTGACAGGGGCCCAGATAGTTCTGGGATTAGGGGGGTAGTGCATACACCTCCAGGAGGCCTTAAATGCCTCTACACTAATGCTTGTAGAATGAGGAATAAGCAGGAGGAACTTGCCCTCCTGCTAGCTAACATAAACCTGGACATAGTGGGGCTCACTGAAACTTGGTAGGACCCTATGCATGACTGGGCGGTAAACATCAAGGGCTATAGGCTGTACAGGAGAGATAGAACAGGGAGGAAAGGTGAGGGTGTGGCGCTGTACATCAAAGAGCAATACACATCCTTAACAAACAGCACTGGGTCAGAGGAGGGGCAGCCTGAAGTGCTCTGGGTCTGAATACAAGGGAGCCAGTGAAAAAGGGACTTAACGGGTGGGGTTTACTACAGGCCACCCAACCAGGGGGAAGAGCTGGACCGGGATTTCTCAGGTCAGCTCGCAGAGGCAGTTAAGTCAAGGGGTGTGGTCATCATGGGTGACCTAAACTATCCAGACATCTGCTGGGAAGAACAGTCATCCAGGTCTGACCACTCACGTAGGTTCCTAGCCAAGTTTCAGGACCTCCATCTAACCCAGGAGGTGCACAGTCCCACCAGGGGAAATGCCTTGTTGGACCTGGGCCTGGCCAACAGAGACGATCTGATGAGTGGACTGCGGGTTCTCGATCACCTGGGCGATAGCGATCATTGCCTACTGGAATTCACCATCCAGCACAGGGTGTCAGAGGCCTGCAGCAAGTCAACAGCCCTAGACTTCAGAAGGGCATATTTCAATGAGGTAAGGAGACTAGTCCGGGAGTTAGTGAGGTTCCGGAGGGGAGGGGAGTTGGGAGTCCAAGAAGAGTGGTTCTTCCTTAAGACGATCCTCCAAGCCCAAAGGGCAACAATCCCAGTGTGGATCAAAGGGGGCAAGAGTGCTCAAAAGCCTCCACGGCTTACCAAAAGCATCCAAGAATGTCTCAAAGCTAAAAAGGAGGCATATACCCAGTGGAAGGGAGGGGCCATCACCAAGGAGGACTATACCTCCATTGCTCAAGACTGTAGGGGGGCTGTTAGGAAGGCTAAGGCAGAGATGGAACTGGGACTTGCGACCCAGATCAAGGATAACAAGAAGTCCTTTTTTAAATACATAGGGGGTAAAAAGAAGGTACTGGGTAATGTAGGGCCTCTGCAGGACATGCTAGGAAATCTGTTTCATAGTTTCATAGATTTAGGGTCGGAAGGGACCTAGTAGATCTTCTAGCCCGACCCCCCGCCAGGG
>NW_017729024.1:107738019-107751206 GCF_001723915.1 Gavialis gangeticus
GAGCAGAGGAGGTATACTCCTCTTTGGAGATTTCACCCCCCTTCCACCGGGCGTACGCCACCTTTTTGGCAAGCAGGCAGTCCTGGACGCCCTTGGTGAGCCAGGGGGGCTTTCGGACACTCCTGCCCCCCTTGCTTCTTGTCGGGATGGACACCCCTTGGGCCCTGAGTATCGTTTCCTTAAGGAACGACCACTTGTCCTGGACACTGAGTTCCTCTGCCCTCAAGGACCCCAGTGCCTCTCCCACTAATCTCCTCATCTCAATGAAGTTGGCACTCCTGAAGTCTAGGGCTACCGCCTGTCCCTAGACAGTGTAATCTGTTGGTTACACCAGATGACAAAGCTAACCTCTTTAACAATTTATTGGCCTCCATTTTGATGAGCAGGGACCATGGCATCCCCCCCACCGGGATCCCAGATAGACCCAGGGGAGGCGCTGCCAGGCCCAGGGTCAGTGAGGAACTAGTCAAGGAACTTCTGGTGGGATGTGTTCAAATCAGCAGGTCCTAACGATCTCTACCCCAGAGTGTTGAGGGAATGAGCAGAGGTCATTGCGGGACCCCTGGCACAGCTTTACGAGCACGCATGGTGCTCTGGTGAGGTGCCAAAGGACTGGAAAAGGGTGAATGTGGTCCACACTTTCAAAAAAGGGAGGAAGGAGGACCCAGGAAACTACAGGCCCATTAGTTTTGCCTCGGTTCTAGGGAAGCTCTTTGAGAAAATTATCCAGGAGCACATCTGCAAGGGACCAGCAGGGGGGATCATGATTAGAAGCAACCAACATTGGTTCATTTGAAGCAGGTCCTGTCAGACAAACCTGATGGCCTTCTATGACCAGGTCACAAAATCCTTGGACGTAGGGGTTGCAGTGGATGTAGTTTTTCTGGATTTTAGGAAGGCCTTTGACTCTGTCTCTTACCCCATTCTCATTAAGAAATTAGGTGACTGTGGCATTGATGCCTACACAGTCAGATGGGTCACAAATTGGCTGGAGGGCTGCATCACGAGCAGGTCCAAGGAGGTGATCCTCCCCCTCTATGCGACACTGGTCAGGCTGCAGTTGGAGTACTGTGTCCATTTCTGGGTGCCATACTTCAGGAGGGATGTGGACAGCATTGAGAGGGTCCAGAGGAGGGCCACTCACATGATCAGGGGGCAGCAAGGCAGACCCTATGAGTGGAGGCTACGGGACCTGAACCTGTTCAGCCTCCACAAGAGAAGGCTGAGGGGGGATCTGGTGGCCATCTACAAACTGGCCAAGTCAGACCAGCAGGCTGTGGGAGAGTCCCTGTACCCCTGAGCCCTACCAGGAGTAACAAGGAATAACGGTGATAAGTTGACTGAGAGTAGATTCAGGCTAGATATTAGGAGGCACTACTTCACAGTCAGGGTGACTAGGATCTGGAACCAAGTTCCAAGGAAAGTGGTGCTCGCTCTTACCCTGGGGGTCTTCAAAAGGAGGCTGGATAATCATCTAGCTGGGGTCATTTGACACCAGCATTCTTTCCTGCCATGGCAGGGGGTCACACTTGATGATCTACTTAGATCTCTTCTGACCCTACCAACTATAAAACTATGAAACTATGAGCAATAAGCTTCACAGTTTATTCATCTACAGGATTAGCATGTGTAGATGTGCCCTGTATGTGTGTGTGTGGAGGGGGAGTGGGAGTCATCTGTAGAAATCACCCCGATGACTCTTGGTACAGGACACTTCTCTCAGAAAACTGTTTTCAGAGGGAGGCACATATCTAAGTGTTCTTCAAACACATAGACTATCATTCGTCTAAAAAGAATCAGAATAGAAGGTCTTCTGCCTGACTTCAGACTAACATGGCTAACTACCTCTCTGAATTTAGAAGTCAATACTTGGGAAGCAAAGGTAAAAGACAATACTGGGTAGAGGGAAGGTGTTTGGCATGAAGTCCTGAGCCTGGTTTAAAGTTTCTTCAAAGTACAATGGATATGGGAGGAACATCAGGAAATTCAGCCATGTTATGTTCCACAAATGCAAGTCATTTCCACATGGTATCTATAGGACACTAGGGCTGGAAAGGCCTCCACAGGGCTGTCTAGTCCAATCTCCTGCTCAAGGCAGGATCATCCCTGACTAAACCATCCCAACCAAGTGTCTGTCCAACCTGACATTAAAACTTCCAAGGATGGAGATTCTATAATTTCTCTGGGTAGCCTGTTCCAATGCTAGATCAGGAGAAAGTTCCTCCTGATCTCCAACTTAAATTTTCCCTGCTGCAGCTTGGTGTCATTGCTCCTAGTCCTGTCCCCTATAGCCACAGAGAAAAGCCGATCTCCATTCTCTCTGTAATTACACTTCAGGTATTTGAAGACTTATCAAATCCCTGCCCCACCCTCATCAGTCTTCTTTTCTCCAAACTAAATAACACTAAATCTCTCAGCCTCTCCTCCTAAGTCATACTTCCCAGGCCTCTAATTATTTTTGTCACTTGCTGATAGACTCTTTCCAATCTGTCTACATCTTTCTTGAAGAGTGGGGACCAAAACTGGCTACATAATCCAGGTGAGGCCTCACCAGTGCTAACGGAGTGGAAAAATCACTTGACTTGATCTGCTGGTAACACTCCTACTGATACAAAACAGTATACCATTAGCCTGTTTTGTAATAAGCACCCTGTTGGTTCATATCAAATAAATGCACCCTGTTGGTAGCATTCATGGTCTACCATAACCCCCCGGTCCTTCTCTACAGTACTGCAGCCTATTCACTTATCCCCGATGTTGTATTTGTGTATTTGTGCATGCAATTATTTTGTCCCAAGTGTAGGACTCTGCAGTTGTCCTTGTTGAATCTCATCTGATTGATTTTTATTTATATTAATGATGCCATGCATATAGCCACCTTGCCCAATGAACAACTTCAGTTCTACAGCTGATTAGTGAGCAGGGCCTTCTAATTGGCCAGATCAGTTAACTATGCAAATGTGGAAGTGAAACTGCAAAATAGCTATGCCATTGTTTGTGGTGCATAGGTACAGAAATCATACCTTTTCACCACACATAATATCATCTAGCTTGTATATAAAACTTTATGTTAGTACATTTCAACATATATTGTGAAGGCGAGAGATGGTATCCCCATTTGATATTATCCCCATTTACTAATGAGGAAATGAATGTATGATGAATGGAAATGATACGTTTTAGGCCCCTGAGAGATCAGGTCAGTAGCAGAGATGACCCAGGTCTCCCTAGTCTCAGGATGCAAACAGACATCATCCTTGGAGTGGGATCAACTCTGCTGGGATGTATCCCAACACAGTTGATTAACTTTATTGTGTGACACTGATGTTGCCCATTGTCCCACAGGGTTGGGCCCCTGCCACTCCCAGGCCTTCAGGGGCCTGATTCCATGAGATAGCTGAAAATGTGGGAACTGACTAGGGATCCACCTCTAAAAAGGAGGGGGCCCCAGGGTTTCTCTAGTTGCAGAGGCATGCCCTGAGTTGGGGTGTGGCAGCACAACATTCACATCTGGGGAATTCCCTGCCAGGGGTTCCCAGGGTACACCTCTACAAGTGTGGAACCTGGGCAGATGCACCCAGGGCTTCATGTGTCCTGGGCATACCCCTACAGGGGAATGCCCAGGGCATATAGGATCAGGCCTCTGAAGTCCTAGGCACACATACCCAAAGGGGCTGGAGATCATGGACAGCTCCAGGTTGCCTGCACTCTCCTGCCATAAATCAAACAGATGGTTGCTGCAAAAAAGCAGCACAAATGTATACTGCCTGGTGTCAAAACCACAATTTTGGGCATTTGTGACCCAACAAGGGGCATGCATGTCTTTTTCTTGGGCTTTATGCTGCCATCACATTTTTATGGGAACACAAAGGCAATGTTTTTTTCAGCCTCAGTTTCTTGTTGTACCTCTTATGTAATACCTCAATTTACAGGTAGTTGGAAACACTGAGAAGAAGGAAAAAGACTAGAAATACAACCCTGCTTCATTGAGGAAAAAGGACCTCAGTGGGCCAGGATGAGACACTCCTGTTGCCAATTCTTTTTTAAAAGGCTCAGAGCAGACACAGTTTCTTTACGTTCTCTTGCAAAAATGCAATTTTGACAATAGCTAAAGCTGTGCAGTATATTAGGTGTGACCACCCTGCTTTGGCAGGTCTGTAAATTTACCTTGTCATACCAATAGGGAATAGCTGAAGAGGTCAACTCTACTATTTATCAGTAAGTCCTTATGGTGAAACATAATTAAAATAATGCATGGATAGTCCAAAAGCTCAGTTTCACTTGCTGAAATCTGCTGGCCAAGATACACTTTGCAGTTACTCAGTGAAACAGCCAATAAGACATTATATGCTCTCAATTACTTTAGTGAGGGTGGCATGTCTTTTCGTATATTGTGGTTGTGCCCAGCCATGGGGAATGCCAATAAGTAGACTAAACAGGATTTAGATCTTAATATTTTAGTTAGCTACTTTGCAAAGATTTCTGGATCTACAATGAATGTATTCAGGTAACAAACTATGTCCATGGTTATAGAACCAAGGTGGGGAAAACAAAACTATTGGATCAATGTGTCAATTGATAAGTGGAAGATTTAGGACTTTATCCAAAGCCCACTGAATTCAAATAAAAGACTGGCATCGGCCTCAAAAGGCTTTGGGCCATGCTTAAAATCTCTTAATAGAGGGCAGTTCGAGTATTAAATTCATTCTTTATTATTTTATTTCAAATACCACCTTAATGAGTTCCAATTTAATTCTCTGAATGGGGAAGTCCTCCTCTGAAGCTGAATTACAAGAAAACTATTGCACCTTCAAAGTGTTTAATACATATATTTTAATTCATCTTAGGGGACTGAGACTTCTCAAGGAGGCAGTGCAGTCCCCAGCCTTGGAAAACTTCAAGAGGAGACTGGACAGACACCTTGCTGGGATCATTTGATCTCAGCAGTATTCCTGCCCAGAGCAGCAGGGGGGTTGGACTTGATGACCTTTTGAGGTCCCTTCTAGCTCTTAATTTTTATGATTGGGTCTAATATGAAGTGGCAACCATTGAGCCTCCTGGATCATGGTGTATGCATGAGGGCCACCCAGACCTTTGATGGATATGCCTGGGCAGAAATTTGGGAAGGAGTGGAGGCTGCCCAGACCTTCCCTCCTCCTTTTAGCCACTGAGACAGAATCCAAAGACCAGACTGAGTCCAGATGTCTGGTGCCCCCATGGTATAGTTATATAAGTGTCTAGGGATTGAAACTAGGTCTCCTGTGTGGTAAACAAGGATTCTACCACTGAACCACAAGGGACTTCTTAATATAAAGTAATTAACATGTATGTAGCAGCTTTCCTTTTTAGCACTGAAAATAGTTTACAAAAGTGTTATTGACATTTTTACTTAGTTTACAAAAGTGTTATTGACATTAATACAAAAGTATTATTGACATTTTCTAAATAAGAGAACAGGCACTGAGAGGTAAACAACTCACTCAAGAGGACACAATGAGTTGACATCAAAGAAGAATATATCTTGGGTCTTTTCCTGACAGTGTTGGACCATGGGATCAAGTATGGAGACTTGAAATCCAAAATCTAAAAGTTAGCTACCAAACTACCTAGCTACCTAAATACCCAAACCTAAAAGTTATCTTCAAAAGCATGCATGGGAAGAGGTAGGCCTCTCAAAGGGATGATCCAAACTTTGGTCCTCTGAGTGGGGAGTTGCCTATAGGTAGCCAAGAGTAGGTGCCAAGCACAGAAGTGTGCTTGAACTCCAAACCTATCTGCAGAGCTTAGGCACCTGTTTCAGACCTGCAGGCAGGTACCTCCATCCCCTCAGGATCCAGAGGTCTGTATTCTCTCCTGAGGGCAGACAGTGTGGCATAGTCATTAGACCAAGCAAAGAACTATACTTACTTGATTTCCTTCTGTGCTACCTATCACTCACTGTGACATGACATCTTAACCTTTGTGCTTCAAATTTACCCTCTTATGAAGTACTCTGAGAACATTCTAGAAAAGAACTGAGTGCAAAGTATTAAAGAAAAGCATTTTAGCCACTCATCAAAAGTAAACAAAACTTGCTTTCTTAATGGTTGATAGGTGCTTTGTACAAAGACAAATGAAACAACGTATTGAACACTTTCAAATGTAAATAGTATTTCCCTCTTCATCTCCAAGATTCTTCTAAGACAGTTTGACTGGATGGTATGTGAGCCTTTCCCACTGCACTAAAGGTATTTGCAGGTATCCATTTCTTTCTGTCTTGGCCTGATGCTGATTGACTCAGTGTTCTTGAAGAGCTAAGACAAAGCCTGCCTATTTTTGCAGGAAAAAGTGCTTGTGAGATCACTTGTTAAAAGAAACCTCACTCTCATTATTCCCTTTGTCTTTCTCATTATCCATCATTTTTAATATGTCCCTTGATAAAATCCTATATGTTCCTCTGCATTATGTATGTTATGCATGTACACTTCCTTCAAAAAAGCAGGCAATACTTCATTTCAATAACTCCCCAAATTACTGTCTTTTTTTCTTATATTGGGTAGAAAAGGGAATGCATTGTCTTTCCCTTGCTACATCAAAGAGAATTAGGACAATGGAGCTTCTTTTATAAATTGAAAAATATGCAGAAAATCCAGAAGGTGTGCTAATACTTCTTGAAGTAAGAATGTTTCTTGTAAGAGAATCTAGAGAAAGAGAAAGAACACTTACTCATGAGCCAGCCAAGGATATCAAATCTGATAACATTGAGTTAATCCACTGTACAGGGAGACCTTAAAAATACAAGGACCCCAAATACAGCCTATTAAAAACTTTTAAGGATTGCTACAACACTTTGGAATTAAGATATAATCGAGTTCTTTTTCTGGTTGGTTCTTCATTTGCTACAGAAGCTTGCCACTAAATTGAAACTGATTTGAACTGGGTAAGTTTTCAGGGTGGAATGGCTATGGGAGATGAGATACTGAAAATGTTTGCCTCCATCATACAAAATGGCTTCTTTCAAGATGTAGCTTCTGCTGGAAATGTCAGTTTGTACATGCATGTACCTGATGCTCATCTGAACGTTGGACATGGCCAAGCATGTTTCAGGTAGAACTTGGCAATTTTCCAGTTAAACATTATTTCATCAAAATGAAAGTTTTTCATAGAAATGGTTTGGTTATCCTCATGCCAGAAATTTCAAATAACTGTGTTTTCCAGTTAGAATCTGAGTGAAACCTTTTCTTCAGTTTTGGAACAGGTATTCTGAGTTTCAAGCAGCTCTAGAAAGAGAGACATTCAGTGCAAGCATTATCAAAAATGTATCCCATTTCTACTCCATTTCCTCTGTTGTTCCAGGTTCTTCAGCAAAGGCTGCCAGTTTTAGTCAATTATGTCACATTAAATTATACAGGGGGATTAGGTAGTCAAAAGCCTATTAAGGGCCTATTTACTCTTAAAACTTATATTAGAATTGGAATATCAGTCTACAAAAATAAACACTGTATTGGAACTCATGATAACATGGCTTAGAGTGCAACTTAAATCTACCATATTTTACTATGTTTTGTAATACCATTCAAAGCTTAAAAAAACTGTAATAAAGGAACAGCTGATTTAGCTGTTTCTAAAGTTAAAACATGTTAAGTATTATATTTAAGCTTTGGGCATTCACTTACATAGATAAGACCAATATTGAAACCCATCAACAAAAAAGAACATAAGCAGGCCCATTCATTCCACACACAATAAGAAATAAGAGAATACAGAAGCCTCACACAGGGCACTTATTTCCAGATGCTAAGCAATAGGAACATGACACTGTACAAATAGCCCCATTATGTGATTCATCTTCCTTATCTAACTGAGATGAGCCCCTAGATCACTGATTCTGCTTCACCTCCCTCCTAGTTAAAAAAAGTAAACTAAACAGGCTAAGCTTTCTTCAGCACCTTGCTGCATGGTATTTTCCCCAGCTATGAAATCTCTAGTGGCCTTGCATACTCTCTTATTTGACTTTTTAAAAGATACTCATATCAGATCAGAAAACAGTATTCTAGTATCAGTTTAATCTGTTCTGTGTCCAGAGAAAAAGATCACTATCCCGCATATGCTCATTACTCCCTTGTTTATACATGTAAACTTATAGCCCTTGCCTTAGTCCTTTTGCCACAAATTGGCTGTGGAAGGTTATATTTGGGCTATTGTATAATACAACTCCTATATCCTTTTCAAAGCCTGCACTTTCTGAAATATAATCCCACATACAGTGTGTTTACATTCTTAGTGTCTACAGGAATAACTATTAATTCACCTGTATTACATTATATTTTCTTTGATTTTTTTTATTTATTAGACGTATATACCGCCCTTCTCAACAAAGGCCGTGTAATTCCAAGTCAAATACCATACAGTTTTCATAATATTACATCTAAACAGTAAAACTTTATCAACCAAAATTATAATTTCAATAAAAAAATCAGGTTTGACTAGACCTATATTCCATCCCATTAAATTATTTACTGAATTCTCTATCAGGCTTCTGCTGTTTTCTCTTCTGACTTAGGTTGGGCTAACCAGCTTATGATTACCCATGGCACCTTACTTGAGTTGACATGATGCTGATATGCTTCTAGTCCCCTGGAATTTTCCAGGTATGCCAAGTGTTATTAAAGTTGTTAGTGAGCCACAAATCATCTCTGCCCATGCTTTAATATCTTTAGATTCAAGTTATCCAGATCATATGACTTAAAAAAGTTTATTCCTTGTAGATGTTGTTTAACATCCTCCTTAGTTACTAAAGGTTTGGAAAGTACTTCATTATCCCCAGATAATAAGAGTAGACTATCTTGCTTTTCCCCAAATACAGAAGTATTTATTGAAAAAAAACTTTCCTTAGTACATCAGTATTAACCATCTTTCTACTAATGAGCCCATAGCATTTTTAGAATTTTTTTGAAGAACTTCTCATTATCAAGACATGATGAGTGTTTTTCCCCTGACATTCTTAGCTTCCATTATAAGTTTTCTGGACTTCATAACTTCTCATTCATATTGCTTGCTGTCTCCACCCCATTTTCCTTTTATATATATTTTTCTAAGAGGAGCCCACACTTCCCATTTTAAACCAGGTTAGGCTCTTACTCAAAGTTTCTCTCTGAGTGGTGGAACTGTGAATTTGAGGCAATATAAAGCTCTTGAAGAATTCCAAGTTTCATTAACATGTTCCTTCCTAATTTACTAATAAAGCATGGCTTGAGGGGGGGAACCTCTTGATCTCCTCAAACTTAATATGCCATTAGTTTTCTCTCTTGCTCTTTTCCTTCTCACCAGTGCTATATAGTGCTATATAGATTTGGAATAACTAGTCAGTTCTAGCAAGTCATAATGTCATCCTTATGAACAGCAGCATAGTTTAGCTCTTCAGTCAATACCTCATTTGGATTAAGGATTAGATGAAAGTAAATCAGTGGGGTCTGGGAACTGACTAGGACACCCTTGGTAATATTTCTGTGAATCACCACATCAATGAAACAACAATGGTGGATTCCAGAAGAATCTTTCTAAAGAAATAATAGGATTGATGTCAAGCTCTCTGAAAAAAGAATAGCATATACAATATTGGGTACAACTTCACTGCTTAGGAGTTATTTAGACCCCCCAAGGTACTCTTAAATAATTGTACAATATTATAACTGTCAACAGCTTTTTCCCCTGCCATCCAGAAGGGCATCCTTTTTCTTTCAGCTGTAAGCCTTATTAGTGCCTACAGCAGGGCACTAAGGTGCCTGCTACTTGAAAAGTAGGACTGGCCACCCAGGTGCCGGTTGCCAGGGCAACCAGGAGGAGCTAGGGGCCCACACCTGTTGAGTCAGCTGACCAGAAGGGGCAGGCCTGGCTCCTATATAACTCCCAGGCTGAGGCCAGGCAAAAAGGAAGGACCCTGCCTGTGACCAAAGGAAAAAGAGCTCTGCCCTGAGTGAAGAAAGGGAAAAGCCTGAATGTGGGTGCAGCTGGTGATATGGGTGAGAGAGGCAGCACTTGTGGTGTGGCTCAGAGGATGTTTTAGCCGTGAGGCCTGAATTTAAGTTATGATGAAGAGGCTTGTGTTTTGCTCTGGTGGTGTTTAGACCAGAGGACTGGGTGAGGCTATAAGGGGATGGAGGAGGCCTCATAGGGGAACCACGACAGTGTGGGAGCCCCAGCCCCAGAGAGTGGGTAGTGAGCAGCCCCAGAGAGTGGGGAGCGAGGCTTGGGGCATGGTACAGGGGTGGTTGGAGCCACACATAGCCCATGAGAAAGGGGTGTACCTGAATACCTGTACCAAACACTGGTCCGGCATACTGCAGAAACCATAGCCAAGAGGAAAAAGGGCAGCCACCCTATGATTTAGAAGATCAAAGATGTGGTGGGCGAGATTCAGAGGGTGCTTGGAGTACGCTTGGCATGGTACAGAGAGGGGACATAGGGGCAGCACGGTGACCCTGGGACTCCATCCTGTTACAGTGCCATCCAAAGTTTTGTCATCCCAGACTAATTTTTGCAATGCATTTTAAATTGTTGCTTTCTGTAAAGGGACCTTTACAAATTTCAGAATCTGGCATCTCATCCCTGGTGGTTGCTTAGGAGTCTATTGGGGGAGCCAAGATATGCTTTCTTTTTTTACCTAGGAAGTGACACTAAACACTATCTGTATTACTATCAGATTTTTCCCTCAGAAAACCAGAGTGTGCATGTTTGAATTATCTTTTCAATCCCTGTCCAGCATGCAAGTTTTGGATGCTTCATTATCAGTTCTAAGCACACCTGTCTAGAGTTGCTGAAAAGGGTAGATTTTCTGCATTTATAAATTTGGTGTCACTATTAGAGCTGGGTGGAAATTTTGTGGCAGCTATCAATGGTTAAGTGTTTTGTAGAAATATATTGATTTCTGCTGAGGTTTTCTACACAAAATGTTACTTCATTTTTATTTATTTATTTATTTTGCATAAAACATGCCCCTTTAAAAAGCTGCTGAAAATTAGAGTGCACGTTATATGCAGAAAATGAAGTAAGACTAGTTTTTGCCTCTTACAAGGAAAAAGCAAAAGGAAAATCCATACATGATCCACACAAATGTTCCCTTAGGCTTCTGCATTTGCCAGAGCTTCACTTGTTGAATATTGAGTGAGGTAGAAAGGGTGAAAAAAGAATTTAAATGGACCCTTGTGTCATTCCAATCAATGTAAGAAGTTTATTGATTAATAGACAAAAACAAAATTAATTGCCAAGGATAAGCATAATTGTACAGGACACGTGTCTCTGCCATGAGTGGTCTTCGCTTGCTTCTCCACAGCAAGGGGGGAAGGTGAGGATCCTTCTTCAACATTCCAACAGGCAAGTGTCTGATATGAATGGCAGTCCCATGGGTGTGAAGAATTGCCCTCCAAATTCCTTCCAGTTACATTTCCTATTTGTGGGAGTTGGTAAATATGATCTTCATATTCTAATCAAAGATCCCTGAGTAGCTTTATTTGTTTTTCTGTTTCACTGGAACTCTTAGAACTGGATCAGACCAGATTCTTGAAAACCTGGAAGGTGTCACTTAACTTATATCATGCAAATGCAAAAAGAGTGAAGGGAGATAGGTTTCTTATCTTTTTTCCTTCCTTATTTACACTAATCCGTTACCTTTTCAGTTTACTTCATGATTTGGCATGATTTACATTGTTCTTATAGCTAAGCATCTACTATTAGCAAGATGTTAATATTCATTACATTTGGTCCTTTCTTCTAATGTTAATAGAGTTAATAGATAAATAATGTTAGATGGTCTCCGTAGATTATCATCTCAATGTAAATGTGTTTCCTGTTTTTCTGATATGCAAATTCAGCCTGATATTGTAACTTAGCTGTCAGCTTTGAGTCATGTATACAAAGGCCCACACCTGTCCCAACTGCATCAGTTCTTTGATAGCCATATCACAAATGTCAGTTCTGTGCCAATGCACTGATGGTCTAATTTTGAGAGAGGCTGAATTTTCAGAGCTCCCAGTGAAGTTAATGGGATACAGGGTGCCCAGCACATCTTCAAAATAACTTCATGGGAGGGAAATTGTCCAAGATCCTTTGGTAGCTCTGTAGTAGGGCTATGCAAAACTTCGGTTCATGATTCAATTTGGAGAAGAGTCAGCCTGATTCGGAGACTGAATCTGAGTCTGATTGAAATCAAGAGAAGCTTAAAACTTTCCAAATCGATTCAGAGTCTCCAAATCCATTCAGAAAAGATTTGGAAAAGATTCGGAGGTGGTCTTTTAGGGGAAACAGAAACTAAGAAGAGGGAGGGGAAGCAGGGAGGTGTGGGGAAGGACTGACATCTCTAGCTGGCCAGTGAGTGTGATCTCTCTCTGAGTTCCCTTCAGATCACAGTGTCTGGGGGAGGGACATAGAGACGGCATAAAAGCCTCTGTTTGCAGGCTTTCTCTGCCTGAGTGAGCAACAGCATCTGAAAGGTACTGGACTGGCCTGGCTTCCTAGTCAGTTACCTGCTCCTTTTTGTTCTTAGAAAGGATTGGATAGGATATAGCTTAGCTTAGCTTAGCTTAGCTTAGCTTACTAACTAGAATCCCTCTATTTTAATTATCCCTATCCAATTCATTTTTTTCAATTTATATTTGTTCTTGGGTTTTTTTCTAAAACTTTTTAAAAAGAAAGCTCAGTGGATCACACTACCAGGGAAAACATTGCTGTGCAGGGAAGCACACATTACACACCCTCACACACATACATCATAGAAGAAGAAGTCAGGCATTCATAGAAGAAGAGATTATATATCGTTATTAGTTATTAATATTTGTTATAGTTAGTTACATACAGACTAAAGACAACACAGAAGAAGAAGTCAAATAGAGATTCAAATTGAGATTAACGCACACAACACAGAAGTCAGAGTCCTAGAAAAAGAAGAAATATTACTTTAGGTACACAACACAGAAAAGTAAACAAACACAATACAGAAATCTCCAAAGAGGAGAAAATCTCCTCTGCTTGGGCCTGTAGGCAAGCTGTTAGGAAGGCCAGGGCGGACATAGAGCTCGGATTAGCGTCCAAGATTAAGGATAACAAAAAGTCCTTTTTCAAATATATTGGGAGGATGAAGAAGGCGCCGGGTAATGTGGGACCCCTGCAGGATACGCTGGGCAATCTGGTGGTTGCGTCAGAGGAGAAAGCGG
>NW_017729024.1:107751440-107754480 GCF_001723915.1 Gavialis gangeticus
GTTAGGGCGGCTAGGAGCTGGAACCAACTTCCAAGGGAAGTGGTGCTGGCCCCTACCCTGGGGGTCTTTAAGAAGAGGCTGGATGCCTACCTGGCTGGACTCATTTGAGTCCCGTTTTTGTTTTGGGGTTTTGTTGTTCTCCCGCCCTGGCGGGGGGTCGGGCTAGAAGATCTACTAGGTCCCTTCCGACCCTATATCTATGAAACTATGAGAAAGAAGTCATCACACATTCAGATTCACATCACAGAAGAACACACCAAATGATATTTATTAATAATCAGTAACCATACCAGTCCACTACACACAACACAGAGTAAACAAACTACAACCCGGACACATTTTCCAGGACAGGAAAGATTAATATGAAGTGTGCTGGAAAGGCAGGTGCCAGGTTTTCTGACAGGGGAGGGAAAGGGGCTAGAGGGAGTAGGGGAAGAGCTAGAGTTGTAAGTTCCCTGCCCCACCCTTCCCCCAAACATAGACGCATCCTCTTCCCTAGCAACCATGAGGCTTCTGCTGCCAGTGAAAGCAAGGAGATGGGAGCAGTACCTGTCCCTACACCTGCATCATCTCCCCATAATCTAGAAATAGGCACCAGCAGCAGAATGACCATTTCCTCCACCCCAATTTCAGTTCCAAGTGTGAGCCTCCCACTGCCAGAGGAGGAGGTGGATCTGGAACCAGGGGACCTGAGCGCCCTATCGAAAGAAATTCTGGGGACCAAGGTGGACTTTGAATTTGTGCTCCACACCCCTCAAAGTTCCCCTAGACCCAGGTCTTCTTCTCCAGAAAGCACCTCAGAAGAGGTTGAGGTTGTGGAGGCTTAGGCAAGTGGCCCAGCTGCCTCAGCTTCTCCTGCTGTTGTGCCTCAGCCTGCTGAAGAGGAGGATAAGGCAGGAGCCCCACCCTCAACCCAGAAGGTGGGGGAGTAGTGTAGTGTGGCATTTTGAGGTGGCAGATGGTCCCAGGCTTGCTATCTGCCAGCACTGCCAAATGCAGATCAGCTGAGGAAGAAGGTGAAAGACTCACTACCATGGCGATGCTGCTGCATCTCAGGAGGCAGCACCCCCTTGCCCTTCTTCCTCCTAAGCCTGGCACCAGTGCAAGCATGCCCAAAGGGAAGTCCCCCAATTAATCCAAAGCCCCCCACCCCCCAAAGCAGAGGTGGGCTACTCTAGAGCAGTGGGGGGAAACTGTAGACAGAGGGGGGCATGTTGCTTGGGCGAGCGAGATCACCCAGAGCATTGGAGAGATGCTTGCTCTGGACTCTTAGTTGAGTGGCCAGGGTTCAGGCAGGTCATGGCATTCATGGCCCCATCTTACCAAGTGCCTGCATGAACCACCTTTAGCAGGACAGTGGTGCCCTCCCAGTATGAGGCATGCAGGGAGTACTTGAGGGAGGAGCTGCACAGGGCAGGGCCGCAGGTAGCCTTGCACTTCACCTCTGACATCTGGAGCAGCTGGGGCGGGGATCACGCCTACCTCTCCCTCACAGGGCACTTGTGTGACCAGTTGGGCTGTCAGTAGGCTCTCCTTCAAGTCGCAGTGCTGGATGCGTCCCACACGGCAACAGAGATCATGGTGGCCGTGAATCACATGGTATAGGGGTGGCTCGTTGGGCGGAGCAAGCTCACCTGCAGGTTCATGGTCACCGGCCAATATGGTCAAGGCAGTCCATGATGCCAACTTTCTTGGCACTTGCTGTGTGGCACACAGGCTGCACCTCATAGTCAGGGATGCCTTGGAGGGGGACAGGGCTGCCGGTGATGCATCACTATCACACAGCTCATTTCCAAATGCAGGAAAGTGGCAGGCTACTTCCACCACAGCATCAAGAAGGGCAAGATGCTGCAGTACAAACAGGCAGAGCTGAGCATCCCACAGTACAAAATCATGCAGGATGTGGAGACTCGGTGGAATTCCACATACCTGAAGTTGGAAGGGTTGTTGGAGCAACAGAAGGCCATCCTGAGATGGCTTTGCTCAGGGAGACCAGGATTAGCGGTCCCCTTAACAGAGCTGAGTAGGGTACTATCTTCCAGATTTTTCTGGTCCTCAAGGCCAGAAAGACCCTCAGCACTAGCAATGCCCTGCTTGGCCAGGTGATCCCTTTAGTGAGGCAACTGGAGAACCAAATGGAGATGTTCCAGGGGATCAATGTTCCTGGATGTGCAGGCACTGGTGAAGTGGCTGAAGGAAGGCAGCTGGATCCCTTGTGGTTCAGTATGGTCCACATGCTGGTGGGCATGTGTGACCTGAGTGTGAAGGGGAGCATGTGCACTGGCAGCACCAAAATCCTCAATCACTGTACTGAGGTGCTGGTCAACAGAGTCAGGGAAGCAGAAGGGCAGAGGCGAGAGGATGTGGAAGAGGGGGATCCACTGTTCTATGCCAGCACTCCCAGCACCAGCAAGTCTCCTCCATGCTAACCGTTGCCAATGTGGACCAAGGGCATAGCTTTATTATTTCATTATTTTAATTTATGCTCTCTCACTTAGATGCACCACAAAGAAAACTAACTTTAGCGTACCTCTTGCAGACCCTTGTCAGCTTTTAAAAATGACATTTGAGGCCCTTATTCCCAGGGCTAAATCCACCATTTAAGCAAAAAGGTGCTCTACAACTTGGGCACCACCAAAACACAGCTTTAAAAAAATCCCTTTGGGTTCCCACAGTGCTCAGCCCATAAGTAAAAATCCAAATAGCTATTTGAGCTCATCCCCAAATTTTTGAAAATGTTGGTTCTGTGCCTCAGGGAATCCACAAATGGATCTAGTAATGGATATACTTCTCTCTCAGGGTGAGGCTTAATTAGCATTCATAAATATTAGGACAACTTGAAATGAAAGATGATATAAATCCACCAAAGTATTAATATTGTAATACATTATCTGCAACAGTTTCTCCTGGAATAAACACAGCCCTCCTTAGAGCTAAAGTTGACAAACACATTTCACGATAAATAGTTTGTAATTGACAGAATACAGGCATACCTCATTTTATTGCGCTTCGCTTTATTGCGCTTCGCAGACATTGCGTT
>NW_017729024.1:107759480-107759866 GCF_001723915.1 Gavialis gangeticus
TTTAAGAAATTGCCACAGCCACCCCAACCTTCAGCAACCACCACCCTGATCAGTCAGCAGCCATCAACATCGAGGAAAGACCCTCCACCAGCAAAAAGATTACGACTCGCTGAAGGCTCAGATGATGGTTAGCATGTTTTAGCAATAAAGTATTTTTTAATTAAGGTATGTACACTGTTTTTTTAGACATAATGCTATTGCACACTTAATAGACTACAGTATAGTGTAAACATAACTTTTATATGCACTGGGAAACCAAAAAATTCATGTGACTCGCTTTATTGCGATATTCGCTTTATTGCAGTGGTCTGGAACTGAACCCGCAATATCTCTGAGGTATGCCTGTAGTTTTGGAAGACATTCCTTTTTTTTTTTTTTTTTTTTTT
>NW_017729024.1:107760008-107762507 GCF_001723915.1 Gavialis gangeticus
TTTTTTTTTTTTTTTTTTTTTAATATCTTCTAAAACAAGCATCTGCAATTCTATTATTGGTGAGGGGAGAGGGGGGCCTGGCAGGGAGGGGAAGGAAGCCCAACTACCAAGCATGTCTGATGAAAATCAGGAAGATTTGTATTGGAAAGGTCTGTGCTGTAGTAGCTCTAGATTACTAAATATAGCTTTTTTGGGGGGCAGATTAGCTGGGTGCTATTCAGCTGCTCTGTTGTCAGGCATATGCAATTCCTCAGTGGATTCCATAAACCAGGACTTCAACTTTGTTGTAAAATATGATTTCCATGTTATGTGATGGTCCAAACCATTCTAACTGTGCTCCAATTTTTCACACAATTTGAGTGTAAATATAGTAAGCTTAAGCAGTATTCATTACTTAAATGCCCAGTTTCCATTGAGAAAACGCAACAGTAGAGGATTTATTTTTTATTTTTTTCCTGTCTATATTATTTTTCACAGAGTCCTCAGCAGAACTTTCTGTAAGATCTTTTTGCATTTTTTAAAAATCTGTTTAAAACTACAAACTGCAGAAAGAAACCATACTCTCTTAAAATAAATCGTAATGAAATAAAATGCCAGAGTGCCCTCTACTGACTGTTAATACCAATACCAACAATAGTATGCAAAAAAACAAGGGGCTGTAACCAAGGAAAAACCATGGACTGAACACTCAGCACTGATTCTCAGCTGCATTTAATTTGAAACAGACTGTACTTGTTAAAAACAGATTTAGGTTCCTCCCACTTGAAGGAGTGATGAAGGCAAAGACAGCATCCAGCTTGACCGACTTCTCCAGTGGCCACTGACTGAGTTGCTGCATGAATCATATCAATTTTGCAACCAAGGAGATTTCCTCATTATGCAGTGGCAATTGAAAACATATTTTGTGGGGTGTGAAAGTCAAAACAAAGTATGCCCCGTTACATTTTATAAAGCTAGTGGGAGCTTATGCCCAAGAGTTCCTCGGGGACTGTGAAACTCCCACTCCAGAGTAACCCTTCCCTGCCCCAGTTCCCCCAGGATCAATGACAAAAGGGGGGCCATAGTCTGTATTTAATTTGGTAAACATATTTATAGTCTGAACACAGAAGGAATTTTCCTCATCAGGCACCAGGCATAGGATGGAAATACATGCTCGAAGTAGGAGAGGGTAGTTGCTGTTTGCAAAACAGCATGGCTGCATCCTGGGGAAGTAGGGGCATTCTAGAATTAGGCCTATTCAGACAAAACACAGGTATGCTTCCTATTTTGCCCAGAGGCACCCTTTGTCTGGAAGAATGTCAACCTTCTCACAATGCCACCCACTGGGTTAGCCATAGACAATTCATTTCAGCTTCTTCATACCCAGCTATGCTGAAGACACCGCCAACATTACATAAGCAGAACTTCCTGAACCCTGCCCTTCACCTGTAGGGAGAGACAGATGCTATACGTTTCCAGGGTTAGAGGGTAGCTGAGATGGGATTCTGAAGACTGATAAGTGGGTGCCTGCCCTCCTTAAATATCAGCCCACATGCCTAAGTCCCTTTGGATTCAACTGAAATCACACTAGGCACCTGTCTTCATTTTTAGATGCCTTTATACCTTTCAGATTCAGACCCACAGCCAGTACTGTGATGGATATATAGATTCCTAATCAGAGAGTCTCTACTGTGTTTCTCTGTCTCTAATAACACATTCCCATGTAACACTGAGACCTCCAAAGATAACCATAAAAATTGCTGAGGTACCTTTGTATTTTGATGCACTACAACCATTGACTAGTTCTGTAACATTATAATTCATTGCAAGTTGAAGATATGTAGGGCTTCAGAATTTTTATTTTACAGCCTAACCATGGAAATGAGTATCCAACATTGAGTATACATGCTCAAACTGTAAAATTCTAGTCAATGGTATTTGGCTATCTTTGTTCACCTATAAGGAAAGGGTTCTAGGATAAATTCTTACGGGGATTTTAGCCTTCCTCAGAGGTATCCAACAGGAGCCATCCTCAGGGACAGAGCACCAGATTAAATGGATGACCTGTGCAAAAATCCTGATAACAGAAAGCTTATACACAAAAAGCCAATATGTTAATGAATAAGATTTTTGAGCAGTTGAAAAGGACAGATGCCCAGAAAAAGGGCATTTTAAATATTCAAGGGAGAATTTACACAGACTTTCCATTCCTTTCCACGACTTTCCAAAATCAGCACATTTTGATTTAAATACAAGGATGTATTTTGTGAATCCTGACAGGGGCAACTTAGTAAAATGCCCTCCAGTTGTGTCTTGATGTTAGAGCCCTTCTCTCTGAATCAGAATTATATCTTGCCTTATCAAATCAATAATGGAATATTCACTTGGTGAATACCAACAAGGTATAACATGCAGGAAATCAATATTGGATGCAGAACTGGCAAAATAGTAGCTGATTAAAACCATCAAGGAATAGGTTCTCTCTGGGCTAAAAAACAAAGTGAACTGCCCCCCCCCCCC
>NW_017729024.1:107762566-107783494 GCF_001723915.1 Gavialis gangeticus
TAAAAAACAAAATGAACTGCCCCCCCCCCCCCAAAAAAAACAAACAAACAACTAATGGACTAGTTCCTTGGTTGGTGTAAAACTGTATTGCTCAGCAGACCCAGATGATGCGATTATTTGCATTGTAGGAATATGAGAATATGGGCCTATCTGTGTATCTGCAACCAAAACTTAAAGCAAAACATTCTTATATGGTTTTGGAAATGAGAAAACCATCACTTAAAATAAAGAACTTTTTCATGTTGGGCCTAGATTTTGCTACAAGAGGGCAATCCATTTCCCCAGTGAAGCATGCATCATAATTGATACCAAGATCAAATTCAATAATGTCAATCTGTGATTTATCCTTTCAAATGAAACACCTAATTCTGGAACCCATACCCACAGTGAGTAGCACTTACACAGTCCAAAGATCCCACTGAGTTTAAAGAGGACTCCTGGAGTATGTACTACTAAAGGTTGGGGGTTAAAGGAAAATGGAAAGAATCTCACCTTCTGCAGAGAAAGACTTCTCCCCCTCAGCTAAGATAGTATTGCTTCCAATAGTATCACCTCCACCTTGGCTGGGGAGAGGAGAGGGTGGTAAAACCTCTCCTACCGGTTTCAATCTGCATTAATTTCTACCTCAATAGCTCCGGAACAGGACCCAAAGTTGCTAAAGACGATCTACCTTGCATATGCCAAGATTCTCAGCCTCCCAAGCAGACACCTATTTAACCCCAGTGGGTGCATCCAGATGAGCAGACATGCACTTTGTGGTGCCTCAAAGGCTTCTGAGGCACTGCAAAATGCATATAGAACATGTGAAAAGGTTCTTTGGCTTGGCAGCGCAGAGCCAAAATTAGATACCAGGAAATCTCAGTATCTAAAAATCATGGTCCAAAAAAAGTAGGACAGTGCAAGTGGCTGTAGCATGCACTGCCTAAAACTGGAACTTGGCTGACCAGAGCCATGCTCCAGCTTCTGCCCAGGTTCCTCATTCCCCGATCCCTTCTGCTGCAGCCCTGGGAAGCACCGCGGACCCTGGATAAGGCTACTGGAGCTAGCCTAGGTGCTGGCCTCAGCCTCCCCTACCCACCTGGGGCAATTTGCCTTGTGCAATAGACTGTATGCAAGGGTATTCCCTAGGGCACAACTATGTGCTGCTGCTATTTGTCCCTGGAGTGCTCATCTGACATGCCCAGTGAGATTACGCAGGTTACACCAACTTTCAATGTGTTCCCATCCATGTGTTTGAACAGGAGTTTCAGAACCACAGCCCTATCTCTTTTCATGTTTTTTTGAGATATGGGTGTCTTCAGAGATACAAGGAATATGCAGGGAAGACAGCTGTATCTGGCTGTGTACTAGAAGAAATAAAGAAAGAAGGCTCAACGTTTGAGCAATTTTGACATGTTTAGAACAGAGCAGAATGGGTATTTAGACAATACAACAGACTGGCAAGATCTGACATAATGCCTGTCATCTCTCCTTATTTTTTGTTTTTCCTAATCATTCTTGCTCCCATTTCTTCTCTTCTGCCCTTTCCTTCTATGCATTCTCTTTTTCTTCTTCACATGTGGTGTTATTTTATTGGCTCATCTTCTACTTTATAGACATTCCTGTGTCATATGGGGCTGCCCAGGTATGCAGAAGACTATATGGTCCTAGAGGAAAGAGTGGGTATGAGGCAGGACCACCCAACTATGAATCGGGATACTACAAAAGCAGAAAGGAGAAGCTTGTGCTTGCAGATTCTTTCCTGTACATAACATCTACTTCCACTGCCAGCTAAATTGGTTTCAGAATAGGTGACTGGGAGGAAAAGGACTTTGAGGGAATCATCCACCATTTGTTTATGTGGGAGTTGCAGGGTGAAGCATGGATCTGGAGTTTTACAGCTTTCCTTACACACAGTGCTCCCCTTCTGTGCCAAGCACCTCGCCCCTTTGCGTAGTCTGTCAGCCTCCAGCTTGGGAATGATTTGACATATCCAAGGAAGATCTCCAACGTTCAGTTAAGGACAGCCACAGTCAGGAACTTGTCGTTTTAAAGTTTCAAGGATGAACCTCAAAGTACGTGTAACTACAGTGGGTGCGTCAGCACGAGACGCTTTACTGCACATTAAACTAATCTAGGAGAGGGCAATTTTTTTGGCTGGTGGCCCACTTAATGCAGTTTGGTGAGCTGTTGAGGGCTGCAATGGTAGCCCCGTCCCTTGACAGGTGCCCTACCCCCTGGTTGCCATCTTGGGACCGGAAGTACCAATCTCTACCTTTGCCACCGGATGTCCCTCCCCTTTCTCCTAGAAGTACTCCTTTTAGGGGGGTGAGGTGCCATCTTGGAACCGGAAAAAACCCAATTCATATTCTAAAATAAAACATCTATTGTAACATATTTTAATTTTATTTCAAAAAATATTTTTGTCCTGATCTATGTGCATTTGCATAGTGCATATAGAGGTGATTGCAAAATAGCTCAAAAAAAAGTATATTGTGTATGGGATGTGTGTGGGTTGTGGTGGGGGTGGGATTTGGGAGGGAGTGGGCCTGTATGTGTGGGGGCATGTAGTGTATGTTAGGGGGCATGTGTATATGTGGGGGGTGGGGTTGTGGGAGGGTGTGGGTGCATTGGGGCTTGTGGGGTGAGGGAGAATGTTGGAGTGTGGGGACCCTTCCACCTTCCCCCACCCATGATGCACAGCTCCCACCACAGGTAGCAGCAGCAGCAGGCCCTTGGGGTGCTTATGTCCCACACTGGCAAATCTGTGCAGTGGCACATGGCTCCAACCAGTTCTGGAAGCTGCATGTGGTGGCAAGAAGCAGAGCCAAGCTGGCCTGCCTCATTCACACAGGGCTCCCTGTATCTCATGTGCAGCTTCCAGGACTTGCACACCACCAAGGAGACCTTGCCTGATAGAGCCAGCTGCCTTCTCTACTCCTTGCTGCCATATGCAGCTCCAGGAACCAGCTGGAGCCACGTGCTGCCAGGCAGCTGCATGTGCACAGGCTATGAGCACCCCAAGGGCCTGTGGCAGGAAGCCAGCTTTGTTTCTCCCCAAAATCTCTGCTCTGTGACAATTTGATTAGGATGGGCCCAGCAGAGGAGACACACCTTTACCTTATCTCTTTAGGTAACCTGAGATGGATACATTCCTGAGTGGGGGAGAAACCTGCTCCCTCTGCCTATGTGACTGGTATCAGCTACCTGGGTGAGGAGCTTCTACCTGGTGGGCTAGAGTCTGTCCGGCAACTTGTGATATATTTCAAATTGGTTGGCCGACAGCCAACAGGTGCTGGCCTCCATTGGACCAGGTGAACGAGGTCACAGGGGCTATATAAATTAAGACTGCCCAGGAGGAGCGGGCAGCAGCCATGCAGGGGACTCAGACTTAGAGAGGAGCTTTACCATCTGAAACTGGTTCTCTCCTCCATAACTCATGAGCTAGGAATGGCCTGCCTACAGAGGGAATCTCCAACAGCCTCGGGATGATGCTTGTGAGTAAGTTACTTAAGATCTGATTAGATATATAGCTGTCAGTAACTCACATGTGTGATCAAAAGGCTACCTCAGCCCGACTGTTTTGCTCTATGGGATTCCTATGTTATTGCTCTATCTTGTACCTGATTTTCACCCTACCCCTGTAATCAATAAAGTTCTCCTTTGTGACCTGTGTAGGAGACTTATTGAGGGGTGGGTCTAAATTGTGCCTAAGAAGCCCCTTACGTCTGCGGACTAAGAGGGACTTTCCTTTTGGGCCCCCGATTTGGGGAAGTGCCCCAAGTGTCTGTACTGGGTCGAGTACCTGTTGGACTATTAGACCTGTGTTTCTCCAAGGACACAGGGCTGAGAGAGTCCCTTCTCAGGGTGGTGGCAACACACGTTACCCCCGGACTCTGTGGTGGGGCTCGACAGCAGGTCTGCCAGGGCTTAGGCACCCCTGGAGAGACATATGGAGTCTGGAAGGTGGACAGGCGCAGTGAGGTGGGTAGCTCAATGCAGGAGTGCCCCCTACTGGCCCACCACAGGGCCCACCACCTGCTGCTGCTGCCACCAGCAGTGGGGGCTTGTGCCATGCGTGTTTGTGTAGAGGGGTTGCCATACTCCCTACCATCCCTTACATGCCACAAGCCAGACACCCAGATCCTGCTCACCCAAGCTCCATGCTCCCACTGCCCTACTGGGAGTGGCAGCTGTCCAGCTCCAGTACAGAGCACGGGATCACAGCCTGACTCAGCAGTGCTGTCTTAGGGTGGTTGCTAGGGCTGTGTGAAATTTTGATGGATGTTTTGTTTCAAACCTGTTTTCATGTGTTTCAAGCTTGAAATAGTGAAATCAAAATGAAACAAAAGGCTTTGAAATAAAACAAGGGCACTCAAAACATTTCAAAAGTTTCAAAATGTTTCGAGTTTCGAAGCCAGGCTTGCTCGCAGCTAAACAGAAACTAAGGAGAGGGAGGGGGAAAAGGACTGCTTTGATATTGACATCTAGGTCCTGGTTCGATTCCCCAGCTCTCTGATCATTTCCCCAGGTCTTCCTGGGGGGTGTGAGCCCCCGATCTGCATGCAGGGTTTCAGCAGGTGCTACTGCAGGCTGAGGCCAGCAGCAGCCACTTAGTGTAGCCCACACTAAGCACCAGGAAGACTGCTTTGATGCCACTGGCCTCAGCCTACAGCACCAGCCTGCTGAAATCCTGTGTGCAGATCAGGGGCCTGTGCCTCCCAAGAAGACCTGGGGAAATGATCAGAGAGCTGGGGGAAGCAATCAGAGACCTGGGGAATCAAACCAGGGGCTGGGACTCAGTTCTCAGTTTGATTCCCCAGCTCCCCCATCTTTCCCCGGCCTCTCTGATTGCTTCCCCAAGCTCTTTCCAGTGGGCACGGGCCCCCAGATGATGCGGGATTACAGCAGGCTGCCACTGCCAGCTGGGGATGGTGGTGGCTCTGGGCTATTTTCCCAGGTGGCTGCAGCAGCCTGCTGAAACCCCGTACACAGATCTAGGGGCCACGCCCCCTGCGAAGAGCTGGAGGAATGATCAGAGAGCTGGGGAAATTGAACCGAGAGCTCCAGCTGACACATGGAGCCGGCCCAGCTCTCGGACAGTGCACGGTACTCTGCCGAGCTGAGCTAAACTAGCACCACAGGGCAGCTGCCACGCAGGTACCAGGAGGGGGGAAAATCCCCGATGCCCCCTACTGCCCAGGGGGTCTTTGCCATGAGCCCTCAAAGGCCCCAATCGCCACTGCCAAAGCTGATGGGTGCAGAGCTTTTCTTTTTTTTTTTTTAAAGCTCTGCACTCAGCAGCTGCAGAGCACATGGATGACAGCATGCTGCCACTGCTGCCTGGGGCTGAGTCTGCCCAGTGCAGCCTGCACTGAGTGCCAGGAAGAACACAGTGCTGGTGCTGGCACTGCCCCAGCTAGCAGCAACAACCTGCTGTCATCCTGCATGCAGATCTGGGGGCCCGCACCACCTGGGAGGGCTGTAGGGCTGTGCCAGACTCCTCCTGGGGGAAGTGGGCCCCCAGATCTGCATGCTGGATGAGAGCATGCTGCTGCTGCTGGCAAATGATATTAGTTTTGCTTTGAACAATTTGAAGTGCAGCTTCACAAAACCCCCCCGCCCCTATCTCCTTGAACTTGGCAGGCTTCATGCCCTCAGAAGAGGCTACCATCCCTGCAATTTTCATCTGAATCAGGCAAGAAATGACAAAGTTATAGGCATTTTCATGGTTCCCCATTATAATCATTAAAATGCATTGAAACAATGTCGAAACAGCAAAACAGTTTTGACAAAACTAAACGGAACAGTGCTTGGAAACAGCAAAATGAAAAACTGTCCCTTCAAAACAGCGAAATAAAACAGTGCTGTTTTGCACAGCCCTAGTGCTTGCCTGTGGCTGAGCAGGAGCAGCACCCTGAGCTCTCCCCTCACTTTGCTTGCTGAGGGGATGGGAAAGTTTTCTGTCCCCATCGCAGTGCTGCAGGGATCGAGAACTCCCCTGTCCTGGCACAGCTCAGCTCCTGAGGGGAGCTGAGCAGTGCCAGGACTGGGGACAGAGTGCTCCCCCATCCTCTCATCAAGCAAAACAGGGGGAAAGCTCAGGGTTCTGCTGCTTCTCAGCCATGGGGCATCACCATCACTGCTGAACTGGACTGTGATTCCAAGCTCCACACAGCTGGGAGCTGTTCCCTGCTCTAGGACAGCTCCCCCCAACTCCCTGGAGCCCAGGCATTACCCCCATGCCCCCTGGCTACTGCAGGGGAGAGGTCTTCAGTGCAGGTCAGGAAGGAACGCAAGCAGTTGGACTTGGCTGAGGGTTCCTCCCAGGAGATGTCTGAATAATTGAAATCACTCATGATGACCATGTCCCATGCACGCGCAGCCTCTGGCAGTTCTTGGGTGAACTCCAGATTGAGTTCCTTCCCCTTGGGGTAATCCCTGATAATCCCTCTGATAATCTCCTGGGGTCCATGACACAGGCAAGGCTGCTCTCATACTGCTCAGCTGTTGGAGGTCCCTGACTCTTCCAGGGATCTATTCTGGGTGCCCCTCAGGTTCCTCTGTGGCCTCCATATCACCCCCTTAATCACAACCCAGTCCTCTGGTAGTTAAATTTAAACACAAATATAAGCAAACTGCTTCCAACCAAAGTTCTCCACTCCACTCTGGGTCGATGCCACACCACAAACCATACTTTTCCCTTGACTGTCTCTACCTAGCTGTCTCAGGTAGCTTGGGGACCTGTTTCCTTCAGCCATCTCTCCCAGAAGCTCCTCTCCCCGCTGCATGCAAGGCCAGACTTTCCCCCTCTGCCTCAGGCCCTGGGTTTGTATGCCTCTAAGCACCGCCCCTTCTGATCATGTGGCTCTCCATCCACACACAGGTGTTTCCCCTTTTCTTAAAAGCCAGCCTGCACTCCTCTGCTGCAGCCCCACATGGCCAGATTAGCCTGCTTCACTCTCCTCTTGAAGTAATGGGAGTCTCTGGCTCTCTGTTACAAATACCATATGCTTCTGTCAGCATCCATGGAGGTGCAGAGCTTGTAAGGCTATTCTCAGTTGCTGCCACATGTGAGGGCTGAATTTGGCCCTGGATTTTCTAGGGTTTTCTTAACACGGTAGCTTTGAATTTGTAGCGCTTCTTCATTTTTTGAGTGGAGGAGTTGATGGAAGAGAGAATATGGGTGAGTGAGTCATAGGCTGTATAGTATTTTTATTTATATTTTATTTTGTATGGAAAAGGCTGCTCATGGAAAACACATTGGCACTCTTGAGGTGCATTATACTAACTGGGCACTAATTGGTTTGTTTTTTGGGCAGCTGATCCTGTGCCAATAAGGCATATGAAATAGTGAGTACAGAGCACACAGAATACAGTTATGGACAGGAGCATATTTTGAGAGGAATTCTGCTTTTATTAACCCCAAAGAAAATAAATGACAAATTTATCTTCTCAAAGTTATGCTGTATGATTCTTGTTGGCATGTCTACAGACACATACATATCAACTAAGTCAAATGAAACAATAGTAAAAATAAGACTATGAAATACAGAAATATATGTAAAGAAACGAAACAAAACTGAAATGTACCTGATCTTTCAACCTACAGAGTAGGTTGTCATCTCCAGTGCTCTCTGATAGTAAGTGTCTTGTCACTGAAGGCTGCCAGATGCTGCTACATATGTATCATGACATTACATTCATGGCTTGGCTTACCCTCTTTACCTGAGTCATTTTAGTTACGGACCTGATCAGGTTTCCATGGATAGAAGCAAACTCAGTCCTGGTAAAACTAAAGGAAGGTGAATTGTTATACTTAGGTTTGCAGCTTACAGTCAAGGAATAAAAGAGAAGTAATAAATAAAACAAGAAATAAAACACTGAATAATATGGCACTTAGTATGACCATTGTTCTAACAGAAAGAGACAACAAGAATAATTCACAATATTATTCTGGTTATTCTGTCAGCATTATTTATTTGAAATATCAATACTTTCCATGATATAGTTTATACATTAAGCGGTAGGGGATTGCCTTTATTTCACATGTTCCAGTACTGAAGTGGCACATCTGAAGCAGCATATTAAACCTCTGAAAGAGTCTGTACAATTTAGATAAATAGAACTCTGGAAAACTAAACTAATAGAACTCTTACAACTGTTACAAAAAGAATG
This sequence comes from Gavialis gangeticus, assembly GCF_001723915.1. Taxonomy (NCBI): domain Eukaryota; kingdom Metazoa; phylum Chordata; order Crocodylia; family Gavialidae; genus Gavialis; species Gavialis gangeticus. The sequence goes on from NW_017729024.1 coordinate 107,770,724, forward strand.
TTGGGAAGCTGGGCACAGCACTGTACACACAAGTTGCAGAAATGGGGGAAGAAAGAAAGAAAGAGAAAGAAAGAAAGAAAGAAAACAAACGTATGGGAACAGTTTTTGTATATACAGCCACAAGTCTTTAATTGCTCAGCACAAAGAAAAATCATTTTTGTTTAGTCCTCATTGAGGGCAGAATATGCACAAATGATGTTCAAAGAACACAAACTTAGACAAACTTAGACAAAAATAAAAGGACTTTTCTGGGGGGGCGTTGTTTTTTTTTGGGGGGGGATGAATCTACTAAGGGCTCTTGGTGCTTTAATGGCACATTTTTGTGCCAGAAACTTCACATAAAGGAGATAACACTTATATGAATTTTATTCCCCATCCTGCCCTTCCTGCTGGCATTGTATTTATCATTTTCAACGTTTATAAAGAGCAGCCACTTTTGGCTTGTAACTCAACTTTGTATTACTGACCTTTTTACTATGGTTCATATTTTATCTGCAGCTGGAATAGGCCTTTAGTTAACAATCCAGAATTTAAACAAGCTGCAGGTCAGCAGCACATACAGTACAATGGTAGTTCACTTTCAGGGAAACCAAAGGGTCTACATCATACTGCCTCTCTGAGAACAGTAATGGATTCTGAGTCACTTTGATCAGAAGACACAATGCTGGTTAGGCAATATTAGACCTGTGTGAACCATATCCTTGGGAAGGGAAAAATGGAATGGCAAGAACTTTTAACTTTTTTTATAAAGAACTAAGACTTAAAAGTAGTACAGTGGTGATGGGCATTATCTTCCCAACACTCCAACTGCTTTCCACTACTTCACTCCAAGTCATCACTCTTGCTTGCTATTTGTTTCCCAACACCATATGAACAACAGCCTGGTCACCATCACAGGCTGACACAGCGTAGCCTGTGAACCTGCATGCTACATTGTGCTGGGTCAGAAGATACCACACATCACCACTACAGAGCATAACAACACATAAATCAAAGATACTCAGTGGGACTGGATGACTCTAACCACTGCAGTTTGCACTTGTGAGCTGTAGTAAGCAGCATTTTGAAAGCAGTGGTATCAATATAACTATGTGGGTCAAGAGATGGTGAAACAGCCATCCTAATGGGGCAAAGGAACCAGAATATCCACATAATTGATGGGGAAGAAGCCTGACTGGCCATGAAGCATCCCTTCATACCAGTTCTCATCAATCTGGTTAGTGAGGGTAATGATATCTCCTTCTTTAAAGCCCAGCTCCCCTTCATTTTCTGGTTCAAAGTCATACAGAGCTCGGCAGCATGGCTGGTCCATGTGAACACCTAAGGAGGGGGAACACAGAGAAAAAAGAGCACTTAGAAATCTAGTAGTTTCATTCTCCTCATACTTGTTGTTACTTGCACATTTGGCCACTTTTTGCAGTGCCTTTGGCACTAACCAGTTGCCTTGGAAGCAGACATCATGACACTTCTAAATTCCCATATGGAAAGCTTTCTTACGGCATCCAAGCATCCTGAAAAAGACTAGCTAAGGCAAGTCCACACTTCAGTGCTGCCAAAGTAGCTATGTCAGTTTGGTCTGTGAGTATTTTTGTTTCTTGAAGCAATATTAATTGGTGTAAGCTGTACCAGCACTGTTTTGCCATTAGAACTGTATCTGTGTTAGGAAGGTTTGCTGGTATGGCAACAGTCCTCCTCTCCTCCTTTTAATGTTACTGTTTCTGAACAGCCTCCCTGAAACCCTGGGTGACTGCATAAACTTTGAATCAGCAGGCAAGGTCTCCTTAAGACATTGGTTTCTAAGGTACTGAGGGTAGACCCTCTTCACTTTTAGGTCAGTCATTCAAATTTGGCTCAGAACAGATGTTATCCAGCATCACTGCCTTCTGACAGCTGTTTCAGTGGTCTATGTGAAATGAGGAAGTAATCTCCAAAAAGAGGGGGAAAAGGAAAAAAAAAAAAAGAAAGAAATGCAGGTGCCTTACAGGATAAAATCCACAACAGCAAGATTAACAGCAATCAACATATTTGGTATATAGGCATGAAAATGGGATTTCATCTTTAGCTCTAACCACATTTCCCCCAGGGCAAGTTCATGCATGTTGGTAGGACTAAATGAGCAAAGACCTACCTACCTCAAGTTGGGATTTTTTGGGACAATAAAGATATTCAGTTTCTATAGAAATCAGTACAGCCCCTTTTTTACATACTATAATTTATGTAAAATTAAAGGCGTTTAGGGTAAATCATGTGGCATTCTGCTTGCTTTTAGACAAGGGATTTGGGAAAGGAAAAGATACAGGAGATGGTCTGTGCTTCAGTGGAAATGACCTTGCCTCATGCTAGCATTACTGAGTCTGAAGATGCAGTTCAGCCTCTCCCTTACCACTAGCCAAAGCTCTGAGGAACAGTAAATATTCTACAGTAAATACTGCAGAATAAAAGAGTTGAGCCCCGAAAGCCAAGAACCAACTCAACACTTCATTCCAGGACTTTCAAACTAGACAGCAACTCTCAGGAGCTGTTCAGTAGGGCCATGTAAAATTTTGCTGGCTGTTTCGACACTGTTTCGACTTGTTTTGAGCTCGAAACAGTGAAATTGAAGCAAAACAAAGCACTTCAAAACAGCCTTAAAACAAAATGAGGGTAGTCGAAATGTTTCAAAAGTTTTGAAACATTTCGAGTTTTAAAGCTGAAGATGGGCTTGCCTGCAGGGACTTGCCTGCAGGGAAACAGAAAGTAAGGATGGGGGGAAGGGGTGGGGAAGGACTGCTGTCATATTGACTATGTAGCTGGCCAGCGACTGTGATCCTGCCATACATTATAGAATTTATATAGGAAGAAAGATAGATTTACATTTGTTTTTATACATTTATACCTTGCAGCACACATACATTAATAAATTTATATAGGAAGAAAGATATATTTGTATATTTTTGTAAAAGCTAGACATTATGAAACACACCATGAAGTGTGGTGGAAAGGCAGGTAACAAGCCTTCAGGGAGGGGCAGAAGAGCAGGTAGAGGTAGAGGTGTAAGTAACCCCCACTCCAAACTGAGATGCAGCCTCTTTCCTCCAACTAGCAGGGATCAGGCTTCCACAAGCAGCAAGGAGAGGGGAGCAGTGCCAGTGCCACAGCCTGTGCCTGAGTCTGTATGCCCCCCAAGAGCCATAACCCCCAGCACCAGCACCATGACAACAACAAGCAGCAGCACCAGCACCAGCGTGAAAGGCTCTTCCACCCCCACTTTACTCCCCATGCTGAGCCTTCCAGTGCCAGAGGAAGAGCTAGATCTGGATCTCAGTGCCCTGGCAAGGGAAATTCCAGGGAAGGAGGAGGAATCAGCTGAGTTTGTTCTCCACACCCCTCAAGTTTAGAACCAGGTCTCCTTCCCCAGAAGGCACTTCAGATGAGTCTGATGTAGAGGTTGTGGAGGCAAGCAGCTCAGCTGAGTCCACTCCTCCTGTTGCTGTGCCTCCGCCTGCTGAGGAGGGGGAAAATACAGCAGCATCCACACATGAACCCACACCCCAGAAGCGAGCTAGCTGTGGATGGCCAGCCCTTCTCCTTAGCTGAGCAGCCAGGGTTCAGGCAGCTCATGGCACTTGTGGCCCCACCCTAGCAAGTGCCCACAAGCACCACCTTCAGCAGGATGGTTGTGACCTCCCTGTATGAGGCATGCAGGGAGTACTTGAGGGAGGAGCTGCACAAGGCAGGTCTGTAGGTGGCCTTGCAATTCACCTTGGACATCTGGAGCAGCCAGGGTGGAGATCACGCCTACCTCTCCCTCACAGGGCACTGGTGTGACCAGTCAGGCCATCGGTGGGCTCTCCTTCAAGCCTAAGTGATGGATGAGTCCTACACAGCAACTGAGATCATGGGGGCCATGAACCACTTGGTGCATGGGTGGCTCATTGGGCAGAGCAAGCTCACCCACTGGTTCATGGCCACCAACAATGGGGCCAATATGGTCAAGGCAGTCCGTGGCGCACAAGTTCCACCTCATTGTCAGGGACACTTTGTAGGGGGACAGGGCTGCCAGTGACAGCACCAGCACCACCAGCAACCTCATTTCTGAAAAAGGAGGAATCAGCTGAGTTTGTGTTCCACACCCCCATGCAGGAAGGTGGTGGGCTACTTCCTCTGGAGCATCAAGGGGGGCAAGATGCTGCAGGACAAACAAGCAGAGCTGAACATCCTGCAGCACAAAATCATTCAGGATGTGGAGACTCAGTGGAACTTCACATACCTAATTCTCAAGAGGCTGATGGAACAACAGAAGGCCATCCATGAGATGGCTTTGCACAGGGAGATTGGGATCAGTGGCCCCCTTAACATAGCTGAGTGGGATACCATCTCCCAGACTTTGCTGGTCCTCAAGCCCTTCCTTGAGTCCACCAAGACCCTCAGTGCTGGTGATGTCTTCCTTAGCCAGGTGATCTCTGTAATTAGGGAACTTCAGAGCCAAATGGAGGGCTTCCAGGGGATCAAGGTTCCTGGCTAGGGCAAGCTGCTGTCACCAGTGAGGCAGCTGAAGGAGGGCATCAGGTAACGGCTTGATCCCTTGCAGTCCAGTAGGGTCCATATGCTGGCCACCATGTGTGACCTGAGGGTGAAGGGCAGCATATATAGCAGTCAAACCCTGAACCAGTGGATGGAGGTGCTGGTGAAGAGAGTCAGGGAGGCAGAATGTTGGAGGTGGGAGGATGTGGAAGAGGGGGATCCATTGTCTCATGCTAGCATGCCAACCACCAGCCAGTCTCCTCCTCCACCATAGGTGCTGCCAATGTGAGGCAAGGGCATGGCTTCCATGGTGGGGTCCAGAGGCACCATCCCCACAACCAAAAAGGTAGCACTCAGGCCTTGGTGGCTACCTATCTTGCTAAGGACATGGAGCCACTACTGTGTGACCTCTTGGCCTACTGGGCAAGCCACAGCCAGATGTGGACGGAACTGGCCACAGTTGCTTGCAGACCCCTGTCCTGTCCACTGACCGGTGTTCCAAGCGAGAGAGTGTTCAGCATTGCTGGGGATATAGTGACACCCCACTGCACCTTCTTGGACCCTGGTTTGGTGGAGCAGCTGGTGTTCCTCAAGGTGAAACTCCCACTGCTGGGATTCCCCAAGGTCCAAGTGCAGATGGAGTGAATGCCACCCTCCTCACTCCATCTGCACCTATTTCCTTTTTAAAAAGCCAGTTAATGCCCCACTCTCAGAGCTGGAGATGGCACTCATACGTCATGAGGGTGGTGCCAGTTTTAAGGTGACATGCCCCCTGCCCTCAGGTGGTGTGACCCTGACCCATATGGCACCACCTGGACCACCCATTGATACCCTCTAGGTTTGATGAGGCTCTTCATTTTTCCTTGAGCATTCTAGTACAAACAGTGATCTCCTAGCTTCATGAACCAAACAGGACCAGAGAATGCCCTTCTCACACCCCAGTGGGTAAACCTTGAACTGGATTTGTGGCAAGGGTCCCCTACCACAAAGAGCTATTCAGCAGCCTTGAGGAGGACTATGCCATCACTCTCTACCACACTGTGCATTGCACACTTGCAGACCTGGTGCAGTGCAATGATGTCCATGATGAAGACAATAATGGAGTTACCCCAATACCTCCTGCTACCAAAATGAACATGGAAGAGTACAAAGATGCCTGCTTGGTGGACTTATTCCCCACCCAGATCCAGACCCTACCTGGGACTCAGAAGATGGGGACAGCATGGACAAGATTCTCATCAAGGAGGTGGAAATGGACAATGCCACACCAGCCACCAGCCACTAGTAAGTTTCAGCAACTCCAAGGGAAAGGATGATTGGTGGCACATTCGGGGGCATGGAACTATGTGGGTAGCTCATAACTTGGGGTGACTCAGGCCTCTGGGTGTGGCAAATGGCTCAGGGTGGGGGTGGCAATGGGTGCAGATTGCTCCCTACCCATGCAATTTACCAGAGGGGTGAGGATCCTGTTCCACACAACAGAGAATGGTGAGAACTGGTGGTACACCTGTGCTTCAGCCATGGCAATTGTGCATAATTCAATGGCCTGGTTACAGATTGACAATCCAATTAAGATGCTCAATAGCCTAGGTTAATTAATTAGTGAACAGTGTCACTGGAAAGCTGACCCCAACCATCCCACCCCGTGACTGCCTTGCATAGCAAGGACAGCTCTGAGTCCCCTTCTAGATGGCCCTGCCTAGCAATGCCTAGCTCTCAGACCACCCCTCCCCTTCCCTCTGTGAACATACCATGCAGATGACAGTGCTTTGGGGGGGGGGGGGAACCTCTCCATATCAGTTACTGCTGGTTGAATTCCATGCACCAATACCTGGGGGTGGGCTCAGTAGAGCTCCTGCCTGCACTTGTGGATTCCAACCCCCAGGGCAGATTTTTGGGACAATAACATACAAAAGTACACAATCCAAGACTTTTTTTTTAGATGCATATGAGCAGGGGCAGAGGGATGGTTGAGGGGGGAAGTCCTGAGAGAAGGGGAAGCGTAGACTAAAATGTAGCAATGTTGCCACCCTGTACCCCTACCATTTGGTATGCCCACTGGCAGTCCCATACACTCCTCTGTAGGTACCAGGCAAAGATGGGTCTGGAACCAGAGAACACTGTTATCTTTCAGCTCCTGGGATGGCAGTCGCTTCTGTCTCCACAGGGATATGGGCACAGCTGAGTGCCAGTCAGGGGAGACATTACAGGGGAAGAGCAATCCTAGTTCAGAGCGTGAACAACTACTGCTTTGACTGCTAGGAGATCTGGCAATAAAGCTGTAACACAGGTGTAGTAAGGTTTCCAGCGCCTCCCACATGTTCCATGGAATTACCAGTCTCAGCAGAGACCCATCATAACAAACGATTCTCTTCCCTTACTCCAGGTCATGTGCTGGCACAAGATCTCACATAAGCAGCAGGGCATATCTTGTGTGACTGCCACCTGCAAGCCCAAAGAACTCCACCTGGCACTGATGCGACACTTGCCAGGGAGATACTTGCCAGAGAAACAGTATCCCGACATAGGGATAGACAAGTTATTGGGAAGAGACTTCATAGCAGGTGATCCCTGCCCACCTGTAAGAACCTCCAGGGAGGAAAGATGCAGGGCAGCAGGTAGCTGAGAGTCAGTAGCTGGGAGAACACTTAGCATGATGAGGTCCACTGCCATCTCAGCGCCTCATGAAAATGACTGTGCAGAGCAAAAAAAAGCATGTTTCTCCTCTTAGTATCTTAGAACTTTGCAACAACTTCAAGGTCTGTTCTACTGTTGGTGCACTGCTGTTGGTACAGCTATCAGTGTTTGAATGGAAATTCAGAGTTCACACACAGATTATCTGTTGACTTTGGAAACAATCTCCAGGCCATTTTTTATTTTTTTACTCTTCAGATTTCACCCCAGTGCAAGAGAGCTCAAGAGACTCCAACACTGATGCTACCCCAAGGCCACAAAGAGACACTTCCACACCAGTAACTGAAAATGTCACCACCAAAATCAAATACTGGAAGAGTCTTCTTTATACCAAATCACTACTTGCTGCCAATGTGTACTGGCAGGACTGGTCAGAGGAGCTGCTGAGAACTCTTCAGCAGACTTCTGTGACACAGGACTTCCACTTCCTGGTACATAGACTGTCAAGGGTCCAGGCCCTCCAGCCCCTGTGTCCCTCCAATCCACCATGGAACCATGCAGGTCCTTCCAGGGCAGAGTGGTTATGATTGCAGAGTATGTATGCAACATTGCAGAGAGGCAACAGGCATCTCAGACTACCTCACTCAGCCAGAGGCAATGGTACCACCCTCACACCAGCACAGGCTACCATGGAGACTGGCTGCCTCCTCCTGCCCTTACTCACCTTTCCCTGGCCAGTAACTGCTGCCAGATGATCAGTGTGAATGTGGAGAGGTTGTCCAGGTGTGCCATGTACTTATCTCCCCAGAAACCAGTTGCCCTCAGTAGCCAGAACCTTGCACCCCCCCAGCGTGGCTGGATGCCAAACAGGGAGTGGAGACCTGAGTGTCAGGTCTGCTAAATGCCCTAATAGGGGTGGTCCTTCCCTTCCCTGGAGCAATAAGAGAGGCTATCACTCTCCCAAGTGCCTTCCCCCAGCAGAAAGGGGGCAGTGCCACAAAAAGGCACCTGAGCTTTGATGATGAGATGGGGAGATGGTCCCTGGTGCTATCTGCCTCCAGCCAATTCAGCAAGGTGGAACTGGGCCTGTCCATGGAAATGTGGCTATCAAGCTCCTTGGGGCCATCTGGCTCACCCTGGAGGGCATGCCTCCATGCCACAGCACTCCCAGACAGCAAGGAGACCAGTAGACAGCAAGGGACCCAAAACCACCTGACAGCATACTTAACGCAATTGCATATTTAATGCAGTTTGCAGTGTTGAGTTTTAAACTCAGCAAATCTGCTTGTGAAAAGGCCTTTGTTTTCAAATGTTTATCTCATATTTATTTTAAGAAATAAAGCTTGTACAATTATGAAATGTATTCCTCTGCACTTCTTGTCCAGTTCTTAACTTGAGTTGTTCATAACCTTGACCCACCCAACAACCTGTACGTCAGTTTCCCCCTCCCAACCAGCCCTCATGAATTCTCAGTGCAGGATCGCATACTCTAGTTTCCCACCCCAAGGCCCCCTTCCCCAGTCCCAAACAACAGGGGGTGTCAAGCCCAACAGGTAGCATGAAAGATGTTTACTGAGATGTTCCAGAGAAGCAGATCACTGAAAAGGTGCAGTGCAAATGAAGGGGTCACTATCACTTAAAGATCTTCTGCACTCTCTCCTGCCTGACAAAATCTTGTCCCAGAAAGTTGTCAAGTCAAGGCTTCCCTCATCAGAACTGGTTTGTCAATGGCTCTCCCTAGGATGCTTGACTGGGAGTGCCACTTCAGCCCATTCACCATCCAAAGTGCCAGGGGCTTCCCCAACCATGGGTCCATATACAGCCATTCTGGTGTCCTGGAAGGCTTTACCCTTTGCCTCAAATATTGTGTGGAAAATGTAGATAGTGGACTTGAAACTGGGAATGTTCTACAGCTCAAGTTCAAGACAAATCCCTAGGGACCTCCAGCATGCTGTTAGGTGCCCAAAGGTACACTCCACCACCATCCAGCAGCTGTTCAGCTGGTAACTGAAGAACCCCTTCCTGGGGTCAAGTCACCTGGTGTATAGCTTTCAATGGCTGGGGGTGCAGTGGCTAAGCCACATCCCAGATAATCAAGAGAGGGAACAGTTCATGGTGCTCTCACCAAATACATGATGGGAGTGCCAGGGAAGAACTCCCCCATCATCCTCCCCCCCACACACACACACACTCCATCATCTGTGGGAAAGTAGAGTTCCTGAATCATATACCCATCACAAACACCTAACATGGATGTTAGTGAAGCACTTCCAGTGGTTTAAAACTGCCTGGAGTATAACAGAAAAGAACCTTTTAAGGTTTATTTAATCTGAGGTGCAGTATGAGGAGCAAAGAATGGGTATACTTCTTCCCATTGATGGTTGCCATGCAGTTCTGGAAGCCCATCTGTTCAAACTTGGTGATGACCACCTACAGGTCCCCAAGGTGGATGAATCAGGGCCCCAGCTCCTGAAGTATGGTATTGCACACCTCATGCACAGGTGTCATTGCTGTTTTCTCCCCCACACTGAACTTGTTGGTGTTGTAATGAATGCTGTTAGTGTATACCAGGGGTGGGCAATTATTTTAGGTGGAGAGCCGCTTACCAAGTTTTGGCAATCTGTCAAGGGCTGCAAGGCTACCCCTACCCTTGATAGGTGCCCAACCCCCTGGCTGCCATCTTGGGACCAGAAGTCCTGCTGCCTAACCCCTGACCTTTGCCACCAGAAGTCCTTCCCCTTGCTGCCTCCCGCCCCATCAGAAACAAGGCCAAGGTGGCAGAAAGGAGAGGCAGGCAGGGGCTCTATGGAGTCAGATTGGTCTGCACCAGCAGGCAGAGGGGGGAGCACCTGGCAGCCTGAGCCCCATGCTCCGGCCACACCACCTGGGCCCCTGCCATCATTGGCCCCAGTGCAACAGCGTGGGTCCCGTGCTCCCATCCAGCTGTTCTGCACTCCCATATGCCCACTGCTACTCCCCCACCACCTGTCACTGCCATTTCCCTGCTTTCCTGCCTGCTGCACCCACACCTTTCCACCACCCACCCACTGCTCTGGCACCATGCGGTTCCTGGCTGCAGAGCCAGGACCACAGGAGCTAGCCTGGCCTGGCCCCAAGGACTGGGGTGATCACCCACAGTCTTGCCCTACCTTCCCCCTACCCAGCATTCTTATCTGAATTTCTGTCTCTGGTGGAGGGAGGCAGGAACAGCCCCAGGGTCCCAGGCCAGAAGCCTCTGCTAAGCAGAGGCTTCTGGAAGGGGAAGTGGGGGGATGGGATTGGGTAGGGTGAGGCAGGCCTTGCTGCTGCAGCTGGTGGGACCTGCCACCAGCTCCGCCTGGGTCTTACTGCCCCCGGTGCTTTGTCATCCCCTTGGGTTCTACTGTCCCTGCTGCTCTGTCATCATTGACAGACAGCCAGGGGCAGATAAATATTAATTTTCTAAATTGTTTAGGGGTCCTGCAGGCCAGATAAGATCCAGGCAGGCCAGATCTGGCCTGCATGCCATATTCTGCTCACCCCTGGTGTATACCAACTTCTAAATCACCAGGGCCATGTGTCTCTCAAAAGACATGGGGCACTGAAGCCCAATGCCATTAAGCTACAGCAGGGGGAAAAAGCTTTGTGCAAACGCCCATGAATGTGTCACAGGACATCCTAAAGTTCTTCTGCCACTTCTCAAATGACAATGAGCTGCTCCCACCAGTAGTGCCCAGCAGCACTTGTGCAGTGTTGGTGTTGTGCCTCCTGTAAATGGGTCAGTATCATGGTCCTCAAAGTAGTGCCCCATCAGGGCTAGGACCTGATGTCCCTGAAGCAGGGTGCCTGTTTATTACAGCGGCCAGAGCAAGGATTTGCTTGGCTTCCCCACTTTCCATCTCCAGGGAGCCATTGGAGATCTGATACCAGCTGGGACTGTCAGTCAAGGAAGGATTGGAGAAGACATGCCTGGCCAAGGCAGGATTGGAATTCACACCCTCAGTGAGACAGTCAGAAAACCAACACTTTCCTTAGCTCATCTGTTTTCAGCCACTGTCAGAAATAGGTGGAAAAGGCACACCAGCAAAGCATGCCAGCACACTTGCTTACTGGTCCTCTAGTGGCAAAGTACAAGATATGTATATTAGAGATGGTTGTAAACATTATAATGTGACTGCTTAGAACATGTTCTAACTTTAAGACCACATAACATTGCATAGGTTCAGCATGTACCATATGTCCTATGTGACTAGACCCAAAGAAATCAGTGTTTGCGGTACTCAGAATAAAAGGTTCAGACAGCAAATGACCTTTCTTTTTTCTTTTACCTGGTGGTTTTGGTGTGCCAGCATGAGAGATCCCTCCATTGTGCTGGGTATTATCTCCACTTGAAAAGTCCAGGCTCATGCGAGGTTTTGGCTGATACTCCCTTTTGGGCTGAGACGATGCATCTTTTATTCTACCAAAGAAAGTTAAGTATGTAAAAACTATTGTTGTCAGCAGACCACACACACCACAAGTAGTGAAAGAAGGAAGTTTTCTTCCATTTGCTGCCAAGGCCAAAATTCATGCACACAAATAGGCTGGATTAAAAGTTTGGTATTTGGCTGTGCAAAGCTTTGGATCACAATTCAGATTCAGAGATGATTCAGATGATTTGGAGGCTGAATCTATTAATCCAAATCAAACTGCTGGAAGCTTTAGGCTTTCTGAATTCATTCGGAGCTTCCAAATAGATTTGGAAAAGATTCAGTGATTCGGCGATTCGGCCATAGGGTATAATGGGAAATCAATGAAATATCTATAACTTTATTGTCTTTTGGCTGGTTCAGATGAATCTTGCAGGGTGGTAGCTTCTGCTGAGAGCATGACACACGCCAAGATTCAAGAAGATAGGTGCAGGGGTTTCTGGGAAACTGCGCCTCAAACTGCTGACAAGCAAAACTCATGACATAGGTGACAGTGTGTGTGTGTGTTAAGGCACGGGGCAGGGGGTGTGGTGAAAACTACAGGGATGGTAGCCACTGATGAGGCCACAAAGCCGGCCAATTTTCAAGGAGATAGGTGCAAGGGTTTGGGAGAAACTGTACCTCAAGCTGCAGACAAGCAAAACCTCAAATGCCTCTACACAAATGCTCGTAGTATGGGAAACAAGCAGGAGGAACTTACCCTCCTGCTAGCTGACACCAACCCAGACATAGTGGGGATCACTGAAACGTGGTGGGACCCAACACATGACTGGGCGGTGAATGTAAAGGGCTATAGGTTGTACAGGAGGGATAGGATAGGAAGGAAAGGTGAGGGCGTGGCACTCTACATTAAGGAGGAGTACACATCCTCGTCAATTAACAAAGAATCAGAGGAGGGGCACTCTGAAGTGCTTTGGGTTAGAATACAAGGCAGTCGAGGGGAAAGAGGCTTAACAGTGGGGGTCTACTACAGACCTCCCAACCAAGGGGAACAGCTCGACCAGGAATTCTTCAGTCAGCTCACGGAGGTAGTGAAGCCAAAGGATGTGGTCATCATGGGGGACCTGAACTTTCCAGACATCTGCTGGGAAGAGCAGTCAGCCAGGTCTGACTGCTCACGTAAGTTCCTAGCCAGAATGCAGGACCTCCATCTAACCCAGGAGGTGCACAGCCCCACCAGGGGAGA
>NW_017729024.1:107784072-107784630 GCF_001723915.1 Gavialis gangeticus
ACTGGAAAAGGGCCAATGTGGTTCCCATCTTCAAAAAGGGGAGGAAGGAGGACCCGGGAAACTATAGGCCAGTTAGTCTTACCTTGATCCTGGGCAAGCTTTTTGAGAAAATTATTCTGGCGCATATCCACGAGGGGCCAGCAGGGGAGATTATGCTTAGGGGCAACCAACATGGGTTCATTAGCTGCAGGTCCTGTCAGACCAACCTGGTGGCCTTATATGACCAAATCACCAAATCCTTAGATACAGGGGTAGCAGTGGACATAGTCTTCCTGGATTTCCTGAAGGTCTTCGACACCGTCTCTCACCCCGCTCTCATTAAGAAACTGAGGGGCTGTGGTGTTGACACCCACAGGGTCAAATTGGGTCACCAACTGGCTGGAGGGCTGCATGCAGAAAGTGGTGGTGGGTGGGTCATTTTTGACTTGGAGGGATGTGGGCAGTGGGGTTCCGCAGGGCTTGGTCCTCGGGCGCTCACTGTTCAACATCATCAGTGACTTGGACGAGGGGGTAAAAAGCACCCGGTTCAAATTTGCTGATGACACTAAGATGTGGGGG
>NW_017729024.1:107785177-107791747 GCF_001723915.1 Gavialis gangeticus
ATCAGGGGGCAGCAGGGCAGGCCCTATGAGGAGAGGAGGAGAGGAGACCTGAACCTGTTCAGCCTCCAGAAGAGAAGGCTGAGGGGGGATCTAGTGTCCTGTTACAAACTAGTCAGAGGGGACCAGCAGGCACTGGGGAAGTCCCTGTTCCCCCAAGCACTACCAGGAGTGACCAGGAATAACGGTCACAAGCTGGTAGAGGGTAGATATCAGGAGGCGCTACTTTACAGTCAGGGTGGCTAGGATCTGGAACCAACTTCCAAGAGAAGTGGTGCTGGCTCCTACCCTGGGGCTCTTTAAGAGGAGGCTAGATCTATACCTTGCTGGGTTCGTTTGACCCCAGTACTCTTTCCTGCCATGGCAGGGGGTCAGACTAGCTGGTCTACTCAGGTCCCTTCCAACCCTAGAAACTATGAAACTATGAAAACTCATGACATGGGTGACACTGTGTGTGTTAAGGCACATCAGGGTGAAAGCTGCAGGCCTGCTAGACCCTGCTGAAGCCACAAAGTCTTCCAGTTTTCAAGAAGATAGGTGCAGGGGCTTCTGGGTTCTGAAGCCCTGCACCTCTAGCTGCTGACAGGCAAAACTCATGACATGGGTGCTTGTGCAACTGCCTGTCTCTGTCTCTGTTAATATTTGCTCTTTAATTATTGTGTATTGAGCTGGTCCCTGAGTGAATCATGATTGATTGGTAACACAGTAGCTACTGAGGATAACGAGTTAATGAGCAAAGATTAACACATACAAAACCACAGACTAAGGAGAGGAAAGAATCAATACAGAGCCGGGAACGGCTTCTGCCCCTGATGTGACCAATCTCACTCACCAAAAAAAGTGGCCATGCTGTTTCCGGAAGTCCGGCAGCCACTTCTGGAAGTGGTGCAGCTGCTTTTGCTAGAGGCCCTGCCCCCCGGCCGGTGCTCAGAGGAGGGGCACTGGCACTCCCACCTGCCCCCTCTATCTGTCACCTAAACAGGGAGTGTGGCCTGACAGGGGGTGCACATGCACCCACATGCACCCGCTATGCGTTGCCACTTATTGTGCCCACAGTGGCATTAAAAGGATGTTTAGAAGCCAGAAGTATTCTGGCATGACAAATGAACAACCTGGAGAGCATTTCAATACGGAGGGCAACTCCATCCTGAAAAGTGATCTACATGTGTTATTATGGGTTTTTGTATCTCAGTAATTCAAGCTCAGGTTTGTTTTATTTACAAGTAAAAAAACAAAATAATGCTTTACACAGTTTACTCAGTGGACACACTGCAAAGTAATCAGGGGTCTGAAAGTTCGTGAGTTCTTTGTATACCATCCAGAGGAAAAAGACCATGTAGGTCAAATGATGCCCTCGGTGACTCTTTACAACCCTACTCCTGTGAAGGCTATGCAAAGCCACCTGTAATAGTCATAAACACTACAAAATGTAGCTGTAATGCTGTAAGCAAGGCACCAACTGCAGAATCTTTATAGCTAGTGAGGATGTGTAGTTATATACTGAATTCTACTGTTTCTGATCAGAAGGGGTGGACTAACATCAGGTGTCTGAAGAGCTGCAAGCCATTTAACAGACTTGCAAAGAGAGCAATGCAGGATTTTCTTTGCATTGGAAGCTGACTATGGGTCCAAAAGAGAAAGAAATTTGTTTTGGGGTGGAGGCAGGTTCACTCTGGCCTTTGCTTGTAAGATCTGGACTGTGATCCAAGCAGTCTGCTCCTGATGTTAATACTTCTCTACAATGGGTGAATCATGGGGTTCATTCAGAATGAGCTGACAGTCGTTCTGGGCTGGCTACTTATATTGTGCTGTACACTGTAGCCAAAACCAGCTTGCCAAGCAGCCTAACTGCCATAACAAGTTCTGCACACTATGCTCAAGCTGCTGAAGGGCTGAGACAAGAGTAGGAGTTGGGACTGACTGTGGATTTAAAAAATTATAAAACTGAAGGCTGTAATGGTACGGGAAACATAATAGCTCATCTGCCTTCAGCTCCGTTTTATGTATATTATACAGAAGATGGGGAAGCACTGTAAAATACTGTCAACTGCCATCAGTTATGGCCCCTTCTTTCCATGCCTAGGATCTCAGGGGGAATCAATTCAGGGCTAAATAAAATAGAGGAGTCAAATGTATTCCTTCCATTGTTGTCTGATTTCCTCTTAGAACTGTTCCTTCTTTCCAAAACAGACATGTGTTTTGGGGGTGAATAGGCAAATTTTTAACAGTATTGTCCTCCTTTCACATGGATTCAAGCTGTTTCATCTAGTCAGAAAGAACTGTGTGGAGTAACCAAAGGTGTCAAGCATTAAAAAGACACTGTATAAGAACTGACTCAGTATACTTAGCTACAGGGAAGCAGGGGGAAGAGAGAGCTTACTGACAACAACATATGATAATAGATCTGAGAACATTTTTTAAAGCTGGAACATGAGGAGGTATATCAACCCCTCATTGCTGTTATGAAAGGTACACGAGAAGTTATTATCCTTCAATAAGGATAATAGAAGGCCAATGTAAAATTGGTACATACAGCAAGGCCCTTACTCAAGAAAACATGCTTTTAAGACCACCCATCCAGCAAAGCACTGAAGTGCTAACTTCAATTGGATTTTAACACGTGCTTAATTGAAAAAAATGTGCCTAGGTGCCTTATTGAACAGGGTGCTTTTCTAAATCAGGTACACTCAAAATGCATACTTTTATTTACAAGTATCTCCAGCTAATAGGGACCTAGACTTGCAACTATCTGTATGTTATTCTGGTGTTGTGATGATACACTGAATGAGATCGTTTACATATACAGTACTTGTTTCTGCACTTGAACAAATAAAAGTCCATCCTGGAGTGTGATGAAAATTGAACTTTACCTTTCTTCCAGCTTGACAGTAACCTGTTGTAGGATCTGTGATGCCTGCTTATGGTACTCCAGCTGGGCTTGTACAAGAGCAGAAAGCTGGCTCACTTGTTCAATCTGAGGAGAAACATGCAAAATCAAATCTTAGTTCAATACCACTGAGCAGAGCTATTCAAAGAGCATCTGTGGAACACTATTATCCTAGCACTGCAGAGGCAGTTCTCTCTGCAATCTTGCCTCCTCTTTCTAATTAAAAAATAATTAGAGATCAGTTAAGCTTGCCTTTTTTAGATATTACTGCACCTGGATAAGAAAGGCCTCAGTGGGCCTGCTCACCTGAACAAGGGGGCTTCAAGACCCACAAGATCATTCTGAGAACTCGGGGAAAAACTGAATGAGTAAAGGGCATCCAAAACTTGTTTCTTCTTGCATGCTAGACAAAAGAGCTGATTTTGCAGGTGAGTGGTAAGCAGTCACTCAAAGCAGACTATAAACTCTCAGGGGTCACTGTCACTTCATTAGGGAGAATTCTCTCAACATTCCCTCTGAGGAAATGATTTCCACTGACCTTCAAAATAGGGTCTTAAAATGGTACAATCTAGGTGAGAACAAACTAACTGAATGGAGGGGGATAGGTGTTAAAATTGGTGCAAATAATATAAATTCTCTTCTGCAGGTACACTGCACTTCAGCACAGCTACATTTAGTTTCTACCTGTGAAGGTTCTTGGTTATGCTGTTGCTCCTTTCCATCACTCTTTCAGCATAAAATATCTTTAAAGTTGGTGTGAATTTAAATCTAAATTTAAATGCACACTTATTCACAGGTATTGTGACACGGCCTGGGGCAACAGCAATATGCAGAGTCAGGTGACTTCCACCTGCTTCCTTGTCACCAATGTGATTGCCTGGCTTAAGCAGCAGCAATTTTTTTCTTTCCTTCGCCTCCACCCCCCAAGTTCATGCTTGAGGTGGCTGCCCTGGTCACTCCACCCTAGTTACACTACTGCACTTATTTATCCATTCAGTCAGTTATCCATTAGAACTGAAACACCAAATCTGCAGAGTCAGTTGAATGGACATTTCAGACAATAGTTGAATGGGGAAGATTTTCCCCCTCCAGATGAAGGAATAATACTTTCTTCTTTGATTTTAAAGTTTTCAGTCCCATCTACGAAAGGAAAAAAAAACCCAACAACCTGTGGCCTGGGTTTCAATTAATGCAGCTCACTTTTCCAGCAAGATGCTGTACCTTATGCTAATCTGTGTATACAGCTTACATTGAAAACCCAGAGTTGAATAGACACATTTCAGTTGAGGGAAAATCATGACCTGGGAACATGGATTTATATAATTCTGACCATATAGATAGATACTCTTTCTTTGGCCAGAAGTAACCTTAGATGGTCAACAAGAATGGGCTGTTGTTATTGGAATTAATTTCTCTATTTTAGACACTTATATGGCTCCCACTGGCATAGCACCTCACCAAGCCTTACAAGACACTGCCTGGGGGCTTGTTATCCCCATTTTAAAGATAGGAATCAGAGGAAAGGAGATCTGTTTAACGTTTCACAAGAAGGTTGTGGCAGGATGGAGGTCTGAACACCTGTCTCCCCTTCCAAGAACAAATCCCATAACTCCTGAACCAACTTTCTTCACATTTTCAACTCAGCCCAAAGCACAAATAAGGGATTTCCTCACATCCATCTCCAAAAGGTTAAACATGCTTGACTCAGCAATTTCTTTGGATTCATCAAACTTGTCCAGGGCTTGGCGAAGTTCGTCATCAGGGAGCTTCCCTTGTCTTTTCTTCTTGTAATCAAAGTCCAGACGTCGGCCTTCCATTTTCTTGAGGTGGTGCTGCAACATTAGAGAGGTAAAAACAGGCATGTGATGTACACCACTTTCCAGCTCTCTCTTCTCTGCTTTATGATCATTGCAGTTAGTCAGTCATGGAGACTCAAACTGCATGCTGCCAGTTTACTGTTGGCACTTTCATATGAGTCAAAGAGCACAGAAGAGGGGGTTAGATTGACATTTATGCTGAGCAGCCACAGAATTCTGTTGTGTAAACATGAAGGAACTTCATTATTTACAGAAGCAGAACACAGTGGAAAACACCTACCTATATGAAACATGAGAACTATTCAGTTTTATTTCCAATCTGAAATTATCTGCATATTATCCCCCAGGACTTTATGTACACATTTGTTCTTGTGTTTTAATTTTCTTTTCTGATGCCAGTGAGAAGATTATTTTTGTGGTTTTCATAAAACCAGCAATGCATCTTATTTTCTGAGTGGTTTATCAACTGACAAAACATCTCTTCTATTTAGCAACTTCCATATAATGTTCATTGGAGCATTACAAATGCTGCTGCTGCCACAAGAGACTGAGAAAATGAAGCTCTAAAGCAGATATATTTTAGGTTTTCACTATTAAAATGTAAGAAAATTTGTGATCTATCATGATTCATCATGAGGTAAAAGCTAAAATTTTAAATTACCCTGGTGGCTTTTAATGCTCTAATTCTATACTTACACACGTTACAGTCTTATTGAAGTCATTCATGGGTGTAACATTACTTCTATGCATAAGTGCTGGAAGAACTGCAACTCACATTTACATCTACTAAGTTGTATGTGAAATCATTTGTGTCAGCAACACAAATAAGCATATGCCTATATAGTATTTGTACATATAAATTACAAAACTGGCTGCATGGGTAACTTTTTAATATGCACAAGAAAATAACATTTGTTTCCAAATACCTGGGATTTTGTGGGTTTTCAGATCATCTAGCATCTAAAAATGCAGGTACAAATTTAGAAGCAACTATTCAAAGTCTGCATTTAAAAACAAGCCATCCCACTACACCATGAACAGTCAAACAGACCGACTAGTGTTTTCCTGTTCAAAAAGACTAAAAGCAGACCTATGAATTTACAATAGCCTTCTAGAGTCCCACAGCTATAGTCCTAAAATATAGATGATCTTTATCTGACTGTTCTAAAAGCATGAATCTTCATTGATGACAATACCTGTATTTCTCTCAAATCTTTGTCATGGAGATTCTGTAGAGGGTCAATGAAATTTTGCTTTACTTCAATGTCCAAAGAATCTTTAACCTCAGAAAGCTCTCTCATAGCTTCTCCAACATCAGCCAAGGCTGGGCCTGGAGCAGAGGAAAGCCTAATTTACCTGTGACTCTACATTAGAATGGAATGACTTTCAATCACAGAAAATGAAGTTAGGAATAAAATATATTTTTGGCTGTGAATATGTATCAGGATTTCTTTAAATCTTCCACAATCAACTTCTAAAATACAATTAGTTTTGTCTAATAAGAAAGTATGGTATATTGAAAATGCACATTTTAAGGACAGTATAACAAGGGTAACTACTTCCCCTAATTGTTACTGTTACTCTGCTGTTACATTGCAAAGGTTGTGTGGAAGGATTTCTTATCTCCTGCTAGCCTTTATACCATGGGTGGAGGGAAACTGGAAACAGCCTTGTGTAAAGGGCTTTGGCGACCAACATTTTCTTTTTCTACATGTATCACTTCTGAACATATCTTGTGTTCTTAGTTGCATGCCTTGTCAGCAATGTATGCAGTAAGGCAATGTATAAATCTCATGTGGCTATTTCCCCAAATAGAAAAGTCTTGACTTTAACCAGTTGAAAACAAACAACCCCCCCAATGCCCCCCCG
>NW_017729024.1:107791951-107801190 GCF_001723915.1 Gavialis gangeticus
ATGCCCCCCCGACCCCCCTCCCCCCCAAAAAACCCCAAAACACATGCTCTTAATTCCTGTCCTGGACTGTTGTAGGATCCACATGATATTGATTGGCAAAGGCCAACTGTGAACTGACTAAATCTGAACTTTGCATTCATTATGCACAGTTCTCTTAAGCTCCTCATTAACTGGAACATTACTGCATTCACATCATAAAAAAAGAAGGAAAACAAATTACCAAAATTGCATTCATCTCCGAGTTCTCGTCCAAACTTCAGCATAGCATCTGCCAGCAGGGCTTCAGCCTGAGGGTAGCCTGGTCCTTTTTCCTGGCCTCGAATTTTTGACATTGTGTTGATCATGCTGAGTTTAGCTCTAGAAGCTGCAAGCAGATCAATAATAGAAATTACTCAAGGGACAGTAGAGTATAGATATAGACTTTGCACCCTACCCTGTAAGATGTCAAATGTAGAGGAGCTCACATGTGGTGTCCAAAAAGATAAAACCTGAATGTAGACACTGCTACTTAATATGCATCATAAAACTGAAGGCTAATTCTTATGATTCAGCAGATTTTGGAGGGAGGTAATCATATCTTGGCACCACTGATGTCAACTAGAGTTTCACTGTTGAAATCAACAGAACCTTCATTTTAGCTGAAATGGTCAAAGTGACAGTTGTCTCTTGCCCCACCACAAAGTCAATGACAAAACATCCTCAGGCTTCAGTAAAACAGCATATGGTGCAAGAGCATCACATATCTGTTATTTCAACCCATTACTGCTCAGGTGAAGGAAACAAGATGGAAGCTTTAAGCCATTTTCATTCTTCCAGTCTTCAAATCACTGGACACCAAAGCAGTCTGAAGGGTCAACTCAAAGAGGTCTCTCAAAAGACTTATTCAGCAGTTTCTCATGCCAAGACTGTGGGTAGAAGAGAGGTAATGGAAACATCTTTGTTGACCCGACTGCATTGAGGAACCCTTGAACTAATGAACAGACCCACAAGAGAGACAGTTAGGGCAAAATCCAGTCCTCCATATTTTCTAGTCATATGTTCAATCCTTTTTTATATATTATAAAATAAATATATACCTAGATGCTAGGTCATAAGCTTTTGCCCCGTTTATATTTGTACTAGGATTTTAGAAAGTGTCTTGGATTGATAAAAAAGAGATATTATAACAGCTTATCTTTTCTCTCAGATATATCATTGCCAAAAATGGTAGCTAGTATTAGAGCTGATGAGAGCAGACAGCAGAAACAGAAATGACCCAGTAGCCTATGTTTGTTAATGAACAGTGCATTTATAAAATATGAATGACATATATATTGTGAATTAATATATTTCTAATTTTGCCAGCTGTCACCTAGGGTCTCATGTGCCCAGTGTTGTCTCCTTCCCTCAGTTCTCATCTGGGGTGGGTGCTTGTGGAAAGAGTGGCTGTGGATTGGCCCCTTTTTACATCTTCCTCCTCCTCAATGTGGAAGCCCCTTCTTTAGCTGCTTCAGCAGCTGCTTCAACCAGCTGAAGTCCCTTCCTGTGTCCTCTGATGATGCACCATCTGCGAAGTCATCCCACTGTGCATCAGTAGTGCAGCACATATGCAAGATTGTGCAGGAATTGAAGACCACAACAATATATTAGCATAAAGCAGTGGTCGGCGAGGTTCTGGGGCTGCAGGCAAGATCAACCTGGCTTGAGTCCCAGCTAGAGAAATGCTTCAGACCCAGCCCCCTGCCGCTACCTCTCCCAGTTGCCTGGCCAGTTTCTCAGGCTTCTCTGTGGGCCATATGTTGCTGAACCCTAGAAAGGATCCAAAACTGTGTTTTGCTTGTAACTTTATTTACTCTTGGCTGGATTCTAAGAAAGAATACCTGGCGGCCGCTGCTGCTAGATAGATTTCACTTTGTGGCATATATGTCCCCAACCAAGAATCCATCTAGTTACTTTGCCTATGATGAATCTTGTGAAGGGCTAGCATATTTTTAGCATACCTAAATATGCTCCTGTATGATTTTTCATATTACCAATGGTAATTCAAAGCCATGTTATTTTGAATTTGTTGGTGCTTTATTGTCTCAGCCTAGCACAGAACTACCTGCAGCTGACTGACTGAACTTATGATCAAAATACTCAATTTTAATGAAGTTTTTTGGGTTTTTTAAGTGGAGTTAGCAGCACTTACAACCTCTTTGCTGCAAGGGGACCCATTCCTCTGTTGTTTCTGGGCAGGAAGCTGTCTTCTTCTTTGCTCTTTTAGGCCATTATCTAAAGGCCCCTGAAGTCAATGAAAAGATTCCTATTAGCATCAAATGTCTTTGGATTAGTTCATTAGTGGCATTCTACTATAAGAAGAAAATTCAGCTACCCTCATGTTACCCCCAGATTAATTAACCCCTTTGAGATGGTTGAGGAGAAGAAGAGAACTATGCAGAATTCTGAATAAGAAAAGAGGAACAAGAGTTCAGAAAATTGGAGAAGCATGACAAAAATAAAACAAGAAGATAAAAGGTAAGAACATATTGGAACACAAAGAAAGCAAGTGTGTGGATACCAGAGGAAATGAAAAGTGAAGGAAAAGTATCCATTAGGCTCCAGGAGTGGCAAGAGACACACGGGTGAGAGCCTGTCATGCCCCCGCACCCTGAAGCCCCCCAGCGACCCCCAGTAACCATGGAGGACCCTCATCTGACCCCCAGCACAGCCAGAGCTAAGCAGGGCCTGTGGTGGGAGGGGGCTAGCACAGCTGTGGGGAGGCAGCTGAGAGGAGCTGAGGAGGGTCTCACACCACCCTGGCTCCAACTTCGTTCAGCCCCACAGGGAGCCACTTGACCAGAGCTGCGTGAACAGGACGTGCAAACAGGCACGCTTGTCTGCCCAGCGTGTGAGTTAGCATGGGAGCTTGCACAGGACAGTGAGCAGGAGGGCCTAAGGCTCCAGGCACTGAGCCATAGCCAAGCATCTGCACAGTAGTAGCCAGACTACTACAAGGACCATGGTGGGTGGGACACATCACACCGTGAGGCTCCCCACCTTGCACTTGGTTTCCCCTGCTCTGACACCACCAGGGTCTCCACCCAAACGGAGCCCATGGTTCCAGCCTATACCCAAATGGAGCTTGTGGTCCCTGCTCCTGCCCAGGCATGGCCCCAGCCTCCACTCAGATGGAGCTGCTGGCTGCAGGCAGCTGTGTTAGGGAGTATTCATACCTCCCCTTCTAGGGTGTGCTCAATGGTGGAGTCCCTGGAGTGCCAAATTAGGAAACTCCAGGCAACAGTCCAGTGGCTGCACTACATTAGAGACACGGAGCAGGAGCTGGACTCTTACTTTCAGGCTCTTCACCTGATGGCCCATGACAGAGTGGTGGAAACAAGGAATTGCCATGAAGTCCGTCCTGGCGCTGCCTCGATGACAATTGTCTCTGGCCCAAAGAGGCACAGAACCAGGGTTACCACTCCCCTGAAGTTGCACAACCACTTTGCACCTCTTGCATCAACAGAGCCAGCCATACCACTGGCTCCAGCATGCAAGGACACAGGGCCACCAGCACCTGCACCTAGAAGAAGATGCAGTTATCGTGGTGGGTGACTCCCTCCATAGGAGGACTAACTGACATCTGTTGCCCTGACCCTGTAGCCCATGAGGTCTGCTGCCTGCCTGGAGCTCATGTCTGGGATGTGATGGAGAGAATCCCCAAACTCATCTGGCCCTCCAACCACCATCCATGTGGGCACCAATGATATGGCATGGAGAAGTCCAGGCCAGGTCATGTGTGACTACAGGGCTTTGGAAGCTGGGCTCAAGGGTCTTGGGGCCAGATATCTTTTTCTTCAATCCTCCCTGTCACAGAATATGGGCTCTGGAGGGATAGGTGTATCGGTGCTGTGAATAGAAGATTCTGGCAATGGTGCCATTGTGAGGGGTTTGGATTCCTTGACCACAGTCCACATTTCAGAGAGAGCAGACTGTTGGGAAGGGATGGCCTCCACCTCACCTGGAAAGGAAAGAAGCTTTTCTCAGCCAGAATGGCTGACCTTCTTGACAGGGCTGTCCTTAACTTTGGCAAGGCTGACTTTTGCAAACTGAGAGAATTGGTCAGTCAGGCAATTAGAGGGCTATACTCCCCCAGTAAAGGGAGTACATGAGGAATGGTCATCTCTCAAAAACAATCCTTGAAGCACAGGGCAAAGCCATACCATCTCGCAAGAAATGCAGTCAACGGGCAAGGAAGCTCCCAAGACTGAATAAGGAATTGTTGGACCTCATTAAGCTCAAAAGAGTAGCCTACACCAGCTGGAAGCATTACCAAAGAGGATTTACTCTGCACTCGTCAACACCTGTAGAGAGTAGTCAAGAAAAGCCAAGGCACAAACCAAACCCAGGCTACCTACAGGAATCAAGGACAACAAAAAGGCCTTCTTCAGATATGTGGGAAGTCAGAAAAAAGAACAAAGATAGCACTTGGCCCCTGTGAGATCCAACAGGGCAACTGACATCCGAGGCACAAGAAAGGGCCAATCTCTAAATTAATTTTTTGCATCAGTTTTTCACCCTCCCAAGGGGATCACATTGTTAGGAATGGCACAAACCAATCCAGAAGCAGGTGACGAGCCCAAAATAGATGTGGATCAGGTGAGGGAACACCTTGAGAAACTGGACGCTTACAAGTCCATGGGCCCAGATGGAATGCACCTGAGAGTCTTGAAAGAGCTCACAGACATCATTGCATCCCCTTTGGCAGAGATATTTGAAAATTTGTGGTGCTCGAGTGAGGTCCCGGATAACTGGAAAAAAGCCAACATGGTCTCTATGTACAAAAAAGGGAGGAGGGATGACCCAGGGAAATATACACCAATCAGCCTGATGTCCAACCTTGGAAACATCCTGGAGAAAATTGTCAATGGATCCATCAACACCAAACTAACAAAAGGCAAGCTTCTGAATGCTAGCCAACATGGATTTGTGACTGGCAAGTCTTGCCTGACCAATCTCATTTCCTTCTATGACCAGGTAACATGTGCCCCGGACAAGGGAGATAACATGGATGTCATATAACTGGATTTCAAGAAAACCTTTGACCTAGTTCCCCATGATGTCCTCATGGTTAAGCTGGGAAACTGTGGCCTTGATCATCATATGGTCCAATGGCTAGGCAACTGGCTATGGGATTGGACCCAAAGAATACTAGTTGATGGGAGCAAATCAACGTGGTGCATGGTGACCAGTGGAATCCCTCAGGGGTCGGTACTTGGGTCGGTACTCTTTAATATCCTCATCAATGATCTGGATTCAGGAGTCAGATGTGAACTGGCCAAGTTTGCGGATGATACCAAATTATGGGCGAGGCCAGTCATACCGCAGGACAGGCTAGGGATACAAGCCGACTCAGACATGCTGTCAAGGTGGGCTAACCAAAACCTGATGGCCTTCAATGCAGAGAAGTGCTGCACCTCAGTAGGAAGAACCCCCAACATACTTACAGGCTCGGCAGTACTACGCTCACTAGGACCATGACCAAAAGGGACTTGAGAGCCTTGACTGACCACAAGATGAATATGAGCCACCAATATGATGCTGTGGCTGGCAAAGCTAACCAAACTCTGGCGTGCATCCACTGATGCATCTCAAGCAAAACCAGGAAAGTCATCCTCCCACTTTACTTGGCCCTGGTAAGATCGCAGCTGGAGTACTGCATCCACTACTGGGCCCGCCACTTCAGGAAGGATGTGGAGAAGCTTGAGAGAGTCCAGAAGAGAGCCACTCATATGATCCAAGGCCTGGAGGGCAGGCCATACAAAGAGAGGCTGAGGGACTTGGGACTCTTCAGTCTGGACAAGAGAAGGCTCACGGGGGACATGGTGGCAGCCTACAATTACATAAGAGGGGTGCATCAGGACCTGGGAAAACAGCTGTTCACCAGAGCTCCCCAAGGGATGACAAGGTCTAATGGCCATAAACTCCAGGAAGGCTGATTTAGACTAGACAAAAAAAAGAAAAAAAAAGCTCTTTATGGTGCTGGAAAAAACTCCCCCCAAAGGTGGTGCAAGCACCTACTCTGAACTCTTTCAAAAAACAGGTGGATATATTTCTTGTTGGGGTCACTTGATCCCAGCTAACTTCCTGCCTATGGCAGGGGAGCTGGACCTGATGATCTCATGAGATCCCTTCCAGCCCCTAAAGTCTATGAAAAAAGACAAAAAAGAATATAATAAATTGTATTTAAATAGGAAACAAGGGAAGTGATTTTAGAATGAAGGAAAAGACACAAGACAAGGAAAAAACACATGAAACATAACTAAAAAAAGAAAGCGCACATGCTGCACAAACTGGAAAGAGGAAATCCACAGAAGAGAAAAGAATGAGAGATGGAGATGAAAGGAGGGGAGGAGAAGGGGTCAGAAGTGAATAATAGAAGACTGAAATCATGAAAAATGTATTAGTAAGAGGCTTCATAGCCTGAATCATTTTGCAGTTCAGAGGGATATTTAAAATACTCAGATGGGGCCTAATTGCTCCCATGGAAGTTAGTGCCATTGGGCTCCTCTACACGTGCAGGGAGCCTGCTCCAATGCACTGTAATTCCTGTACGTTGGAGCAGACTTGATTAAGATTGAGTCTGCTGGAGCATGGAAATTAACGCGCTCCAGTAGCCTCCAGTGCCACATCTATCAGTGTCCCCATGCCAAAAATTGGTGGCGGGCCAAAAAATGGTGGTGGGGTGCTTTAAACTAAAGTTTGTTCAACTAAAGCTCCGGGAGCTTTTAATTAGTGCGGCTCTAGTAGCTATGCTAATTAAAGCACCCCTGTATTCCTCCTGAGCATGTGTATACATGCTCATTGAGCCTGGGGAAAAGATAGGCCCTGTTTTATCTCCTTCTGCCAAGTGCAGCAGTCTCTATTTTGACTGCCATTAACTTTTATGTAAACAATTAGACCACTGATGAACCTGAATGAAATCCAGCTCTTAGCTGTTTGTGTTGAATTGCTTCATCCTACCAGTGATGAGCAAGTGTTCTTTCTAACTGGCCATCCAAAGTACAAATGCTTGATTTTTCTCCCATTTATGCTCCCTTTTACATTGTTGGGAGGAGAATCATAGTGTGTTATCAGTCTTTCAAAGTAAGGGAATGGCCAGGTCACACGCTAATGTGTAGTCTGTTTTAACTTTGTTTCAATCAATTTAAAATAAATAAAATCAACATAAGGGCAAAGAGCAAGAGTACCAGCAAGTAACAATTCAGTAAAAAAAGGCAGCATTATGTTCCAGTAGACTGTGCTAGCAAAGAGACTGGAAATCAACCACAAGAAGTGATACTATATAAAGCAACTGACAAACCCCACCCTAAATAACTGTGTGCAACAATGAGAACTACCCAGTAGGAAAGCTATACAGAACAAGCATGAATCCAACCCATTTATTTTTCCCATAAAGATAGAATTTTGGACCTTAATTAGACAAACAGGGTGATCTTTCAGTCCCGCCCATTTTATTTAAGGCCCTGGTAAAAAACGTGGAGAGTGCTGAATGCAGCAGTGCAGGTGCGGATCTATGAGCTGGCAGAATGATGTAGAGAGCCCTTGGAATGTTCCATGTGTCTCTAAGCACACATGGAGGAGTCACAGGGGGCTCTCTGAACTTCAGTACGTATGTGAGGTTTGGGAAAGGGTTGACATAGTCAGCTGATCTAAGTGAGTGGACATAAATAAGTAGCAGATGCTTATCAGACACATATTCCAGCCAAAAAATCAGTCTGTTACTAGTCTGTAGCTGTAATAGGACTCAGTTTCTTGGTAAAGTGTTGCAAACTCTAGCACCCAGCTGAGACCTACTAGGTGTTCTGGCTTCCCCATTTATTACTTCCATTACACTCTCTTGCCATGTCTTTGTTGGTAATTATTATAAATTTAGGAAGCAGCCCTTGGTTGCTGGAGTGATACCCAGTGTAGATCTCTCCCCTGCTTATCACAGGGCTACCCATTTTTGTCTGGCCCAATCAGTGCCTTGAATTAGTGATCCTGCCAGCAGCTGCCTGCTGGCCTCCCAGATTCACTTCAGTCAATCGCTGTCTTGAAGCCTGATGAGGCCTAAACCAGTCTTGACTCTCCTGGCTTACAGATTACTTCCACAGCCTTCCCATACCCACCAGCAATCTGGGCCAGCAGTTCTAGGGGTTATAATAAGCCCATGAGCAGTTCCAGGGCCTTAACAAGCCAAACTAGTGATGTGAAGGAGTAGGCTGATGAAAAAATGCAACATGCAACAGGTCTGAGCCTATCTGCCTAGCCTTTCAATAACCTCCCTCCTTAGCCTACTCAAGGTATCTTGCTACCTCCTCTCCAGCTGGTGCATGTTGTGGGGCCTGGTATCTCACATTCAGAAAGTCCTGGCACAGGGCTGGGAACCCTCAAACCCGCTTCCGCATACACCCAGGCCTGAGAGCCCTCAAATCCAGAAATGTACTCCATGACCTCATGCTTGGCACCCTCAGTAGCCTCGTATTTTCCCCAAATTAGCAACCCCATGGCTCATGGCCTCTCTTGCCCAGAAGGTAAGAAATAAACATGAAGAGTTCAAAAGGAACATAACTCAGCAACAAAGGGACCTTTTCCCTTAGCTTTGCCCCAGATACAGCCTACAACCTGATTCACTTTGTAGTCCCTGGGAAAGAAGTCCTTTGCTGGAAGCTCTTTTCCCTTTGACAGTATGGCAATGCTGCACTGCTCTGATTCTGGGGCCTGGTTTATAGAAGCAGTCTTTGACTTCCAATGTTTTGAGTTACAATGTTTCGCACTTACAATGTTTATAAATTGACACCCTGTTTCAACTTTATGAAGTCAGTTTTGACTTTAAAACACTTGATCTGATGTGACACCACACCAGCGAACAAGTTTGCTGTGTCGCTTATCTCCCTGGAGAACATCTGTCCAAACTTCCTTGGACATTTTCTTTAAGAAAACAGACAAGACTCCAGAAGAACCTGCAGCCAAGACTCCTGGGAAGACTCCAGCCAAGAACCCTTCAAAAAGTCCAACCAAGAGCCTTTCAAAAAGTCCAGCAAAGTCACCTCTAAAGAGTCCAGAGAAGAGCCACATGCATAATCAGAGGTCAGGAAAACAGACCTTACGATGACAGGCTGAGAGCCATGGGGCTCTTTAGCCTGGAAAAGCACAGGCCCAGGGGTGATCTGATGGCCACATATAAGTTTATCAGGGGTGACTACCAGTACCTGGGGGAACGTTTGTTCACCAGAGTG
>NW_017729024.1:107806190-107814492 GCF_001723915.1 Gavialis gangeticus
GGGCTGTCCCTTCCAGCCCTAATGTCTACGAAATCTATGAAACCTCAAAGAAGTCCTTCCAAATCAATATGATTGCTATTTACAATATAAATACACTAATGTAGCTATATTATTCATCTGTAATTGATTGAGTACAAAATTCTGGGGTATTTTTAGTGAAAATAGGGTATTGGGCCTTGGTTCAAGAACCAATTCCCCCATTTATAACATTGTTTCTTATGAGAAAATTGGTTCCAAGTTACAACATTTTGATTTAGGCCATGGTTTTCAGGAACCAATTGTGTCATAAGTCTGAGGACTGCCTGTACCCATAATAGGGGTTAGACTTCTTTGTTACAATAGCCTACAGGAGTAAGGATTTCTTCTACCTTCTCCTAACACTTGCACTATTTACTCAGGCTGAGAATATAGAAGAATAGTTTATCCTAATTGTGTTTAGAAGAACAGAGCCCATTCTGACCAACAGCCACAGTTGTGCCAAAAACATGCAGTGCTTGTATTTATAGAACCATACAAGCAAGATAAGGAAGTACAGATTGGATGAATGGACTGTAAGGTGGGCAGAAAATGGGCTGGATTATTGGGCTCAAAGGGTAGTAATCAATTGCTTGATGTTTAGTTAGACACTGGTATCAATGGACTGCCTGAGGTACAATAACTTCATTAACTGGAAGATGGCATGGAATGCACCCTCAGCAAGCGTGTGAATGATGCCAAGCTGGATAATGTAGTAGATATGTTAGAGGGTAGGGCCAGGATTCAGAGAGATCTAGGGAAATTAGAAGATTGGACCAAAAGAAATGTCATGAAGTTCAATAAAGGTAAGTGCAAAGTCCTGCACTTAGGAGAGAATAATCCCATGCACCGGTAGAGGCTGGGGATTGACTGGCTAAGCACCAGCTCTGCAGAAAAGGACCTGGGGGTTGCAGTGAACAATAAACCAAATATGTGTGCCCTTGTTGTGAAGAAGGCTAATGGCATTGTCGTACTGAGGTTTACGAACTTAAGAGGGGAAGTGTGTAGCAGAGCACTAGGGTGCTCACTACTGGTAATGGTAATAAGGACCCAGCTGCCAATCTTCAGGGCACCGCAGGTGAGGGTTGCCAGGGCAACCAATTTGGTCAGCTGGCCAGAAGGAGGCAGAGCAGGAGCAGGAGCAGGAGCTCTGCTGCAGAGCAGAGCACAGCAGGGCAGAGCAGCCTGAGCATCTGCATGTTGGTACGGGGTGGAGAGAACCCTGATAGGGAGGTAGGAAGGAGAGCCAGGGTGGCGCAGAAGTTATGTTACAGCAAGGAGGCTTATTTTGTGTTATAGCCAGTTGGCTAATGGCTTTGTGTTTTCTGTTTGTTATTGTTACACTGGAGGACTGGGCAAGGCTGTAGGGGTTGGTGGAGGCCTCAGGGGAGCTCCCCAGTAGTGTGGGGGTTCCCGGTACCCTGGGAGGGCACAGCAACCAGATGCCAGAGAGGGCACAGCGGTTTGGTGCTGGAGAGTGGCGCTGCGTGTTGGGGGTGTCCCAACCCCAGCCCAGTGGGGCGACTTCAGGAAGAGCTAGTGGGGTGTCCCGACCCCAGCCCAGTGGGGGCGACTTTGGGAAGAGCTAGTGGGATGTCCCGACCCCAGCCCAGAGGGGCAGTATTGGAGTAAAGCCCAGGGGGGGCATAGGACCCAAGAAGGGGGTCTGAAGGCCAGGTTAGGCTGAGGCCACCTGAGTCTGAGTCTAAGGAGCCCGAGTCGGGCATAAGACCCGTGAGGAGGGTCGGGGGCCAGGCACTGCTAAGGCCACCTGAGCCCCGACCGTGGGAAGTGCAGGAGATGAAGCCCCAGTGCGGGCAACCCAACCACAGGAAGTGCAGGAGACAAAGCCCCAGTGTGGGCAAGAGCGTGTGAGCGCCAGAGGGGACAGGCCCCAGACGGGGCACTGCCTGTAGGGGAGAAGCCCCAGAAGAGGGGGCGAGCCTATTGAGAGGCCCCGAAAGGGGGCACGCTACATGAGAGGAGCCCCGGAGAGGGCGCATACATGAGAGAAGGGGCTGCAGACAGGGCCCTAAGGAAGGAACGCAGGACCAGCTAACGTCCGGAACAGCTGAGAGGCTTGGGGCGTGGTATTGGGGTGGAAGGAGCCATGCGACGCCCATAGGGTTGAGGGGGCACCAGAACCTAGTCGTATAGAGCGCGGACCAGAAGGGCAAGAGCACCGGGTCCAAGGGGTCAAGTAAAGGCAGCCTCCCATTAATATTACAGAACCATCAAAGTCGTGGCGGGCAAGAACGAGGGTGCTAGACAGGCAACTTGGCATGGTAGGGGCGCCAGGGGAGATCACGGCTGCTCCTGGGTCCCCGCCCCATGACAGGCATACTGGGCTGCATTAGTAGGAGCGAAGATTGAGGGAAGTGATTATTCCTCTCTACTTAGCACTGGTGGGGACACATCTGGAGTACTGTGCCTAGTTTTGGGCCCCCAAACTATGGAAAGGATGTGGACAAATTGGAGAAAATTCAGTGGAGGGCAACAAAATGATTAGTGATGTGGAACATGGCTTCTCAAGAGAGACTGAGAGAACTAGGCTTATTTAGCCTACAGAAGAGAAGACTGAGAGGGGATTTATTAACAGCCTTCAACAGCCTGGGTGGTTCCAAAGAGGATGGAGCTAGACTATTCTGGCTGTGTGTGCTGGTGGCTGGGGGAGGTGGGAATGGTGCACAAGGTGCTGGAAGCCCATCAAGCCCGAGCTTCCACAAGCCCACCAGAGCTTCCACAGTCCCCACCACCTTCTCTGGCCACCAGACATGTATATGTCCATGATTTTCTTATTCACAATGAGACTTTTGCCCCAATCAAGCTAATATATATTGGAGGTAGTCTAAGATGCCACATTCAAATTTTTACATGAAAGAAAATTGGGCACATGTACATGGTGACACCATTATATTAGACAAATGATAATTTCTCATCATTTTTGTCACATGTACATGGCCCCACCATAAATTGTACAAGTACCCTGGGAGGGTAGTAAAAGACAGGAGCAGGTTACCCAGAGAGGTGGTGGAATGTCTATCCTTGAAGGTTTTTAAGACCTGGCTAGACAAAGCCTTGTCTGGGGTGATCTAGTTGGGAATGGTCTTGCTATGAGCATGGGGTTGGACTAGATGACCTCCTCAGGTCCCTTCCAACCCTAATGTTCTATGATTCTGTGCTTTAGCATCCAGTCAGGTCTTTGTGGTGGACACAAAAGTTAATACAGTTAACATACATACATACATAGAGTTAACCTACTTTTTTAGCACAATGTAATTTCTCAGCATGCATAAACCAGCTCTCTGTGAAGTTGGTTTATTCACTTTGGCAGTCAAATCACAATGCTAAAATAAAATAATAAATTAAAACAATAACAATAAAGCTGCAGTGGAAGATTTTCAAACATACGTCACTGGTGGATTCAGTTTCTCAGTCTTTATATTTTCTATTACATTCATACTGAATTTCTTTTTTCTTTTCTTACGTTCTTTCTTTTTCTCTCTAAGTCATCCACATGAACATCTGCATAGAATGCCTCTGAGCCCCTGTCATGGTCATTCTTATTTCCTCTCAATTGCCCCCAGGTTTGTGTTCATGGTTGGAAAGATCTGTAATACCTTATTTTTCAGTTGTGCTATCCTTGAACCCAACTTCTTTTATGTCAATAATACACAAATAATGTACGCATCTTTTCCCTCCAACATCAGTTTGTTAGCTTCTCATAGGGAGTAAGGCAAAGACAGGAAAATCAGCTTCTTGGAAACCTTATCCTATTTCCAAATCCCCAGTTCCAAGAATATACTGATGCCAGCTAAAAGATTTTAAACTAAATTAAAAATATAAAACTGTGTCAAACTCTGGCTTTACTCAGTTTCATCACTTTGGCAGGCAGAATCAGTTCTCCTCAGGCTGCATCACATTCATCAAGCATGCTGTGTTCCATTCCACCTGGTCCCCTCTCCCCAAATAAATTACAGTCTTTTAAAGAAAATGAATCACAGGTCCTCAAGGATATTTACATTTATAAAATGAATAAAATAAAAATAACCAAATAATAACAACAACAAATTAATAAAAGCAAAACAAAGAATAATATGTTTTAGCATATATTTAAAAAAAACTCCTTCAGTTCTTGGTCAGTGGAAATTATTGTGGGGGGGGAGGCTTTTCAT
Source organism: Gavialis gangeticus (assembly GCF_001723915.1). Taxonomy (NCBI): domain Eukaryota; kingdom Metazoa; phylum Chordata; order Crocodylia; family Gavialidae; genus Gavialis; species Gavialis gangeticus. The sequence continues at coordinate 107,810,381 of NW_017729024.1, forward strand.
CAAAAGGTTACAAGAACAATTGTGGGCAAAAATGTGGGGAAACAATTCTGAAAAATAAAAGGTATTTCTTTTAATCACAACTTTTCTTCTTCTTCTCCTTCTCTTGTTTACTTTATTTTCCCCGCTACCCATCATTAACACACAACTGCTTTATGGTTGATGCTTTCCAGGTCCTCACCCTGGTTGCACAAGTGTGCTGCTCACGTGAGGAGTGTGCATCACCACACTCAGCTCACATATTCAACTGTTCTTTAAGCCAATCTAATAGAGTGTGGCATTGAAGTATCCAGCTCCAGAAGGAATCGTGTTCAGTTTAATTTATAAGTTGTGGTGGAGCTCATACCCAGATGGATAGGGTGTTGGGTTGCTTATGAAGCACTTGAGATGAGAATCAGGTTCATCCCACTTTTTGTGGTATCATTCAAATGACCATAGGGCACTGCTCCCACTTCCACACTGTTGCAATGGTGCCCATACCTCCCATCTAAACAAGTTTCTCAACTTTAGTTGCTTATGTACTGTTTGCTCCAAGACTTCACTTTGTGCTCCTGGTTTTGCTGGGCATGCTGACCAAACATGTTTTAACAAAGCCAGAGCCAGTCTCTGGTGGCTTCAATTGTAGAAGCCTTACCTGTGATGCAAAGTAATCTTATATGCTCATTTCTGATTCTTAGGGTGGTCAAGCATTGGAACAGGGTAGCTAGAGAAACTCTGGAATCTCCATCCTTAGAATTTTTCAAAAGTAGGTTAGACAGACTTGGTTGGGATGGTTTAGTCAGGGATGATCCTGCCTTGAGCAGGGGGCTAGGCTCAATGACCTTGTGAGGTCCCATCTAGCCTTCCTTTCCTACAAGCCTATTATTTAAGTTGGATTCTAAGGCTGCTCAGAATCAACAAAGAGATACAAAGCAGCCAAGTTCATGACAGAAAGATTTATGCAATCTGAAGAGAAACCAGAGTATAAATCTGAACTATAATGCTGTATGCCTCTGGCTTGACTGTGCCTATATCATTTTTCAAGCCTGTTGCTTTTTCTTCAGAGAGCTTGTTGATGCTGATGAGCAATGAAGCTTTGGACCCAGTAATAAACAGTGCTCCATCTGTTGATACAGAAACCATTTTAATTATCATTACCTTCTGTTTAATACCCCTTAAGCTCAAACATCCTTCTCTCTTGTTTTTGTCATCAGTGGCAGTGTCATCAAATAATCTTACTTTCTGCTGTGGTCTTATACACAAATATCACCAACTGAGCTGTGTCTGTTACATTCTTTGATTCATCAAATTGGAGGGAAAATATGTCACATTAATTCATGTCCTTTTCCAGGTGTTATAAGACAGTCAGTGATTCAGCTTTCCTAGTTGCTGCATTTGCACACAATTATACATCATTAACTGAATGTTACACTGAAAATACAGTGTAATTTTCCTTTCATTTACACTAGTTTTAAATCAGCACAACTTCATTCATTGCAGTAGAAATGTAATTTATCTGTGTGGGTAAGCAAGAAGAAAAATCAGGTCCTTAATCTTTTAAGCCTGCTTTTGAGTTGTTTAAGCTAGGGCTTCATGACTGCCCCATCCACAAATACCCTACGACAGCTTGCAAGTACATTGTGAAAGCTGCCCCCAAGGATAGCTTTGAATTCCCTTAATGGAGAGAGGTAGTTAGCCATGTTAATCTGCAGATAGGCAGAAAGCAGGGCGCAGTGTGGCAACTTACAGACTAACTTGTTCAGAGAGGCATGAGCTTTCCTAGACTATAGCACACTTTGTCAGTTGCTTTTCTCTTTATAGTTTTCAAATATGGCCTGCTAAGTGGATAGTTAAGTCTAGGTTACTGCCTTTCCAATTTCTCTCATGCTGCAGTGAAATAACATTCTAGACAATCAGGGTAGTGTTGGTCTGGCATGAGGAATATACACGCTCCTGCATAAACTTAGGCAACCAAGCTTCATGGTCCCCAAGCTTCCTGAAAGCCAACAATTGATTTATATTTCAAAGGTTCAGCTCCATGACCCAAGAGCCTAATAAGCTTGGTTATCTCAAAACCAATTACCCACAAGCCTCAGCAACCTTCCCCCATTCCCTGCCAGGATCAGTGATGACTACAGTGAGGAAGGGCAGCTGCCTGAGCTTCAAACAACAGCTTTGTAATAGTCTTCTCTCTACAACACCTTACCTACAGGGTAGAAACAGGTGCTGCAGCCCCTTGTGTCTCTAGTTTTCTATAAACAAGGCTGGCCAGTTCTGACCCTCCTTTTTCTCCCTAAGACCATAATTGATCAAAGGTATAAATGTTGCCCAGGTGTACACAGGTTTGTACGTCCCTCTCCAATAGAGGGAATTATTGCCAGAGCAGCGTGCTGTGGAGCGACACATCAGCCCAGTTGCTATCTCCATCCCCTATAGAGTCAGGTCCAGTCATTCAACTACTTAACTATGTACAAATTTATTATTACAACAAAACCATAAAAGGGTAAGGATATAGATATAGATATATATACATAAATATGTACAAACTTACAAAACAATAAACCCTATACAATATACAAAAATACAAATGAACATAAAACAACCCAGAACAAAGAATATTGATTGGGCAACCTTATAACTTTATTAATATACAAACTATTACTTCAACTTATTCACATAAAATATAAGACAGTCTACAAATATAACAAGCAATCCTTGGACTACCTGGGTGTCCTCCAGGGCAGGGGCTCCACTCCCAAGGTACCACTACAGGAAAGAAGGTCAGGGGAAAGAAAAGAGGGAGACCCCAAAGACTCCTAAGCCCCCCTCTATCACCCAAGAGCGGCCCACGTGGTGCCCATTCACAACCCTGAGGGTCCATCCTCTGTGGGGACCCTCTCTCCAGGGTAACTTACTACTCCACAGTCCTGGAAGGCTGCCTCCCATCCTCCCGGTTGAGCTCTTCTCCCTGCCAGGCTTCTCTGCTGCCTGGCTCTGCTGCTGCTGGCTTAAGGCCTCATGCACCGCTGCATGTAGTGGGCACTTTGCCTACTTCACCTTCTGCAGCACTGGGGCTTGGGCCCCTCCTGGACTTTCTGTGCTGCATTGCCTGTACTCATGCCCTGGCCACTTGCCAGGGGTTGCAGACACGAGCTGCTTTGAGTGCCTCCCAGGGACTGAGCCCTATGCACCAATATGTGCATCATGCCTTGGCCGCTTGTGAGGGTTGCAGACCCAAGCTGCCTTGAGTGGCTCCCAGGGTCTGAGCTCTGTGCGCCACTCTGCACACAGAATGAGGCTCAGGCCAGTGAGTCTTCAGGGCACTTCAGGGCAACTGGCAATGCCCACTGGGAAGTTCTCCAAGCTCTTCTCTGCCCCTTCTTCCTTCTTTTCTGTTCCTTTGACATGTCTTCTCCCCCTCATGCTGGGCACACAGCTCCTTTTATCTGCATCAGAGGCTCCACCCCTGATGTCTGGTCAGACCTACAGAGCGCAGGCTACAATCAGGTCCAGGAGGTTCTTTGCCCCCACTCTGTGCAAGGGGTGGTACCACATCCTCAACCCTTATCTGATTGGTGGACAGATTCCACCAATCAAAACAAAGATTCTCTGAGCCCATTTGAGCCCGGCTGAAGTGGCAAGCCTGCCACACTAAGAAGAGATAGATGCAAGGAGACATAATATATCTCATCTACAGGCCAGAGACGGAGACCTTTATCCTCCTCCTCCTATCAGCATCTTCTTGCTGCATCAATTCCAGCTGCATTACCAGCACAGTGGTCTGTTTGTCATAGAGTAGAGGGTGCTGAAAAGGAGGGGCGGGGTGGGGCAGGGGGGGAGAAGGAGAAAGCAAGCAAGCAAGCACATATTGGTGTCTGCAGGTGTGAGAAGCAAAATTATTTTGTTTTTCCGGTACATTATGGGACTTAACTCCATCATCTCTGATGAGAAACCATTCCTCACACTCTGCCTATAATGTAGAATCATAGAGAAGTAAGGCTGGAATGGCCTTCAGAGGTCATCAGGTTCAACACCCCACCAGAGGCAGGATCACCCCTGTCCAAACAGCTCTTAATAAAACATGTATTTCCTGTATATCTCCTGATAGCTTTCTTACACATCTGCATGTTTCCTCT
>NW_017729024.1:107819492-107822684 GCF_001723915.1 Gavialis gangeticus
ATGAAGGTCGGGGCGATGTTGAAGGAGAAAGCAAGCAAGCAAGCACATATTGGTGTCTGCAGGTGTGAGAAGCAAAATTATTTTGTTTTTCCGGTACATTATGGGACTTAACTCCATCATCTCTGATGAGAAACCATTCCTCACACTCTGCCTATAATGTAGAATCATAGAGAAGTAAGGCTGGAATGGCCTTCAGAGGTCATCAGGTTCAACACCCCACCAGAGGCAGGATCACCCCTGTCCAAACAGCTCTTAATAAAACATGTATTTCCTGTATATCTCCTGATAGCTTTCTTACACATCTGCATGTTTCCTCTTATTTCAGTGCTATGCTCCCTAGCTGTATTTTAAATACTACATTAACAATCTGTTGTGTACATCCAGAGACTCGGGACCAGGTATATGGTTCTCTACTCAGTCTTAATCTCTTGGCACACTAAAAAACATTGAAACTCACTTCAGTGGAAGGAGTCATATGCTTTTGGCCTCTCTAAAACTGAAATTAACAATAACTATAAGGTTATTACTAATAATGGTCCTTCCCATCTCACATGCATAGCATGTAATTCCAATTTTTCCTGGTTCATATCTACCCAGAGAGGCATTTTAGACTGCAGTGGCTCACCCAGAAACAAAGGCCAGACAAGCAAAAAAGTCAAGTCAAAATACATTTCTCCTCACAGTACAGCTTTAATCAATACTGAGATGTGAGTAGAATAGAGGCATCAACTTTGCTAACTGTAGATATTTCCTTTTATTCAAAAGTAGCTACATCCAGAGTTCACCTCTTCAGTTCACCTCAGCAGCAGGCAACATGGAGGTAGGTAAAGTAGAAACCAACAGTGCTGATTGAAGCAGAAGCTGAGACTTTTGGGAGCTTGAGAACATTATGTATTCTGCTGTGGGCATAGCAGTAGGAGTTCTGTGTTAGCAGCTCTCTTTGCTGCTAGCATAAAATTACCATCACAGTAACACTAAAATTGCTAATGGGTCAGGCCCCTCCTAGGCTCAACTTCTAGCCATTTATTGCTCATCCTATGTTATGGTAGAGTACAAATTCTTATCAGGTTCCTGGTTGTGTCAGGGTATGAGACTGAGAGATTCCATATGCATGCACACACGCACTGGGTTACAGCATAAAGGACACTCAGATCCCTTCTGACTACTTGTATGGTAGAAGGGCAAGAGGGACAAAAGATAAGGGATGGAAAAGAAACCTCTCTAAAACTTGCCTCCCCCTCTTATGTATCTTTGTGGGAACAACATTTCCTGAATATTTATTTAAAAAAAAAAACAGGTAAAAATGAGTGGGTGGGAAACAAGCTAAAGTGAGAATTGAAAATCACCCTGCAAAGCAGCATCTTAGAGCTTTGACTGCCTTTGACAGGGTCCTTACTAAGCAATCAACTCTCTGTAACAGGCCTTATGCCACAGTAGGGGCATGCACAGAAGGGCTGACAGTATGCTATACCCATTACCCAGCTATGCTTGTAGCGCTTATAGATTTACTATTGACCTGTTTCACACAGCATGGGATATAGTATACAGTTTATGTGCAGTGCTGATACATTACATGGCTCTTGCACATTAAAATGTATTTAAAATATATGTTCATGGTTCAACCATGGTCCCTCTTGGTTAAGCTTACTGTCCTAAGTGCTGTCTGCTATATGAGAATGATAAATCTGAATAATCTGATGCTACTTTTGGTACTGGTTTTAGCACCACAGAACCCTTCATCACCTCCTTAATCCTCAAAAAAAAAATGCCTAAAAACAAAGGTCCAAATTTTAATCTTGATCTGTTTTCCTGCAGTATAACTCCATTGATTTCATGTTAATCTTAAATCATACCAGTGAAATCAAGTGAGATCAGTCTCCTGTATGTGAATAACACATACATAAATATGCTTCAGCTCACAGTCCACTAGAATATACAGTGATTAAGAAATTATAATGCAAAGCCTATTTGGCAAAGCATATTGTAAACTGAAAGAACCAAGAAACTGTCAACATGTTTTAAGTACACCAGGACTCAGAAACAAGTTACATTACCTGGGTTGGGCTGAAGATACTCTATTGTCTTGGCCATTATTTCCATGACGGCCCTGCTGGTGACATCCACTTTCTGTAATGAGCAATATAAAATGAAGAGAGAAAAAGAAAAACAAAAGTGAGATTTTGCAGCAAGCAAATTCTTATGTCTGTTCCTTTGAGGACTGGTGATATGGGAAGCAATTCTGCCAGGTAAGTACCTGCTGAACTGCTCTATTTACAAACAAGCCATCCTTGAGTTGATAGGCTTTGTCCCCCCAAAATATCCTATATCCCAAAATCAATGAGAACAGACTAGTGACTCAAAGAGAAAAAGCAATGACTCTTCAAGAGGAAACATAGGTAATCCATGCAATTGTCATCTCTAGGTATATTCCACACATTTGACCATTCAATAGCCCTATAGTTGGTCTCTTCAGGAGAAATAATTCATGTGATCCTGTCACACCAGGACGTCATGCACTAATATGATGTCTAGAGATGACTAGAGACCCTCTGGGTTAAAATCCATGGGGAACACGGCACAGGGGACACAATGGTGGGAGCCTACTACAGACTTCTGACCCAAGATCAACAGCTTGACCAGAAGTTCACCAGGGAATTGACTGAGGCTGGACTCTCGCAGTGTATGGTTGTCATGGGAGACTTCAGTTACCTAGGCATCTCATGGGAAGAGCGCTTGGCAAAATCCAAGTGGTCGCAAAGCTTTCTCTGGTGTGGATAAGCTCTATCTGACACAAGAAATCGACAGGCTGCCAAGAGGTAAAGCACCGCTCGACCTGGTTCTGGCAATGGGGGATAATCTAATCAGTGACCTAATGACTGAAGGGAAGCTGGGTGGCAGTTACCAGGAGACCACTATCCTATGCTCTAGGATAGAGCACTATCTGCAGGCCACAGACCACGATCCTATGCTCCTTATTCACGTGGGCACAAATGACACAGCTCAGAGCGCTCCCAGCCGGGTCATGAGGCGCTACAGGGATTTGGGAGTGGGGCTAAAGGGTCTGGGGGCACAGGTGGTGTTTTCTTCGATCCTCCCAGTCTCAGGCTATGGGCTGAGGAGGGAGAGGAGGATCCACGTAGTCAACCAAAGACTGTGGTGCTGGTGTCATTGGGAAGGCTTTGGCTTCCATGA
>NW_017729024.1:107822909-107824520 GCF_001723915.1 Gavialis gangeticus
AGGCAAGAGCCCCCAAGGGGACACTTGCCTGCCTGTACACAAATGCCAGGAGCTTGGGGAATAAGCAGGAGGAGCTCGTCCTCCTGCTCAATGCAAATAATTATGATGTCATTGGGATAACGGAGACCTGGTGGGATTCCACCCATGACTGGACCTTGGGTATAGTTGGCTATACCCTGTACAGGTGGTATCGTGTAAATAAAAGGGGCGGGGGTGTAGCTCTCCATGTTAAGGAAAGCTACACGTCCCTGCAAGCTGATATTGGCCACCAGGGTGGATGACTGGAGACCCTTTGGGTTAAAATTCGTGGGGAACATGGCACAGGGGACACAATGGTGGGAGTCTGCTACAGACCTCCCACCCAAAGTCCTGAGCTTGACCAGGAGTTCGCCCGGGAATTGGTTGAAGCTGCATGCTCCAGGACCATGGTTGTCATGGGTGACTTCAATTACCTGGACATCTCGTGGGAGGATCACTCAGCAAAATCTGAGTGGTCACAAAGCTTCCTCTTGTGTGTGGATGACCTCTACCTGACTCAAGAAGTCTATAAGCCAACGAGAGGCAAAGCGCTGCTCGACCTGGTACTGGCTACAGGGGATGACCTAATCAGCAACCTAGTGATCGATGGGAAGCTGGGTGACAGCGACCACGAGCTGATCACCTTCACCATCCACTGTAAAGCTGGCAAGTCAATCAGCAACACGGAAGTCCTTGACTTCAGAAAAGCCGACTGTGACAGGATGCGCCCTAGGGGTGCCGTGAACTCCCCTAGTGCCCCCTACCGTGCCAACCTGGTGTCAACGCATCCTCACCATCTCACCTGCCACGTCTTTGATGTTAGTATTGTCTAAGGGAGGCTGCCTTTTGTCTTCTTTGACACAGTGCCCTGATGTATCCCAGTCTGTGCTCTGTCTTAGGTGACTCGGTGCACTAAAGCGTTAGGAGCTACGCGTGGCTCCAACCAGCCCTGTACCAGGCCCCAAGCCTCGCCGATGTACCGGACGTTGTCTGGTCAATTCTCCCCTTGGCACCCTCATGGGCACCCCTTGGCTCATCTTGCAATTGCCCGTGCCCTCACGGGTGCCCCCTGGATTTTCCGCAATTGCCCGCGGCCTCACGGGTTCCTTGGGCTTGTCTCACAATGGCCCAGGCCCTCACGGACACTCCCTGGCTTGTCTCACAATAACCCATGCCCTCGCGGGCTCTCTGGCTTGCCTCACAATGACCTGCACCCTTGCAGATGCTCCCTGGCCTCTCTTTTCTCACAATTGCCCACGCTCCCCGCGGATGCTCCCTGGCCTCTCTCGCGGTTGCCCGCACCCTCACAGATGCACACTGGGGTCTTCTCTCGCAACCGTGCCTGCACTGGGGCCTCTCACAATTGGGGCTCAGGTGGCCGTAGCCGTGCCTGGCCCCTAATCCCCTCCTTGGGTCTTAAAGTGAGTGCTCTCTCTTACAATTGGGGCTCAGGTGGCCATAGCCGTGCCTGGCCCTCAAATCCCCTCCTTGGGTCTGAAAGTTCCTGTGGGGCTCAGGCAGCCTCAGCCTTACCTGGCCCCCAATCCTCTGCGCCCCTTCCCAGGGCTGGGGTCAGTGCACCCCTGAATGTTG
>NW_017729024.1:107829520-107829998 GCF_001723915.1 Gavialis gangeticus
CCTGAATGTTGTGCCCTCTCTGGCACTGGGGTCCCCACACTACCGTGGAGCCCCTATGAGGCCTCCTCCAACCCCTAATAGCCGCACCCGGTCCTCTGGTCATATAAAACTACAAACAGAAAACTCAAGCTCCTGGGCTACAACGTAGACTCTAAGCCATCTGGCTAACCATCATTCAAATCCCTACCAGGGCTTCCTCCACCCGGTATCCTCGAACAGAAGCTGCTCAGGCCATCAGGCTTCTCTACTCTGCTTACTCCAGCAGAGCTCCTTCTTCCTTGGCTGCTAGTGGGGACCTGCCTCCCTGGCTTCAGCCTGGATTACATTTATATAGGTCAGGCTCTGCCCCCTTCTGGTCAGCTGACCAACTGTGGTTGCCCTGGCAACTGGCAACTGTACCCCTTTATAGGAGCAGGGCACTGAAGTGCCCTGAGACACAGACTTTGACAAGCTCAGGAGGCTTGTCAGTCAGGCCCTA
>NW_017729024.1:107830009-107830756 GCF_001723915.1 Gavialis gangeticus
CACAGCAGCCCCCTTGGCTCTTCAGGGAACTAGCGGACCTCCTGTGTCTAAAAAGAAATACCTACAAAAAAGCTTTTGATCTGGTATCCCATAATCACCTCTTAGGAAAATTGGCTAACTGCAGCCTCAACCTCACCACGATCCGCTGGCTGGGGAATTGGCTCCATGGTAGGACCCAGAGGGTGGTGGTTGATGGAAGTCCATTGTTGTGGTTTCCTGTGACCAGTGGGGTCCCCCAAGGCTCTGTCCTTTGGTCTATACTATTTAAGGTCTTCACTGGACATTGGTGTCAGAAGTGGACTGGGGTAAAGCATCCTGAGGATAGGAGGGTGATCTAGGCTGACCTTGACAGGCTCAAGAAATGGGCAGAGGAGAACCTGATGGTGTTTAACACTGAAAAATGCAGGGTTCTCCAGCTTGGGGAGAAAAATCTGCAGCATGCTCAGCAGTGCTACGCTGGCTAGCACTATGGATGATAGGGACTTGGGGGTCATGACTGACCACAAGATGAACATGAGCCTGCAATGTGATACTGCTGCTAGTAAAGCAAGCAAAATGCTTGCTTGCATCCACAGATGCTTCTCAAGCAAATCCCAGGATGTCATTCTCCCATTGTACTCAGCCTTGGTGAGGCCACAGCTGGAGTACTGTGTCCAGTTTTGGGCTGCACAATTCAAAAAGGATGTGGAGAAGCTTGAGAGTCCAGAGAAGAGCCATTCACATGATCAGAGGTCAGGAAAACAGACC
>NW_017729024.1:107835756-107844918 GCF_001723915.1 Gavialis gangeticus
GACTGTTTCAGGCTGGACATAAGGAAGAACTTCTTTACTGTCCAAGCCCCCAAGATTTGGAATAGACTGATGCCGGAGGTGGTTCAAGTACCTACTCTGAACACCTTCAAAAGACATGTCGATCTTTATCTTGCTGGGATCCTATGATCCCTGCTGACTTCCTGACCCTGGGCCAGAGGGCTGGACTCAATGATCTTCTGAGGTCCCTTCCAGGACAGATGTTTATGAAAAGGACCTCAATGTTCCTATTAAGCCAACTTACCAGCCCTCCTGGTACCTTTCCTCTTTGAAGGAACAGTATTCTTTTGTGCTTTGAGGATCGTGTCCTCATGTCTATGAGTCTTTTTCTCAGTTACACTGCTGTAAATCTGAAACAAGACAGTCAATAAAGCTAAAGGGGCCTGAAGGTTCATGGGCACAGTTGTAGGATGTGCTGTACTTAAGCCCTCCCATACAACCTGTGGCAGAATGCCACCTCTGTGTTTCCCCAAAAACTCTGGTCTGTGACAATTTGGTTAGTATGGGTCTTGCAGAGGGTACACACCCTACCCTATCCCTATCCTGAGTTGGATACATTCCTGAGGGAGGGGGGAAACCTGCTCCCTCTGCCTACATGACTGGCATCACATACCTGGGTGAGGGGCTTGAGCTCCCTAGTGTTCTAGAGACCCTGCCAGTCTGCTCAGCAACCAGTGATGCATTTCAAATTGGTTGGCTGGCAGCCAACAGGTGCTGGCCTCCATTGGACCAGGTAAATGAGGTCATAAGGGCTATATAAATTAAGGACTGCCCAGAAGGAGGGGCAGTAGCCATGATGAAAACTCAGAAAGAAGAGCTGGACCATCTAAAACTTGCTCTCTCTGGAAACTCATGATTAATGAACTGTCTACCTCTGGATGATGCTTGTAAGTAAGCTACCTGATATGTAAACATGTAAACAAGCTATAGCATTAGTTATATCCAGTACTCATAATATAATTGTATCAAATAATGGCTTTGACTAGGTATATAGCTTTCAGTAACTCAGATGCATGATCAAAGGCTACCCCAGCCACCCTGTTAGCTTTATGAGATTTCTTTGATATTTCTCTAATATTGCTCTACTCTGTACCCTATTTCAACCCTACTTCTTGTAACCAGTAAAGTTCTCCTTTGTACCTAGCATGGGAGACTTATTGGGAGTGGGTCTAGCTTATGCCTTGGAGTCCCCTTGGTTCAGCTGAATAAGGGAGACCTCCATTTGTGCTTCAGACTGAGGGAAGCACCCCAAGTTCTTGAAGTGAGTTGAGTACCCTCAAGGGCTACTAGGCCTGTGTTTCCCAGGGAGCACAGTGCCAGGATCAGGCCAGTCCCCAGGTGGTGGCAGCTATACCCCAAGGTTAGTGGGTGTGCTCCAGGAAGGGGGTCAGCCAGACATGACACACCCCCAGGGAGGCACTTAGAGCCTGGAAGGTGGCTGGGCACAGTCAGGTGGGTGGCTCAGTGCAGAAGCACCCCCTACTGGCCCACCACACAACCTATCCAGACTCTTCTTGGAAACTTTAAAAACAAACGTCCCACAGCCTCCCTAGGCAGTTTGTTCCATTGCCCTACTCTTCTTAGAGTTAGAGAATTTCCCCTGAGATTTCATCTAAATCTGCTTTGTTATAGTTTAAACCCAGTGCCTCATGCCCTGCTCTGTTTCACAATTTTTCTCCCTCTCCCTTTACGGCAAACTTTTGAATATTTTAAATCTGTTTTCATGCCCCCTCTCCCCCTCTGAATCTACTTGTCACCAAAATAATCATACCTAACTCTTATATTTCCCTCATACTGCTTGCATCGCAACCAAAAACTATACTTAGTACTTCAGCTGAGGCCTAATCGGTGCTGAGGATCATTGCCCCTATGACTTCCATACTATGCTTCTGTTAATGCAGCCATAAATTCTGTTTCAGTTTTTATACCAATATCATACACCAAATTCAAGTTGAGTTAATGTTCTACTTTTACCCCCATACCTTTCTCAGCAATGTTATTGCCAAGCCACTTATTCCCCCAGTCTTAATTTGTGCATATGATTTTGCCTTCTTAGGTGCAGCACATTACATTTGTTTCTGATTAATTTAATGTTGTGGTCTATATTCAGTAACTCTGTCAAGGTCTTTGGCATTGCTCAAGAGTTACCTGCTATTAAGGTAGTAAAGCACTGTAATTGCAAGCAGAATTTGACCTGAACTATAAATAATTTAATAAACAGTTTAAGGCTCAGATTTTTAAAGGCACCTTGGGGATTTGCATGTTTTGCCATCCAGACCCTGCATGAGGAGGTTAATTTCCTAATGAGTAAGTGAAGACAACTGAAGAACATCCCCTGAAAAGCCCTAGCACAGGGGTCGGCAACCCCTGGCACGCATGCCACTTCTGGGTCTGCTGCTGAGCACACTGGGGAGCCCCCATGTTCCTGAGGGATGCTCCATCTACCCCAGCATTGCAGCATTCATTAGCTACCTGATACCTTGAGATATGTAGAAAAACATTTAAAGCTGTGCCTATGTCTGAATTCCTGAATCTTTCTGAATCTCTCCAAATCGATTTGAAGGGTTCCAATTCAATTCCAAGCGATTAAAGGGTCTCCTGATTTGATGTGGATTCCAGAGATTTGGCCCAAAATCGAGTTGAATCTCTGCTGAATTGAATCAGGGACTGAAGCTTCGCACAGCCCTAGCTCTCAGCCACAGGAGATTGCTTCTTGCCAGTGTAAGGGGAGTCTGGGATAGTGATCAATGGAGCATGGTATGTTCTGGAATTTAAGCTTCAGGTGGCCATTTTGAGATGAAGTTTTTTTTTCTTCTTATAAATCTGGCTTTGTGCCATGATCTCAATACCTGGCTTACAAACTTTGTGTAAAAACATAAAGGTGAGATAAAGCAGTTCCCATATTTCAAGCCAGAAGGAAACACTTCTTGCTATAGAGTCTTCCAGTGGTAGCAAGAAATCCTCAACACACTGACTGATTTAAGTGTGTCACACACCTGGATTTTGCTGCACCTCAGATGGTGAAACAGTCTCTTTGTGCTTCTCTCTGGGTAAGAGCTGTACATTATCCTGCATAATCCTATTGTCTGTACACAGCAGCAAGGCTTGGCAAGCTACCAATTTATTTATTTTGGGGATATAAATACATCTTTAACTAAACAAAGAACAAATGAAAGGTCATGCTGAGAAATATCCTCTTTCCAGCAGGCTTTTACATTGGAGATTACACTGGGACTATGTCTTTTATTTGTTTCTTTTTACATAGATTCTATTTTCAGTGGTAACTAGACTATTTTTGGAAATGATGCATTTTGCTGGCTATATCTTTTTGCATTCATTATCTTCTGAATTTGCTAGTTTTCTCCAAGGGAACACTTGTTTCCTTGAACAATTTTCTCCCTAAGCATCTAAATATTCTTAATAAATATCATACTTGGTAAAGTAATTGTGTTTTCTATTTATATGGGTTTTTTTTAAGTGAAAAAGAATAGTACGTAATCCCAGATTAGGATGGCTGTGACATCTGAGTTTTAGAGCGTCTTCAACACCTACCTACTTCCTCAGGAGTTATAAGTGCTCAGCACTTCAAAGAGGCTATGAAATGCTTCACAGGATCTGGCTGGCAGAGAAAAACATTGCTTTTAGGCTGTTTCTATAGATGTGTGACTCTCCAGAACCTATCCTGCACTTTGTACTCATGAAAACACATTGCACTTCTTCACAATCTATCTTTTCTCCTAAAGACTGAATTCCTATCAATAACAGTGATTTATTTGAAAAGAGATGCTAGCATAACTTGCTCTGCCTGGCTTCCTCATTGTACTTGGTTACTATCTTCTGCAAGGTCTTGCCCCCTGCTCAATATGGAAAGGCAGAAGTGGACTGGCAGCTGAGTGTAATAAGCAAGGCTGACCTTCCAGTCACGCAGCCCAAAGTGAACCTATACTGATGGTCAGGGGATGTAAAGTAGGAAAGGAATATGAGAGGTGGAGGAGAGTACTTGCAGTGCTTATGAAAGGGGTGGAGGAGGGCTTCTGATGTTGGAAGGAAAATAAAACTGACAGAAGTTGCATTTGCCCTGTTCTCACCTAGTAGACTAACTGAGGAGGTGAGGAGTCTGGGCCAGCAGGCCTGACTTTGTTAGGGGAGAAGGGTGGAAGAAAAAAACAGCTGTTGCCACAGCAGCAGCTGGTTGCACTGCTGCAATCATTATGGCAGGAGGTGGCACTGCCCTGGGCACCAGGGCTAGGGACAGAAGTTACACAAAAGCCAGTTTAAGTGATCAGAAATTGGTTTCAGCCTATAACAGAATAGAAGTTCTCTGCACATAAACCAGTTTAAAAATGGATAAAACTGGCATAAGATAAACCTGGTTGAATGTAGTATCAGACTTAACTGATTTAGGTCAAACCAGTTCATAAAACTTCTGTCCCAGACCCCTTCCTGGTTCAAGTTAAATCAGAGTTCCCTAGCATCCAGGGCATGCTTTGCAGCCCTGAGCTCAGCTGTGATGTCTACTCCAGAGAGCAAGGCTGGCCCCACTCCTCTTCTCCCTAGCTGGAGCAGTGAAGGCCTGCTCATTGCTCCCCCCAAGCAAATCCTGACTGGAGTCTGGGGCCAGGGAGGGGAGTTAAATTTCCCTTCTCCCAAGTTTAGCCCTGCTAAAAACTTACTGCTGCCTGTGACTGTGAACTACAAATCTCAGAGGTACCTGGAAGCAGGAAGAGGAAATAAAGAGAAACCCTGCAGAGTCCTGCTGCTGTGATTGTGAACTGCAAATTCCAGAGACCTTGGGGGCAGCAAGAAGAGGAAGCGATCATAGACCATGCTGGCTACATGCCAGAGAGCCACACTGTAGTGCCTCCCAGCTTCTGGCTTGAGCCACTGCAGGCATGTGGCTGCATTCCCTGAATCAAAAGTGAATGTCTGTTCGTTTGCTTATTGGTTCAATCTTTGCAGCTTAGAATAACCTGCAGAGATTTAATCGATTCAGCCTCAGTTTTTTTGACTGTCTGTACTTAGCCCAAGCGTGGAATTGTACTGCTACACTTCTGCCCTCACCTTAAAATTCTCAGGGATGTTTCATCACACCTTTGTGTTTCTAAGGGTGTATACAGCCATTCTCTACACCTAGTCTATGATTGTGTTGCTCATTTTAAATGACTAAACTGGGAGCAGCATGCAAAGCTGTTCACTGGTGCCAGAAGCCATGCAGGGAAACCAGTGTAACTCAAGCTGGTGGGATCAAAGGGAGGGAGGGAGGGAGTCCTTGCGGGATGGTGGGGAGGATTGGCAGGTCCAGGAGGGACTTGCTTCTTTGGGAGGGAAGGGTCAGGGAGCTAAAAATAGCCCATTCAGGGGCAAAGGGGTTGGGCTAGCATAGCTCTGAGGCTGGGGAGAATGGCTGGGTGAACTTAGGTGAACTAACTTAGATCAGGTATCCAGGTTGTAGCTGTATGGGTCTAGAGGAAAAGGCAATCAGGACTCATAGTAGAGATGATATATTTTATTAGACCAACAAGATTTTTGCAAAAAAAAATTCTTTAATTGCAAGCTTCCGAGCACAAATACCCTTCATTATGCACTGGAAAAAAGATTGTAAAGGTTCTCCTGGGTAGAAATGAAAGTTCTTTCATTTGATGAACTTTCATTTCTACCATGGAGTTCAATAAAAATGAAAGTTCAGTAAAAACGTACTTTCATTTCTACCCAGGAGAACTTTTACAATCTTTTCACAAATGCCGGATGAAGGGTGTTTGTGCCTAAAAGCTTGCAATTAAAGAAATGTTTTTGCAAGAATTTTGTTGGTCTAATAAGAGATATCATCTCTACTACAAGTCCTGATTGTCTAACTTAGATCAGGTACACTATTTTGTGAATGATTTACGCCCTCTGCATGCCTGCATGATTGGACCTTTTGATTGGCTTAAGTCTGGTTAGGTCAATCTTAATGTAACATCTATACACACTCTGAAGTCCATAAGGCACAAAAGATGAAAAATTCCATTTAAAAATGTACTTATCTGTATGTTTAATTCCCCACTTGTGTAAATTCTACAGGATTGAGAGAGACTGGAGGTAGAATAGCAAAACAATACTATGAGATGCACATCAGCTCAGTGACCCAATGAAGATAAACTAGCATTCTTAGGTCTTCCTAGAAGAGTGGTGTCCGTATTAACAGACACCTTTAGATTAGACATTAGACGCAACTGTATTAGTTATGTCTTCAGTGAGACCATTGAAAGAATGGGCATATAGACTGAGCTATCTTCTCTTTCCTGGAGCTGGCCTCTCAATGGCCATGTATAGACATAACATTGTGCTGGAAGAAAAGCCTCTCTCCCAATACAAGAAGAGAGCTGAACAGATATTCAATAGATTTCTTCTGAAACTGGTTCTATGGCAAGAAGTTAGATTGGTTACTTTCTCCTCCTGATAACTTGAATGGCTGTGTGCTTTTCTCAAGAGAGGGAGAGGGAGTGAGAGAAATAACCAGCACTCTACAGTCCCCTGCTGTCCTTAATAGTGAGGGAGAGCATTGGCTCCCTGACAGCCTGCCCAGGGGACAGTTGTCAGGAAACCCTGTGGGGACCTTACCTCTTATCTTGCCAAGTAGCTGACTGGCAGTGGGGGCATTCTCCTGAGGTAGGAATCCTCCTGGAGTCTTGGGAGGGTCCCTGCCACAGAAAAGGGCCTACACCTAGTACTCTCCTCTGGTTCAACCTGGGGGAGTGCAGTGGGAAGCAGGTACAGGACCAGGGACTTCCCAGACCCTAGGATGATTCCAGCCGCAGGAGAATTCTTCCCCCCTGCCCTTCCTATCCATCCTGCCAATCAGCTGATTGGTGGGACAGGCAGAGGGACCATTTTCCTGCAGTGGCAACCTTCCCAGAGCTCCAGGAAGGTTCCCACTGAGAAAAAAAAGCCCACACACAACCCATTTCTGGAAATGAAGGCATGCTGGGGGCAGGAGACCACTGTTCTATAGCTGCTAGGCTGTGCAGCCTGATAGGTTTGGTTCCACCGAGAGGCTTGTGGGAAGAGGGATACAGCTGTGCCATGGTTGCAAGAATGCCTGGGCTTGGGCCACTTTGAAGCAAGAGACTCCTGGGAGTGGGAGTCAGGCTTAGAGAGGCTGTCCCCAAGCCCAGTTCCTAGCTCCTGGCTTCAAATGCCACCCTTGCTCCCCAGCTGAAGGGAAGGGAAGGGATTGAAAAGAGTCAGCTAGAACATAAAGGGTGCCAGGAACTGGGGCCAGGAAAGCTATCCCCCTCCCAGTTCATGGCCCCACAGACTAAGTGCTGTGTGTGCAGCACGCAGTTATTTAAAAACTGGGGAGCCAGGATCAGGGAAGCTACTTCTGGCTCCACCTCTCTATACCTCCAGCTTTAAAACACCCAGTGTGCAGCCTACCTGATATGCACACAAGACAATTTAAAACTCAGGGGCTACCTGTTGACAGGCAGGGAAGAGAATAGGCTTTCAAGAACTGGATCTCCCTAAGGGCAGAGGTGGCCCAAGGGACAGCCCTCTAGTGCCCTCTGGCTGGAGACTGACTGTGTAACTCTCCAGCCAGGGTGCTGGAACATATGTATGTACCAACTCCCAGCCTAATTTTCTATAGGTAACACATTTCTGTTGATAGAAATGAATATTTGTACCTGGCCAATGTTAGGGTTTAGGAAGAATGGTGTGGCAGTCTCCTGGTGCCCAGGACTTCACTGTTCTCTGGACAAATAGCAAATGTTGTTCTCCAGACTCATTCCTACACCAGTCAAAATGGCTAAATGAAAATTACTCTTGCTATAATGTTGTCTTAGCTACCATTATAAATCCTTCACTGATTTTCAATTGCCTTCTTAAATTCCATTTTAGGTGACAGTTCTATGCTTGGACTTATCTCAAAGGAAAAGGAAAATAAAATCAATCCCACTGTTTCTGAGTGATTCAAAAGGTCTTGACACTACTTTTCCTTTATGTTCCAGCTAACATTTTTGCATATACATATATATCAGCATGCAGGTCATGCTAGTGTGGCATGTTCATTTCAACTTGAGTCTAAGTGAAAGATGATGATATATCTTATCCAACCATAGCCTCAGTTATGGGACCTACTGACAGTTGGCAAAGTTCAAACCAGTTTAAGCCAGAAAAAATGGCTACCACTAATGACCTTGCAAAATTATATCTACACATACATACATGCAAGTACCTATTAGATATTATACATTGTTATTGTACTCCCCTTTCATCAGTAATAGATGACTTACACAAGAAAAGAAAGGAAGCTATATAAGGGGTTTATAGTCATTGAATGGCACTGTTGAATGGCTGTTGTCACTCCTACCCTCAGTGAGTCTTCAGACATCTCTAAGCAGCAGCTCTGTCTCAGAAGAAGCCCTGTCAGTAGAGGCTGCCGGGGAAACTTTGAACATGCAAATACCCCATGTGTCTTGGTCAGATCCCTCCTCCAGTCCTCTTTTCCCCACTTGACAGATGCAATGAAGATTGTGGGACTGAAATAACACTCATACCTCTGGATAATCTCTCCCCCTGCAGGGTTCTCTACACTGATTAAACTGAGTTTGGCATTGTTGATCTCTGTATTATATGGCATTTTAAATTCTGTGTTAATTAATTTTTTTGTTAGACAACAAAAGGGAGAAATTGACTGTAAGTGCAACCCTGCTGTACAATAAGGATGAGCTTTTCCATAGTCACCTAAATAACTTAGGAACACAAGTCCCAAGACTAATGTCCCTGAGTTATTGAAGCATTTTTGTAAATCTCTTTAAAAATAAAAATAAGGGTGGTGTCACAAATTCAACTTAACATTTACTAAGTGCAGTTAAAATGCAAGCAAACACAAGTTCAAGCAGTGTATCACATGCTGATTCCCCTTGTACATTGCAAAGTTGTTTCCTTTCAGGTAAGGGTTATCTCCTATCATGTAATAACCAGGGATCCTGGTTTTTTCTGATTTAACAAAAAACCCAATTTTCAGTTAAAAAAACTAATCTCAAATCCACTTCTTTCCATGATTAAAATGAAACACCTCTCTCTCTTTCTCTCTCTCTCTCTCTCTCTCTCTCTCTCTCTGTGTGTGTGTGTGTTTATATATATATATATATATATATATAT
>NW_017729024.1:107849918-107859977 GCF_001723915.1 Gavialis gangeticus
ACAGAAAAATGTGGATTTGGGGTTACCTTTTTAACCAAATATTGGGGATTTTTTAAATCAGAGAAAACCAGAATCCCTGGTACTAACCTTAATAAGTCACTATATTTGCAGGATTTACAAGTGAATGTGTGATACTGGATACTAACTTTAATACATCACAACATGCCAGTGATTTTCAAGTATTGCAAGTGGATGTGTGACAAGGCTCTCATATCTGTATACAGACTTACCCTTTCCATTTCTTTGAAGTCCTCATCCAACTTGGTTCCTTCTGCACCTCCAACCTTCTCACTCACTTTCTGTGGAATTGAATAAAAAGGTAAAATCAGCAATGACTGAAAATCTAACCAAAGTTCCCTTATGTGACGGTGTTATCATATCAGGAGCTAGCAAGTATGGCGACTAGACATACCAACCACTTGCTTATGCAGAACTTGTTTTAAATATGGCTTAGTAATCAATCCTCTTAGGTCCTAGTCCTTCACTAGAGTCACTGAGGGTACATTGGTCTTTGCACAATCACAACTGTACTTCTCAGTGAAATAAATGCCCACATCTTGAAATTAAAAAGCAAATCAGCAGCAATAACACAGATGTGTTCAGCAGACAGCAATATCCAGGGCAGGGGAACTTGGGCAAAAGGGAAGTACATGAATAGAAAGGACTGGGGAGAAATTATACAACGTCTTATGCCAGCTTTGTGGTGCCCCTAGAATCACTGGATACAAAAGGATGACCCTCTCCTGCCTGAGCAAAAGGAGCACACCCATCAATTCAGAGCAACAGGTTAGAATCCCTTGCACATGATCTATCCCCTGCTAAGGAAAACAAAGAGCAAAAGCATGTTATGAGGTACATTGTTCCCTGGGTTGGAGATAGTCAGTTTGACCTTCAGGAAATGTATTTGGCAAGGCTTCATTGCTCATAAAATATTCAACTGAGAAAGCAATTTGTAAACAACTTTGTGTACTATTTCATTTTCCTAATTCAGGTTGGAACACATAACATTAGTTTCCCTTTACTGTTGACAAAACTAATGATAACAGATTTAATAGGTGACCACTATTGCAGCACCAGTCATAATGAATCTGTAGAAAACTCATGGTAAGAGCACTATTAATCACGATGAGCTGAATTTATTACTGATGTAACTCCACAGATGTTAATTAAATGGGTCTGATCTGATGAAAGTATGCTTATGTGTAAGTACCCTTATGCTTTGTGCATATCTGTCATACTACATCAGACTTAGCCGCTACTTTTATTTTCCACAAATTTTGTATGCATTTACTGCATATACATTTCATTTTTCAAATTCTTCTAGGAGCCTAATTCTGATGTCTCTTATATCTGTTTTTCTGTGACAGAACTATTCATTTCAGGAACGTGTGTTAGAAATGTGCAATGGAAATCAAAATCATACTATGTTCCTACCCGGATCCACCAACCTGCTTTACTTCTTTCTAGCTTGGTTCTAAGCAGCAAGCCACAGGCAGGAGCAGACTGACATTTAATTTTGTTTCTTGTGAGAGGCATGTAAGTACACTTGTCTGTCATGAACAAGATCAGGACACCTGATTAGTTTCTAATTTGTAGTGCTGAACTTTCAGCACACTAGGGCTAGGTATAGACATTCAAAAACCTAAGGTGGAATTAATCTAAGTCGCACTGTTTTCTGTAAGTGGCATAGTTTAGTTCAGTAGTGAACAGAACACACATTTGCCCTTTGGGGTTGGAAGGCGTCTTAGACTGGGTTCTCTCATTTTTAAACCAGTCTGTGTGTGCCAAACTTCTGTTTTGTTATGAGTATAGACCAGTTTCCGATCACTTACACCTGTAAAAGTGTAACGTCTGTACCTGAGGACTTACTAACGCAGAGCCTTTTTACACAGCCAACTGTGTAAATCTGTCCAACAGGAAATAGGTTGAGCTTCTGCTTGTTTCCTGTCAACCCCTATAAGTTGAATCTGAAATGTGGAAAATAAAGTCTTGGGTAGGTTGTTAATGAGGCATTGATTCTTGGTAGTTTCCACCAGAAAATAAAGGCAGTGCATTTCCTCAATAAAGAATATTTTTGCAGAGCTGAAAAGGCTCATTGAAGACACTCTCCTGTTGGTAGTCTGAATGCAGATGAATTTGCATGGTCTGCATTACTAAGCCTGTGCCATACAAGGCTTACTAAGGTATGTAGAAATCCAGGCATGTGAAGTTCAGTAAAGCCAGGAACAATTCTATGCTGGATATGGGGGGACAGGGAAGGGAATAGAATCCCAGGTGACCTAAAAGCTAGTATTCATCCACAGTTTTTATAATTCTATGAAGCCCAGTGGTAACAAGGGCTCTGGAGATATCCCAAGAACCAGAGAACCCTGGAGAATCTCTCTTCCCCCTCAAAACAAGAGGAACCTTGGCATAGAGAGATAAAATCCATGTATGCAACTTCTGACGTGATAATTAAATCATTGTAAAAGCATGCAGTGAATAAGCATATTAGCATCAAGTTCTCAAACTGGTATGTTATTGTTTGACATGCTTTTGATACCAAAATACAAACCATACTGACATAACTGATGCTCTAGCCTCTTGTAGGCTTATCAGTAGTGGTTTTTTTCCCAAGAATGACTGTCCCTTAGAAAGTTTTTGTTTAAGGGCTCAAACAAGACATTGTACAGACCTGATGTATCATCCTCAGCATACCTGCAGAACTCCTAAGGATCCCTTCTCACTTCCCCAAGCTTCCATGTTTGCAGCTTCCCATAAACAGTAACTACTCTAGACCCTGAGGACAACAATGAACTTTAGCTTTTCTTGATGCTGCTTCTTAATCAGCTAGAGGGTCCATTGATAAGTTAAGGAAGCAACTTACCCTCCCCTTCTCTCTAAGAATCTTTGTCTTAGTTCTTTAATCTTTTGCTTAGCCCTTATCAGCCTCAAAGTTAGCACTGTGACTCACTGCCTTACACATGTGCACATGTGTGTGCACGCGCCTGTGCACACACACACACACACACACAGAGTCTTGCAAACATACCAGAAGTGGAGATGCATCTTTCCAGCAAGGAGGTACTAAACTAATGACCAAGGTACCCAAGGCACAATACCGGTGGGGGGGGAGGGGAGGACCTCAAAGACATGACATCTGGAAACACAGAAAAATATTACTGCTTTCCACCTCACAGGAACCCAGGCCAAGCAACTTTTACTTCTTAACCAAGATGTACACACCTGGCATCCCAAGATACCCCATTGTCTCTGGCACTGGCATCACTGTGGGGGGAGTTTCTGGCTATGTTGACTCGATCCTATCCTATGTTCACTCTATTCCAATATGCCCTGGTGCTGCCAGCTATTTGAAAAACACCACATATCTCAAAGAAACTGAGCTCCAATGAAAATCTTCTTCCAGATACCATATTAACTCCCATGGATAAGTCATCTCTGTACATGAACATACGCCATGAGGGCAAATTATAAACCATAAAGAATATTACCCCTGATGAGGACACTGCTTCTGTTTCTTTTGCACTCTCCCACTTTGTCCTTACACAACTATTTCAGAATTGGGGGACTCCCTATACCTACAAATGAATTGCACTGGAATGGGAACTTGTATGCTCCCCCCTCCCCACCATATGCTAATATATTTATTGCAGACCTTGAAATCCACTTTCTTCACAGCTGCCCTCTCATTTTTCTCAGGATTTTAACAACTGTCACCCATCCATCAAACTGACTGAACTGCTTCACTCAGCAAATTCATTTCTGAGACACTATGGTGAAGACTTTTAATGTGCACATCACTGCTACATTGTAGCGGAAACCCACCAATCACCAAAGCTATTTTCACTGTTTCCATCCTAGGCATCACAAAAATGGCATAAAACTAAGTAAGGACAACCAGTCCAGGGCAACCACCCCAAGTGACAACTCAGAGGAGAAGTGGGTGAGAAAAAACCTGCTACTGCCAGCAACCACACAATCAATCACAATTGCACTGGCAGAATTCCTGGAAGGCACCGCTTACTCTTGTGCTCCCAGTGCCCAGCTGTGTCACTACACTGTTGCACTACAGTGAAGGTTTGCAATGGCCACATCATCACCATGTTGTATAGGAAGCCTACTGACTGCCACAGCTACCTGCACGGCACCAACTTACCTCCTAAGTACATTACTAGATCCATCATCTAAAGCAAACTCTACAACTGTGTCTGCTCTAATCCCACCAACTGTAATGCTCATCTTAAGGATCTGGAGCTGGAATCCCTACAATTACAATACAATTCCAGAACCATAGCATTCAGGTCAACAAAGCCAGACTCAGATTCCACTCCCACCTTGCAAAATAGAAACCCCAAGACACTGACAACAGAATCTCTCAGGTTGTCACATAATCCCAGCCTGAGCATCCATAAGCTCCAGTTATTGCTATAAGTACAGTTCTGATATGAGCCTCGGTGTAACTCAGAAATAACTCCACTGAATTCAGTAGAACTGGCAACACATCTGAAGATCAAGATGAAAAATGGGACCTAATACAACCCTATAGCTGGTCTGACACTTATTCACCAGCTGCAAGGAATACCAAAGAATGGATGAAAGTGACTGAATGTTTCCACCTGCAAGCACAGGATGCACTATAGTATTGTAATTTCACAAAGTCAGAACTCTTCTGAATGCCTATCCTGTAGAACTAAATCTGCAAACCGTACTTTCATTCTGAGACAGTCAGCATCTCTGGCTTCTGTGTAAGACTGATTTCTAGGTATGCCGGCTTGCAGAAAAGGGAAATGCAAACCTTTAATTTACCAAATGGTTTCTTATTAGCAGAAGAGATCATATGGGGTTATAAAATATTATTCAATGAAACCTGAGATGGTGGCCAATATCAATTCATCTTGCAAGTTATGCAAATGCATGGAGTCAGATAAGAATAAAATAATATAAAAAAGAATCATTAGCTTGCTATAATGACATAAAGCCTGGTTTTGTCTTTTGGGTTTTTGGGGGGGGATTTAAATGCTACTGGGAGGATTTAATTCTGCAACTCCTGCAAGTTATTTTGGAAAAAAATAGGATCAGCCCCTCACTTGATGTAAATAAAAAAGCTGGGAATCCCAGGAGAAGTAAATTAATTACACACCCATTTAACAGTGAATAACACAGACAAGGACAACAACAAGATAAGGATGTGACATAGATAGCTAAAACCCACGTAAAGACATCATTCAAAAACTGCCATTTGCCTGGTTATAGTCTTCAGCTTTTAAGACAACCACTCTGTCAAAACTTGCTTCTCTTATGCAGTCTTCTACAACTATTAGTTATTTGATAGCCTCTGGAAATGTAACACCTAAATAAATTAGTTGTACAGGTTCCTCTATAATCCCTAAACTGTCAACAGTGAATTGTGGCCATCTCCTTTGAACTAAGAGCTACCACCAAAAAACCCATAAGTTTTAATGGGCAGTGCTTTTATTTTTTCACTCAAATTGAAAAACAATGTGTGCAGTTTAACTGAAGAAGTTAAGTGGGCTGAGTTTTACCCTGGTGTTCTTGTGGGGACTACTTTTGAGGGCCAAGTGTGAGCATTTTTACTGTAGATAGTTTGATAGTAGGATGTCTAGACATCCTTTTCACCCTAAGGAACGAGAACAGTAGCAGCAGCAAACCCCAGAGGCCACTATCTGATTGGTTCCCAATAACATTACATTTCACTTTATTGAGTGAGTGTTAGTCCCTGAGTTAATGGTTACAGATTTTTACCATACTTTCTTTCAAATAATATGCACCTTTTTCCAAAAAAAGCTGCTGAAAATTGGAGTGTGCATTATTTGCAAGAAACAGCATAAAATCAGTTTCTGCTGCTTACCAGGCAAAAGCAAAAGTAAAATCTGCATGTGAACAATGAGCAGGTTTGACTCCCTAGTTGCTGCTACTCAGTTACTACAAGGAAGGATCTTTTTTTCTTCATTCTGCCTTTCAAAAACAAGGTTCACATCTTATTCTGGGATACGTTGCTTGGAAGAAAATATGTGACACTTGCTAATGTGGCACAATGTTTGTAGGAGAAGAAAAGGAGGCTCTGAGGGAACTGGAGAGGGTGGAAAACAGGGGTCCCAGGGAGGACATGGGGAAACATGGGATAATACACAAGCGATATTAGGGTGCTCAATAAAGACTCTGAAGCAGAGCTGTCTGGTGTGTTGTTTGGGATACCAGCCCTCTGATATCCCCCCTTTGAAGAAGTAGCTCCAACCCTTCCTGAAAACTGAATAAAAGAAGGATCTCTATGAGGTGGGGGTGCTAGAGAAGCCAGGGACAAAGAAGAGCCAGGGTTTTGAAGCCAAAGGTGTGTCCTTTAAGAAGCCATGCCAGGACGGGTTTCAGGAAGTCCTTCAAGGAGAGAGACTGGACAAGGCTTTTTGGGGAATCCTGAGGCTGATCCATGAAAGAAAGGAAGAATATAATCCATCCTGTGTAAGAAAGTTATTCAGAAATGACTAGACTGATCTCACTGGCTGAACTGGATAGCACCTATATAACTCCATTGTCTTCAGTGGAATTACTTAAGCACAACTAAAAGCAGAATTAGGCCTGACAAGCAAATCCTTAGCCTTTTAGTATTTTCCATAACCAAAGATCAATACAAGGACACACATTCTGAGCTGTCTTTTACATCAAGTACTGCAATTTCCAAAGGATGAACAAATCCATTTACAAAGGATGAACAAGTCTCCATCATAGACAGAGGAAAAACTCTTTCCCAAGTATCTCAAATATATGCCCTCATGAATCTACTCACAGTCCAGGCCCCCAAATTGGGGAGAGACATTCTCCTTCTAAAGTAGGAATGTATAGAAAATATAATCACAACGCACTAGTAATATTCATGTATCCAGGTTGTAGCTGTATTGGTGTAGAGGAAAAGACAATCAGGACTTGTAGTAGAGAACATATCTTTTATTAGACCAACAAGATTTTTACAAAAAAAATTCTTTAATTGTAAGTTTTCCGGCACAAACACTCTTCATCAGGCATTGGAGAAAAGGTTGAAAAAGTTCTCCTGGGTAGACATGAAAGTTCATATTTCACAGGATTCCACAGAGGAGTCAACAGATGGAAAACTCCTTTGGGCAGTCAGTTCATAGCTGGTATGAAGCCTCTCACCTCCTGTGAGGATCTGTGATGATGAAAATTACCTTAGAACAAAGGCAGGAGCAGGATCTTAGGTTTCAGGTGGTCACAGTTGCTTCCTGCTTGGGAAAAGATGAGGATTTCATTTTTAAAAATCAGCTAAAATTTAAATTTAATAATAAATATAATAAAAGATATCAATAATAATAAGTCAAATAAAATAGTAATATAATATAACAAAAGTTTCTAATAAAAGTATAATATAACAATAAGTCTAATAAAAGATATCATCTCTATTACGATTCCTGATTGCCTTTTCCTCTAGACCAATATGGCTACAACCTGGATACCTGACACATGGAAGATATTGAATTTTAGTCAATTTTTAAAAATGAAATCTTCATATTTTCCCAAGCAGGAAGCGACTGTCAGCACCACAAACCTGAGATGCTGCTTCTGCCTTTGTTCCAAGGTAATCTGCATCATCACAGATCCTCACAGGAGGTGAGAAACTTCATACCAGCTATGAACTGACTGCCCAGAGGAGTTTTCCTTTTCCATCTATTGACTCCTCTATGACATCCTATAAAATATGAACTTTCATTTCTACCCAGGAGAACTTTTACAATCTTTTCTCCAGTGCCTGATGAGGGGTGTTTGTGCCCGAAAGCCTGCAATTAAAGAAATTTTTTTGCAAAACTCTTGTTGGTCTAATAAAAGATATCATCTCTACTATGAGTCCTGATTGCCTAGTAATATTCATAGCTCAGTATGCAGGGAGGTACACATGCGAATGTACTTTTCAGTATTAAATCATCACCTGACTTCTAGCAGGCTAGCAAGCCCATTCTCAGAAAGCCCCATTAGAAATGCACCTTTGTAATACATCAATATACAATTACCAAGAGCAAATAGAATGTGACATAGGTGTCTAAAGCCTATTTAGAGATGTCATGGTTCTCTTTGCAAGACCAGGACTCTCAGCCAAAGTATCTTGGCCTGCTTTGAGTTAGTTTAATTCTTCCTGCCTACAAAGCCATTGCTATTTCAGTTCCACATTCTCCTTGCCCTGGATTAATTGTGCACTATGTGAGCAGCATAAGGGGAACTTACAGCAGCTGGAGAAACCCCATGAAGAATTCCATGTGTGCAGAGAAAAGTGCCAGCTACTATAAATCATCTACT
Source organism: Gavialis gangeticus (assembly GCF_001723915.1). Lineage (NCBI taxonomy): Eukaryota > Metazoa > Chordata > Crocodylia > Gavialidae > Gavialis > Gavialis gangeticus. The sequence continues at coordinate 107,858,238 of NW_017729024.1, forward strand.
GCCTATACAGCAGCACTGAGTGACGAGAGAGAGCGCCAGGAAAGGAAGAAGAAGGCTCAAGGATAAGCATGATGGAGGAGAAGATGCCTGGTGAAACAAGGCTCTGCTATACCTGATCCTGGCTTGGCATAACATCCCTTAGGGAAATCATGCCCAGTGGCATGAATTTTCCCCAAGGTCAGGTAGAACTGAATCAGGGAGCTGCTTCAGCTCTCTGTCAAATTCCACATCTCCCCTGCAGCCAGCCACTGTGCAGATGCAGCAGGATCTGTAGCCAAGTACTAAGAAGCTGTTTTGTGTTGTGTTCCACTCCAGAAGTAGCTGCATTTCAATGGAAATTTAAATGAGCCTTTATAAATACATGAGTATAGTTTGTAAACTGGGTTTAGGAACGTGTAAACTGACATATGGATGTGTGGGATTTCTCTGGATTTTGGGAGTATTTTACATAAAAGCCTTCTCAAAAATAGCACTACAGGGGAAAATAATTCTGCCCTTCTTCAATCTGATAACCAAACAGTCCTACATTTTGAAATATAGATATCCTGTAATTTGCAGAGAGATATATTCAACACAGAATTCTCACCTCCATAGATCTTTTTATTGAAGTATTTAAAATACACTGAGTGAGGCCTGAAAAAAAATCAGTCTAAATCTCACCAAGGATCCCACTATAATGCTTTGAGTAAAGAAAACATAAGAACAACTGATTTACTACAGGACAGCTTTGCAAATATTCAAGTTCAAATACCACAGATGTATAGGAAAATAAGGCATTTCATCTTCACCTGGCTAGAAGTGTAATTTTCAGTGGGTGCAGATAGTTATTCAGCTAATACATGCACTTCAGACACAAAGGCTTGGTACAGACATTACACTTATGGTGTGATAAGTACTTAGAAAGTGCTCTAAAGCTATAATTAAACAGATGTTCACTGTACATAAAGCACTTTAATAATGGTAGATTGGATGTATCAGACTAAAGTGCTTAAGGTTAAAGTGCTTTATTAAACATCTGCACCAGATCCCCTCATGACTCAAGTTAGGTCTTGGTCCCCTGGCATCCCGGAGGCCCATCACCAGGCACCACACTAGCCTTGGCTCATGCTTGTCTGCTTTGGGAGAGCACTGGCCCAGCTCCACCCCATGGGCTGTCACAGAGAGGAGACAGAAAAGCCTATTTCCTTCCCGTGCAGCTGGACTGGGGAGGCAAGGGATGGAATGCCCCTGCTGTGCGGGCCCCTGACAACTTGCTTGCTCTGGTCTTGGGAGGGGCTGGGTTTGCACAGCAGAGGGCTCCATTCCTCCCTCCCCCCGCTGCAAATCCCCAGTTCCTGGTGCAGTGAAAAGCCATGTGCCACTCTGAGCTGCATATGTCAGGAGGCTGGGGCAGGTCGGGGTGGGGAATGGAGCCCCTCCCCCGCCATGCAAGTCCCCCTTATCTTGCTGGCTCAGGTTTTGGGCTGAGCTGGGCTGGGCTGAGCTGGGCCTGCATGGCAGGGGCTTGGTTCCCCCCCTCCCAGCTCCACTTGCCCCAGCCTCCTGACAGTGGCAGCTTGGAGCTGCGCAGAGCTTTTTGCTGTGCTGGGAACAAGGTGCAGAAGGGTGGGAGAACAGAGCTTCTCTGACATGTGGGCTGGGCCTGGTGCAGCCCCCCAAGACCAGAGGGGGGTGCACACAGTAGGGTGGCTCTGTTCCCTTTCTCTCCCCCCCCCCCCACAGCTCCTGCCATTCACAGTT
>NW_017729024.1:107860292-107863569 GCF_001723915.1 Gavialis gangeticus
GACTAGCAGCTCAGCATTTTCCAGCAGCCTCCCAGGAGGAATGCTGGAACACCCCCAGTGTGCTGGTCTTGGCTAGTGCAGGCAGGCTCTGAGCTTCTCCCACCAAAGTGTAGAGGTCTGTTCTGTTCACTCCTGACCTAACCTAGAGAGCTTTCAGTAAAGTGTGATACTTAGGGTGCTTCTGTTTTGGGCTTTTTGAATGTCTATACTTAGCCAAACATTGTTACCCCTTGAAAAATCTAGCTTCATATTCTTCCCTAGCTTTTAGAACCTCTAATTCATTGTAAAAGAACAAACATTCCAATAAAGAAGTGTTACATATTATACAATATCTGCCACTTTTCCACATAACCTAATTCGGTGGAAAATGTCCTCAACTTGGGGGTACCTGGTCTCTTATGTTGCAGAGACTTGTTCTAGATATTGGATCTGATTTAGTTTCTGAAAGCGATTTGTACTGAGCCCCAGCTGAATCAGAGTCATGTGAGGATGTAATCAATTTAAAATGTACAAGTATGCTTTTCCGGTATTAAGCTGTCCTAATACAACTCCAAATCTAGAGAAGATCCTAGATTAGCCAGACCTGAAAGGTCACCAAAATGCAGAAAATCCTGACATCCATCACAATTCCAACTGCAAGCTGTTGACCTACTGAGGACCTCAGAGTTAGCACTGCTAGTGATTCAGGGTAATTGGTATTTAATTTGCACTTCAAACAAATTTCTCTTCATGGCATTGCAGAAAATGCAGAATGCATTCATTGGCTCTTCATGACTTTTACACACAAAACTCATTTTGAAGATGATATCAAAAGGGAATAGAACATTTTATCAGAGAGTATTTTCTACTGAATAGATAGTCATCAGCTCTTTACAAATTTAGGTAAAGCATGGCTTGGCCTTCATTTGTTTGTGATTTCTATCTTGATTTGTTTCTTTAAAGACAGACAGACTGATACTTCCCTACATCCTAGGAGTAGCAGAGTGGCATCATTAGTAGAGACCCAAACTCACTACTGTTATTCATAGATTGCAACTAATGCATTTACAGTGGACAATTAAACATGCAGGTGACAATATTGGACCCTTAACATTTGTGAAGTGCTTTGGTGTCCTCATAATGACTGCAGTATGAACCAGAATCTGCGTAACAGAGGTCAAGAGTACAACTCCCACAGTGTCACTGATGCTGAATCAGTGCCTGAATGTCAGTGATTCTCCACAGAGGGAGCACCCCAGAATGGTGTGAGATCCTTTTGATGGTGCTACAAGGAGCCACACGAACTTAGAACTCTTAGGTGTGCAAACACCTACACAAAATAAACCCAGAGATTTCAAATAGAAATCCAGTGTCAAAAACATGCTACCCTGTTGTGGTCTGCAGAGTTCTTTGCAACTGGAGAATTGCTCTATTATTTTTCCATAGTAAAAAAAAATATAGTGAAAGCTAAGAGCTGGCATTTTCTCAGGGTGCCTTGAATATAACAAGGTTAAGAACGAGTTCTATATGCTGCACTTGGAGTACAATATTATCAGCACAAAAAAAAAAGGGTGACATTTTAAGCCCATTTTAGGATTCTAAAAATAATAAATCTTGGGTTCTTTATTATTAGCTCTCATTTTGAAGCCTTAAGACTTCACAGTTTCACACTTTTCTTGACAGACACCAAGACTATTACAGTGCTTTTTTCCTTTAACAGCTGCTCAGTTCTTATGTAATTACATACCCAAAGCAGCTGGGACAACAATCTTCAAGACTAATCATAAACATCACAAGAGCTGATTAGTCAGATATCAGAAAGAAAGAAAGTTGGCAAAATGGGACAGAATCAATGTGAGCGATTTTTAAAGGGAAATGCTGATGGAATGCTAAACCATTAAATATGCACTATACACTTATAGATATGCAATTGAACCTACTGCAGGCATTTACTTTTACAAGTATTTAGATGAATAATGGGAACATCCTGAAGATATGTCTACATTGGGGAGTTAATTTTTTTTGCAGAAAATCTCTTGCTGTTGCTAATGCTGGATTAGCTCCAATGGTATTTGGAATGATGTAACAAGCTGTTGGTGTTTGTAGCACCACATAATCTCACCCTGCTCAGAGCAGGTCTCTTCAGTGCAATGTTTGATGCGTCTTTTGCAGCTAGCAATACACTTACACTAGGGTTCCCAATATTGTCAGCACTGGTAAACCTGAAGCAATGGTTAAAACTTAGTGTAGACAGGGTTTTAGGGAGTGCAAGGGGGAGCTGAAGGAAGGAACAATGTGATTGCACAGTAACTCAAAATAATGACATGCTGAATTTCAATGTAAAGAAGACAAAATAAACTGACAGATGCTCTCTTTTGGTGGCATAGTTTTGTGCCTACCAGGGGTTTTCCCACCATACTAGGTGTGTGTGGTTTTTTTAATACCTCTAGGCAACACAACTATGTGAGAAAAACTTTTTCATGTACGTTAAGTGGATGTCACTAGAGCTTCCCAAAACATAAGTGTTAACATGGACAATTATTGCTTGCTTAGCTGCCAAAACTCAGTTATTGGCTCTGTTAACAAAATGGAGCTATTTCCATTTTCTTTTGGGATCCTGCACTGACAAAATATTCTGGTGCTAAATTCTGAGAATGATGTCTTAATCGCCAGGTGTTTTAATACACTATTTGAAATTCACATGAACACAAAGTTCACAAAAGCAAAGGATTTAAAATTTCCACAAAATAAACGTAGCTATTTAAGTAGTACTATGCTGAACATAGAATCATAGAAAACATAGAAAATTAAGGTTGGAAAGGACATCAGGAGGTCATATAGTCTAACTCCATGCTCAAAGCAGGACCAACCCCAACTAGATCATTTTAGCCAGGGCTCTGTCAAGCTGAACCTTAAAAATCTCCAAGGATGGAGATTCTACCACCTCTGTAGGTGACCCATTCCAGCACTTCACCACCCTCCTAGTGAGAAAGGTTTTCCTAATATCCAGCCTAAACCTCCCTTGCTACAACTTGAAGCCATTACTCCTTATTCTGTCATCTGTCACCCCTGAGAACAGTTTAGCTCAGGGGCAGGCAAAATACAACCTGTGGGCTAGGTCCAGCCTGCCAAGCCATTTTATCCAGACTGCGGGTCCCCTAGAAAATTTAGAAAATTAATTTTTATCTGCCCCTGGCTGCCTGTCAGTAAGTCAGAAAGGCATCCAGCTGCAGTAGGACCCAGGGGGAGCCTAAGGCAGGACTCAGTGGCTGAGCAGCAAGGCCAGCCTGGCTCCACC
>NW_017729024.1:107863911-107866265 GCF_001723915.1 Gavialis gangeticus
CCACCCCCCCCCACCCCACCTCCAGCCCCCTATCCGCCCCAGCCCCCACCCAGAAGCCTCTGTGACTTCTGACCTCAAGACCCTGGAGCTGTTCCCCAAATCCCTGTGCCCAAATGGAAAGTAAGATAACATTGGACAGAGAGAGTGGGGAAAACTGCTCCAGCAACCAGGAGCTCCATGATGCTTGCCAGGCTAGGCTGAAGCTGGAGCAGGAAGCAGCTGGCAGGGGGGTGGAGGAAAGCGATGGCAGCAAGAGGGCTGTGGGGAGCAGTGGGGTCTGCAGGAAGAAGCATGAGGAGCAGTGGGAGGCATGATCATGCCAGCAGGGAGTGGTGGGGGCTGCAGCAGGGGTGCAGGGAGTGATAGGGGACGCGTCCATGGGGAGCAGTGCAGCAAGTGGTAGGGGCTGCAGCCACAGTGAGCGGTGGGGGCTGTGGCCACAGGGCAGGGAGTGGTGGGGACTGCAGCTCCAGAGAGCAGTAAAGGTGAGGGCTGTGGTGAGCAATGGGGGGCTGCAGCAGCGACAAGCAGTGGGGATGGTGGCAGCAGGGGCCACAGAAAGTGAAGTGGCAAGCAGCAGGATCTGAGTCTGAGGCTGCAGTGAGGGCCACCGCTGTGGCATGCCGCAGTGTTGGGAGTGGTGGGGGCCATGGCAGCGGCAAGTGGCAGGGGCTACAGCAGTGGCATGGGGAGCAGCGAGGGCTATGAGGAGCAGCACAGGGAGTGGCATGGTCCATGGGGAGTGGTGGACAAGCATGCAGGAGGGAAAACAGGGAAATGGCAACAGGTCGGCATGGAGCCCATGCAGGTGCCCTGGGACCAGCAGGAACCCAGGGTGGAGCAGCAGGAACATGGAGCCTGGGCATGGGGTCTGCTGGGCTGCATCATGTAAGGCTCACATGCAGTCTGCAAGAGTCGCATGCAATGGAGCCAGCCCAGCCCATCCACCACACCCACACCCCACCCCACACACACACAGCCAACCACACCTTTCCACATACACTGCCATACCGCTCACACATAACATACAATAGGACTCTTTTTTGAGCTATTATGCAGTCATATGTAGATATACTTTGCACACATAAATCAGTACAAAAATGTTTTAAATAAAATTAAAATAAGTTATAGTAGATGTTTTATTTTTTTTGTATATGAGTTGTAGATTTTTTTCCAGTTTCAAGATTGAAGCAACCTTCCTCCCAAAAGGAGTACTCCCAGGCAAGGGGAGGGACTTCCGGTGGGAAAGGTCAGGGGTTGGATGCAGGACTTCCAGTTCCAATATGACGATAGGAGAGGGCAACTGTCAAGGGATGGGACTACCCATGTGGCCCTCAACAGCTCCCCAGAACTCAGTAAGCGGCCCTCCACCCAAAATAATTGCCCACCCCTGCTTTAGCTCCATCCTCTTTGGAACCACCCTCCAGGTAGTTGAAGGCTGCTATCAAATCCCCACTCAGTGTTCATTTCTGCAGACTAAATAAGCCCAGTTCTCTCAGCTTCTCCTCATAAGTTGTACGCCCTAACCCCCTAACCCTGCTTTTTCATTGCTCTCCACTGGACTCTTTTCAATTTGTCCACATCCTTTCTGCAGTGGAGGGCCCATAACTGGACGTAGTACTCCAGATGTGATCTTACTAGTGCAGAATAGAGGGAATAATCACAGAATAATCACTTCCCTTGATCTGCTGGCAATACTCCTACTAATCCAGCCCAGTATGCTGTTAGCCTTCTTCACAACAAGGGCACATTGTTGATGCATATCCAGCTTACTGTCCACTGTAACCCACAGGTCCTTTTCTCCAGAGCTGCTTAGCCAGTTGGTCCCAAGTCTGTACCAGTGCATGGGATTCTTTCATCCTAAGTGCAGGACTTTGCACTTGTCCTTGTTGAACCTCATGAGATTTCTTTTGGCCCAATCCTCCAATTGTCTAGATCACTCTGAATCCTAGCCCTAACCTCCAGTGTATCTATTAGACACTCCCTGGCTTGATATCATCTGTGAACTCACTGAGGGTGCATTTCATCCCATCTTTCAGATTGCTAATGAAGATATTGAACAAAACCAGCCCCAGGACCAACACTGAGGCACTCCATTTGATACCAGCTGCCAACTAGACCTCAAGTCCTTAATCACTACCTGTTGAGCCTGATGATCCAGCCAGCTTTCTGTCCACCTTAGAGTCCATTCATCCAACTCATACTTCCACAGCTTGCTTGCAAGAATGCTGTGGGAGACCATATCAAAAGCCTTGCTAAAGTCAAGATATATCATGTCCATTGCTTTCCCCACATCGATACAACCAGTTGTTTCATCATAGCAGTTATCTGATCTCCCGCATGAGGGACTTTTG
>NW_017729024.1:107871265-107876070 GCF_001723915.1 Gavialis gangeticus
TTGCTTTCCCCACATCGATAGAACCAGTTGTTTCATCATAGCAGTTATCTGATCTCCCGCATGAGGGACTTTTGTTGTTGCTATTGTTGTTTTACTTTTTTAACCACAAGTCTTGGGTATAAGCAAAAGTAGGGAATTTAAATTATGGAAAAACATCTGGCACAGAAATAGGAATTAGTACATGCAGAATTCTATGGAATAGCATTCATATTTTACTTACATTAAATATCATGGTACTCATGTTTGAGCTGGGGAAACTTCATGGTTTTTGTTAGCCTTATAATTCATACATAGAACTTTGAATCATTGGGACAATCAGGTTCAATTCCTGGATTTGCTAGACTTTTCATGTTTCCTTGTGTGAGTCATTTAATCCCTTCTTGCCTCAGCTCTCCATCTGTAAAAACAGGAAATAACCATTCCTTTTTCTGCCTTTTCTGTTCCAATACAAAGTACCCCTGCTCTGAAGAGCTTAAAAAGTATAAGCACACCACTGACTGCCCTTCAAATATCACAGCCCTCTTCGTAAAGGCCATTAATGTGATTATTGCTAGTAATTTATTTTCTCTCTACTAAAACAGGCCCTAAATCTCTGAGGATTTGATATGTTTAGACTACTGCTTCTGTGTAAAAAATAATACCCAGAAGCATGAGGGTAGTTCTCTTTATAATAATAAGTAGGTATGAGCTGAGAATAGAAGTGCAAATCAGGTGTACTCTGGCTTTGGATTACAGTGATGTGGTCTTTTAGACCACTGACAAACTAGCTTGCCACCCAACGGTTCACATTTGACCTGGTATTAAATTAACTGGACACAACAAACACCCATCAGACAGCTAAAGTCACGAAAGGCCAAGAGATGGAGTGACTTTGTAGTTGTAATTATGCAAAAGACTAGGGGTTTTTTTGCATTGATATTGTTTATTGGACCAACTGCATGGTTGGAATAAAGTTAGACTAGCTTTTGAATGCAAGACATTCTTTACCAGGTCTTTGCATTTGAAAGCTTGTCTAACTTTATTCCAACCATACAGTTGGTCCAATAAAAGATATCACTCCAAAAAAACAAATCCTTGCCTCTCACAAACGATTCTTGTCATTTAAATTATGCAGGAAAAGCTGACAACCTCTCCCCCGCATCTTCCCCCCAAAAAACCCACTAGTGGCAGAGAGAGAGAACAATGTTGGGTATGTAAATTGAGGCAACAGTACAGTTGACAAATATTTACTTCTGGGCATTCTAATTAGTGTTGCACTTCGAGACTTTTTTTCTATCCTCTCATTCTTCAGGACTTACTGTTGCCCTGTGGGGTCAGGCCAATGCTCAGGATCTCAATATTGTGCCATTAATAAGTGTTGAATTAAATATGACTTTGAATGCAGTTTCTTTTTACACACACTGATATTCTAAATAGCATTTAAATCCTTGAGTGAAGGGGAAAAACAAAAACAAAACATGTTGACATTTTATCAGATGGTTCAGAGAAGAGGGGAGAAAGAAAAAAAAAGAATAAACAAAATACACACAACCTTTAATAAATATAATTTTGCTAATCATGTGCAATTTAAAACTTTATATGAATTGCTGCCCTTGTTTCAAATATTAAAACAACTTTCCAGTCCAACTGGATGGAAGTGTTCTGGTTTGGGATCCACAGACTGATTCAATTTTTAGAGGGGTATTTCCAAGTATTTTTATTATATCTTTATGATATTCATATGTATTTAAACTGTGACAACTTAAAACAAACCAAACAAATAAATGCAAAACATATAATGAAACACAAACAGACAATACATTTTTTTTTGTAGTAATTTTTGCCACGGCTTAGATGAGGAAGATGCTGCTGGTGGTAATGAGGCCTCATAGTCTATCAGTCACCTTTGATTACACTGTGGTTTCTGCAAAAGAAAACAAACACACACAAACCTGCCAAAGAAAACTCCTTGCAGTGGCTGGTCATTCATATTTACAAATGTGCAATGCTGATGTGCAGTGGCAGTGCACACATCACTGCCATTCTTGGGGTCCTTTTCTTCTATACTGAAAAAGTAGAGCAGTTACCTACAGGAGGGTGGCCAACATAAGTCGAGGACTTTTCTGGACTTTTCCTGCCTCAACATCAGGGTAGGCACTGACCAGCCCATCGGACACATTTTCCAACAGCTCGAAGCCATTACTTTCTGCTAGCCAAGAAGGGTGGCCGGCAGGATACAGAAGACTGTTCACCCCTCTGAACACAACCTCAGTGTTTTTTCTGCCCTGTGAAGGACTGGAGCATTATTTGTTCAGTACCAACCTAGCTCAGGTCCCATCTTTTTCCAAAAACATTCAGTGCAGCTCCAGTGTCTAGGAGAGCGCTGGTGCACCCTTGATTTCCCACTGTGGCAGGAATTCTTGGTCTCCCTCCTGGATCCCTAGTGTGGGCCTCCAATTTTTCCCATGAGCCTGGGCTCTGCTCATGGGTCCTATCACGGGGGCCCCCTCAGCACTCCTCTAGAGGTGGAGCTGTGGCTGCAACCCTGTTGGAATAGGAACGTTCTAACCCCTTTTTACCAAGCTCTGCCATCCACTTAATTAACTCATGCAGTGGTCATTTGTCCCATTTCTCCTCAGGTTCCCCATGATCCATGAGGAACTTCCAGACTATCATACACGTACCATCTCCATCTGGCACTGGCCTTGGCCATGCCAGATATGAATAGCGGTCCCCATTCATTCCTGTGTACAAATTTGACTCCGATGGTCATGGATACTGATCCATACCTCCCCCCCCCACCCCATATGCCTATCTGGTTTTGGATATGCACTTTCATTTGAATAGGTAATTATGTGATCTGGTGCATGCTCTGGGATTTCCTTGGGCTGGGTGGCAGCTATCGCCCCCCCCCCCCATTTTCCGACAAGCATTCTGCATCCTGGGCACGGAGCAAAATCTCACCCAGGGTGTAATTATGCTCGCTGAGTGGTCCCATTAAACCAATTATGGATAGGTGCATTCCCTCCTGCACCTCCTGCCAAAAGCCACAGGGGTAGTTAATTGCTTTTATGTCAGGGGTTCTGTTATTTGCTCTGTTTAGGGGCAGTACAGATCCTGACAGCAAACCTAGCATCATGCACTGTATCAAGTAATCCCTTATAGTTTCCCCCAGATTTTGGTGGCTGGCCCCAAATTGTCCCTTAAAGATTTTTCTCCCTAAGCTACTCCTAATGTCTGCAATGCTCAGGGGAATTGCTTCCTTCCCAAAGCCACTATCCTGTTGAATGGCTGTCTGAAGCTCAGGAGTGGCACACAAACTCAGTAGACGATGCCACTCTGTCATGCTCGGAGACACATTCTGTACCATATTTAATGATTTCTGTAGCCGCTGGACCAAATTCTTTAAGTCTGCCTGACCCAGTGTTTTTCCCAGTGCAGCCAGATTTGATCCACTGAGGAAGACTGTGATCTGGGTGGTCTGGCTGGGGTTCCCCAGAGCATCCCTAGTGATAGATGTCAGTGTAATTACATTTACATCTGCCACAACGTTGTCTCCCTTCTTGGTCTTGGGAGTTTCTTGGGGTTGGAAAAGGTTTGTGGGATTCTCAGACTTTCCCAGTTATCCTCCCCACAAAACTCCCCTGGGTTGAAAGGAATATCTGGGTCCCAACCTTGGTCTTCATGGATCAGAGCCGCAATTTGGAAGCTGTGTTCCTGGAGTTCTTTTTTCAATCTATTAATAGTGGCAATACAGGGGCCGTGGTTCACTTCTGCACCCTTGTTGGCTGAATCCTTTTCCATAGTTTTGACTAGACTCTGCAAAGCCTCTCGGTGGGCCTTCTCCTGACCCAAGGCCTCTGATTGCTGGGTCAGGGTTCTGTTAATTTTGTGCAGGTTCTAATTTTTTGCCTCTAAATTTTGGTATAGCCCTTTTAGAGTTTCGTTGCTTATATCTAATTGATTAGGTGATCTGCAAAACTCAGGTCTTCAATTTTGGAGGCTTTTTCAAAATTTTCTCAAGTTGCAGTTTGTATTGCATGCCACAGTAGCCACATTAAGGCACTGTGCCACTTCTGGGCTGAGGGTTTTTCAGAGAGGTGATAATTTTCAAATTGCTTCTCCAGATCACCAGTGGAGAAGCCTGGGACACATACATTCTCCTTCCATGGGCTAAGCCCACCCTTCAAGATTTCCTTATGGAGGGAGAGGACATCCTTGCTCTTTACCCATGTGACCTCCTGTTTTCCCACCCCAGTCTTAGGGGTCCTGCTCTTGAACAAATTGAACATGATTTCTAACCACACAACAAACAACAACTACACAAACAATTACAAATACACAAACCTACACCCCTTCAGTACAACTGCAATGTCCTGTCCTGAAGTTGCAACACCCAACAGCAGTAATTCCAATACTGGGCCCCACTACAAGTCCAACAACAACAGAATTGGAACAGCAATGGGTCCACCTACTACAATCAGGTGCCCTTCAATAACACACACAGGGGATACACACAAGCACACTAGCTCTCTCAACTCACACTATATACTCATGCTCACTCCCACTAACACCTGCAATATGCCTGCATTCTCCACCATAAAAATGTTGCTCTGGGGGGTCAGGCCAATGCTCAGGATCTCAATATCGTGCCATTTGACAGGAGGCATGGTGCACAATTGCACATGCACACATATCACCAGTACACGCACATACACACCTTAATGATAATGACATGAAATCATACACAATACACACACATATACACACAGATTAAACATTGATTCAGGTGACTGTGTGTGTGTGTGTGTGTGTGTGTGTGTGTG
>NW_017729024.1:107877424-107878039 GCF_001723915.1 Gavialis gangeticus
CCCCCCCCCCCATTTTCCGACAAGCATTCTGCATCCTGGGCACGGAGCAAAATCTCACCCAGGGTGTAATTATGCTCGCTGAGTGGTCCCATTAAACCAATTATGGATAGGTGCATTCCCTCCTGCACCTCCTGCCAAAAGCCACAGGGGTAGTTAATTGCTTTTATGTCAGGGGTTCTGTTATTTGCTCTGTTTAGGGGCAGTACAGATCCTGACAGCAAACCTAGCATCATGCACTGTATCAAGTAATCCCTTATAGTTTCCCCCAGATTTTGGTGGCTGGCCCCAAATTGTCCCTTAAAGATTTTTCTCCCTAAGCTACTCCTAATGTCTGCAATGCTCAGGGGAATTGCTTCCTTCCCAAAGCCACTATCCTGTTGAATGGCTGTCTGAAGCTCAGGAGTGGCACACAAACTCAGTAGACGATGCCACTCTGTCATGCTCGGAGACACATTCTGTACCATATTTAATGATTTCTGTAGCCGCTGGACCAAATTCTTTAAGTCTGCCTGACCCAGTGTTTTTCCCAGTGCAGCCAGATTTGATCCACTGAGGAAGACTGTGATCTGGGTGGTCTGGCTGGGGTTCCCCAGAGCATCCCTAGTGATAGATGTC
>NW_017729024.1:107883039-107888877 GCF_001723915.1 Gavialis gangeticus
AGGAGCAGAGATTAGAGCAGGACTGGAACTGTAGTAAAGCAAAACCCAGCTCAGGGTTCCAAATAACAGTTTTATTAAATGAACACTGTACTGTACAGCTTGGTTCCCACACACACTCACACAAGCACTCACACACACTCACGCAATGGTAGCAGGAGAAAGGAACTCAGTGGAAGGGTTGGAGTCCAGGTAGGGAAAGGAAACAGAGACTAAGTGCTTGGTTAAAGAGAAGATGGGGGTGATAGGTAACTATCCAGGCTGGGAGGGGGTCCTTGATGGCCAGTTGGGTTCTTTCTCCAGCAGGTGTTGTCCAGAGGGGGGTGCCAGCAGGGTCTCTGGGTTGATAGGCAGCATGACATGGAGCAGGTCTGGTCCAGATGAAGATGGAGTCCCAAGGAGTCAGTCTTCACTACCCATTTTTATGGGGCAGACTACCTATGATCTCCCATGTCCAGGCAAGGTCAGCCCTTTTCCAGAGGGTTCCAAATGTTCAGACTGAGTTCATACTTGGCCCAATGGTGGGTTGCCTCATCTTTTGATTCTTGAATGCTGAGGGTGGTTCCAGTGGCTGGGTCATTGTTCCAGGTATTGGTTTTGATGGTGGGGTGATTTAGGAGGGGGTCCTGCTATCATTGTGTTTCACTCATCCATTCACTCTTTTGTTTCAGGCATTCAAGGAAAACCAATTTACAGAGGGGTAGGTATGAGTCATAGTTGCAACATATTGTATAGGGCAGAGGACACAAGGTGAAGGTTTGACATACAAAATGGAAACTTGACATTCATTTACAGACACAGGCCTAAACCATACAGTATTAATATGAACCAATAAAAATAAATGCAAAAAATGATAGGAATACAATATAAAACAGTAAAAATGAATACAAACATAACAGGACACTATTTACAATATAAAAAGGGGCTTATTACAACAATAGCATACAAGAACTTATCTTAGCTCACTTAATACTACTTGTAATCACTTATAAGGGATACAGAGGACAGAGAGAAAGTCAGAAATGCTTAGGGGAAGGGGAGGGAATGTATTTCAAAATTAAAAAAAACAAGAACTGGGGGGGTTGTTACCTACTCCTGCTCAACTTGGTTGATATATAGGCTAGAGCAAGGCTCTGATTACAGTGCCCAATGGCTGGGCTGGAATTCTATACTCACAATAAAAAGGCAGACAGAAGCCTCGCTACTAAATGCTGAAGCAAGAGGTCTAGAGAAAGGCTGCCATCACAGTGCTGCACCGCAGAGACATGCTAAGACAGAAAATACCTTTGTGCTTCTATGTTTAAAATGAAGGTAGCATAGGAGCAAGTAAATGTGACCACCAGCATGTTCTCTTCAAAGGAACTGAGGACAGAACCAGGTTTACACCCTCCATGTGCTTTTTGGAAGATATGTATTTCATTAGCATTAGACGATGGGGCTGGTTCACAGTTATAGGAAAGAGATTTTTCTTGAGCATGCACAAAGGCCAGTGCTATGTTCTGAGGGAGATGGGTGGCCTTTAGCTCTTTTCTCATAATTCAGATCACTAGGTGTCATATCAGACTAGGTTTCTGTTGAAAACACTGCTTTTGTTACCAGGTTACCCTCCATTCCTATGGAGATAGGATTTGGTTTGTCCCCAAAACAATGAAAATATTAAGTCACAAAATACGTGTTTGCAAATATAGCCTGGTGAAACATTTCACTTTCATCTCCACTGACTCATTTTATTTAGTATAATACAGAAGGCTGAGAAGGTACTGTTGCTGTACAGTTTCCATTTCATTTTCAAGCTTAACTTACCACTGCACTATCATTCTCAGGGGTAAAACTACTATACGTTGCTGTGAAAATTGAAGAAACAATTATTGTGCTAATTGCACGACAACATGTAATTTGTTCTGGCAACAAACATCTTCCTTATCTTCAGAGGTATTTGATAAGTTTCTAATTCACATTTGCTCTAGCACATTCCTAAATAAGATTTTTCAATTTTACTTTTCCACACAAGCAGTACATCTCAAATATAGCAAAATTAACATTTACAGTTGGCAAGGATTATTGTGGGTGATATCTTTTATTGGCCCAACTGCATGGTTGGGATAGGCTTTCAAATACAAAGAATTTGAAAGCTTTTCTAAATTTATCCCAATCATGCAGTTAGGCCAATAAAAGATATCACCCACAACAATCCTTGCCTCTCACATAATTCCTGGACCATCAGAGCTACAACATCACTCCAACACTACCATTTAGTTGCAAACAAATGCTTCATTTCCTTTATTATGGAGATATCTGGAATATCAGAAATGCTTCCTGAGAGATGTAATAGAAGTAACTTAAACAGGATACATTTTTGGTAGATTTGTTCTTTAACACAATATATTTTATATGAATCCTTTTATCAATCTGGAGTATAGAGTGGCGAAGCGGGGGGGGGGGGGGGCAAGGGGAGCTTGCCCATGGCTGCAGCGCAAGGTGTTGAATGGCAATGGCAACTGCTGCATGCAAACTCTCCCCCTGCATCTGGCTGGCTGAGCGGCACCTGTGCACCCTGCAGAGCAGAGCCATTGCCCTTGACCCCCCAGCCCTGATCCTGGGAGGTGGCAGAGCAGGGTGGTGGGTGGCAGCGCTTCATCCCTACCCACTCGTGTGTACCTCCTAGCACCTTTCCAAGTACTCCCAGGGGTATGCATACCCCCAAGTTGACAACCCCTGCTCTAATGTGTAGGCTATGGAATCACTAGCTCTCTGGCCCAACAAATATTTAATTTTTATATAAATTAGCACATGTTCAAAAAGAGACATTGAGATTGTCTGTTTCCCAGCAGGTACTTAAAAGTGGGACTCTCAGGTCCCAGGTGAGTTACCTAAATCAGTAGTTTTCAATAGGGCTGTGCAAAGCTTTGGTAGCCGATTCAATTTGGAGGAGATTCAGTCTGATTTGGCAGCTGAATCTCCAAATCCAAATTGAATCATGGGTCCCATTAAAAGGTCCAAATCAAATCGGAAGCGTCTGAATTGATTTGGAAATGATTCAGAAAGATTTGCAGGTTCAGAAGGCAGGCTTGCAGGAAACAGAAACTGAGAAGAGGGAGGGGGATGGGGGGGGGACTGCTCTAATATTGACATCTGTAGCTCGCCAATGACTATGATCTTTCCCTGAGTTCCCTTCCAATCACAGTGCTCTGGGGGAGGGACATAGAAACAACATATAAGGCTGTGTGTGAACTGATCTGTGCCTTTTGTGAGCTGTCTCTTGGACCATCAGCATCTGAAAGGCTCTGGCTTGCTATCTAGTCTCTTGGTAGCTAGTTTCTCTTCTTCTGTGTTTTCCTTGACAGTGTGTCATCACTGTGCAGGAAAGAACAACATATATTCCAGACACACACACATTTTGCAGCACACCAAACATCATGAAGCATGCTAGAGAGGCAGGTGCCAGGTCTTCTGGCAGAGGGGGGAGAGGGGGCAGAGGGAGAGCTGCAAGATCCCCCTGCCCTAAACATAGACACACCCTCTTTCCTGGCAGCAATGAGTTTTCCGCTGCTAGTGGAAGCAAGGAGGTGGGAGCAGTGTCTGCACCTGCACCACCTCCACTAACAACAGTAATAACCACCAGCATGACAGTCTCCACCCCAATTTCAGTTTCCAGCTTGAGCCTTCCAGTGCCAGAGGAAAGGCTGGATCTGGAAGCAGAGGAGCTGAGTGCCATAGCTAAGGAAATTCTGGGGAAGGAGTGGGAATCTGAGTTTGTGCTCCACATGCCTCAAAGTTCCCCTAGAGGCAGGTCTCCTTCTCCAGAAGGCATGTCAGAGGAGATTATGGGGCAGGTGGCTCAGCTCCTCTGGTTGTTGTCCCTCTGCCTGGTGAGGAGAAGGATAAGGCAGGATCCCCACCTTCAACCCAGAAGTGGGTGGGTAGTGTAGTGTGGGATCATTTTGAGGTGGCAGATGATCCCAGGTATGCTACCTGCCAGCACTGCCAAAAGCAGATCAACCAGGGCAAGGAGGTGAAACACTTCACCACCATGGGAATGCTCCTGCATCTCAGGAGGCAGCACCCCCTTGCCCTTGTTCCTCCTCATCCTGGCACCAGTGGAAGCATGCCCTAAAAGAAGTCCCCCTCTCACTCCAAAGCCCCCATCCCCAAGAAGCAGAGGCAGGGCACCCTGCACCAGTGGGGGAAAGGTGGAGACAAAGCGGGGCATGTTCCCCAGGTGAGTGAGATCACCCAGAACACTGGGGAGATGCTTGCTCTGGATGGCCAGTCCTTCTCCTTTGTTGAGCATCTAGGGTTCATGTGGCTCATGGTGCTTCTGATCCCAGCCTACCAAGTGCCCACATGCACAACCTTTAGCAGGACAGTGGTACCCTCCCTGTATGAGGCATGCAGGGAGTACTTGAGGGAGGAGCTGCACAACACAGGGCCACAGGTTGCCTTACACTTCACCTGAGACATCTGGAGCAGCCGGGGTGGAGATCATGCCTACATTTCCCTCACAGGGCACTGGTGTAATCAGTCAGGACATCAGTGGGCTCTCCTTCAAGCAGAGGTGATAAATGAGTCCCACATAGCAAGGGAGATCATGGTGGCCATGAACCACATGGTGCAAAGTTGGCTTGTTGGGAAGGGTGAGCTCACTCACGGGTTCATGGTCACTGACAACAGGGAAAATATGAAGGCAGTGCGTGATGCAAACTTTTTTGGCATCTGCTGTGTGGCACACTTGTTCAACCTCATAGTCAGGGATGTCTTGGAGGGGGACAAGGCTCCCAGTAATGGTGCTGTCACTACCACAACGAGGCAGCTCATTTCAAAACAGAGGACGGTAGTGGTCTACTTCTACCGGAGAATCAAGACTGGCAAAATGTTGCAGGACAAACAGGCAGAGCTGAGCATCCCACAACACAAAATCATGCAGGATGTGGAGACTCGGTGGAACTCCACAAGCCTGATGCTCAAAAGTCTGGTCAAGCAACAGAAGGCCATCCATGAGATGGCTTTCCTCAGGGCGATTGGGATCAACAGCCCCCTTAACAAAACAGAGCGGGATACTATCTCCCAGATCTTGGTGGTCCTCACGCCATTCCTTGAGGTCACCAAGAGCCTCAGCAATGGCAATGCCCTCTTTACCCAGGTGATCCCCACAGTGAAGGAGCTTGTTAATCAAATGGAGAAGTTCCAGGGAATTAATGTTCCTGGGTGGGGCAAGCCGCTTTCACCAGAGGTGCAGGCACTGATGCAGGCTAACAGAGAAACACTGAAGGAGGGCATCAAAAAATTGCTGAATCCATTGTGGTCCAGTATGGTCCATGTGCTGGCGGGCATGTGTGACCTGAGGGTGAAGAGAAGCATCTGCAGCAGCAAAACCCTTGATCACTGGGAGAATCCTGGAGTCAGAAGGGCTGAGGTAGGGGGATGTGGAATAGGGGGATCCACTTTCCTGTGCCAGCACTCCAACCACCAGCTAATTTCCTCCACCACAGATGCTGCCAACATGGGCGAAGGGCATGGCTTCAATGTTGGGGTCCAGTGTATTTTCACAGACAAGCTTATGAACTTCACTTCATCAACCTCCTTGATACAAAAACTCGTGGACTCAATATAGACATTGGGTTTATAACACACTATAACCTGCCTGACATCTGACTCCCCAGGTACCTCTCCACTTTTACTTGCTACATTCCCCTTCTCCTCCCCACTGCCACCCACTGCTCCATGCTGCATGGGGGGTCTGCACAAGCCCCCCAAAGCCCTGAGGCTGCTGCAGGACCAGTGAGTCCTGGGGTTTTTCTCTGGTTTTTTTTCTTAAAGGGCCGGAGCTGGGCCAGGTGGGGC
>NW_017729024.1:107889310-107894379 GCF_001723915.1 Gavialis gangeticus
CCCTGATTTGATTCGGATTTGGAGATTTGGCCACCAAATCTCCTCCGAATCAAATCACCAACCAAAGCTTTGCACAGCCCTAATGCCAGTACATAGAAGGAACATTTCTGAAGTCCAAACAAAGTTTTGTAGAACTGTAAAATCATTTTACTTATAGCTGCAGATATAATGTGTTTAACAACCAAACTACATTTCCCAACAATCACCCTGAAAATTTGCTTTCATGTCAAATCTACATAGCAACAGAACCTCCATAATGATACTGACTGCATTTAGACCTGGGTGCTATTTAACAACCTATGATAAAAAGATAGCATCAACATGCAAAGTACTAACCCTAGAACCTACTTAAATCAACAGTAGCATAATTCTGGAAGGTCTGATTCACCACTTATTTACATCAGTGAAATC
Source organism: Gavialis gangeticus (assembly GCF_001723915.1). NCBI lineage: Eukaryota > Metazoa > Chordata > Crocodylia > Gavialidae > Gavialis > Gavialis gangeticus. The sequence continues at coordinate 107,889,722 of NW_017729024.1, forward strand.
TATGTGAAGTTATTTCTCATTAACAAAGATCTAAACAATCCTCCTTTTATCTTTCCCTTGTATGTTTGTGAGAGGGATTTTAAGTGGCAAAATGTAAAGAAAAATTCCTTCTAGTCTGAGAAGTATATTATATGTTCTATTGTAATTAAATAAATGTAATTAAATAAGTAAGCCATTAACCTATTTATCTGTAACTACTGGGAGGCTAGACAATCAACTCTGCTTATATCTGCAAGTATATTCTCATACTCACAGCTGCTGTTAAGATTTAACAATCTTTCTGTTCTTGCATAGGCAGTCCACGGTTATAAACTAAAGTATGTGATTACACTATAATGAGATGTTTGAACTATTCCTGGGAAGCTTGCTGCACCTAATAAATGGTTTAACCATAGTGACTTTTCCAAATGATAAGGTATGTGCCAATTACTCACTGTGCCTTTTCAAAATGAATGCTGATTTTTCAATTCCCTCTGTCAGTCTTTTCAAGAGTGAAAATGGTCAAAGATTTTCAGACAGGTTTCTCCAGCTTTTTGTGGATTTTTAACAAATGCACCAAACAAATGCATGGCAATTCACTTTACTTTGCTCAGTAGGTTCTCAGGTTTAAGGAGAGTGTAGCCCTATTTTGTTTTTAAGAGCCATATTTTTCTAGAATGTTCTGGTAGTAAGTGATCAGTGCAGTTGCCAAAAAAGAAAAAGTACAAGATCTTTAAAGGACATAGAAACCTTAACACAAAGAAAGACATGTAGTAGTATTTTCAATGATACCTAAAGTGCCAATTTTCACCAATTGCAAATTTTAAAAATTCTGCTAGGCACCCAATTCCCAGTGGCAATTAGAGCCCAAATACCTTTAAAAATCAGAATTCATGCAAAAGTCTTGATTGGGGGAGAGAAAAAATGGTTTTGTGGGCCAAGGCTCAACAGCACATATTTCCTATATGGTCTTAGTCAATACGCTAAAGGCTAGATCCATAAAAGGACTGAGGTGTTGCAATGTTCAGTATTGCTGCCCATACCTGATGGGCACTGACCTCAGTAGTGAGATTTTGATTTGGACACCTGGGATTCCTATGTAGTAAACAGAGAGAATTTGGGATATCATGATTAGGTAGCAGGCAGCAAGATGAGCAGGTAGGTGCTTGAGGTAGCTAGGAGCCTGAAGATAGGATTATGTCTTAAAACCAACCCCTTTCCAAGATTTAAGAATTTCCTTCTACTTTAGATTCACCACCCTGAGCCCTCATTTCGAATGATGCACCTAGCGTTTTTCAAAAGAAGAAGGATCAGACTGTTGTTTTAGCCCCCAGAGGAGGTATTGAACAATAGTTCACTGGTTATCATGTGCACCAAGGATGTAGGAGACTGGGGTTTAATTCCTTATCCAGGAGGCATTGTACACAAAATTGGATGATAGGAAACAAGGAAAGCGAAAGCTCTCTCATTGCCTCTTGTCAAAGTTCTTTCACTCCACATAAATAATTAAATATTCAACAGGCCACTGAAAGCATGTGAATGACTTTATAGCCTAATGGTTAGGGCACACAGCTGAGAAGACCATAGCCCTAGTTTTCTGTCCCTATCTCATTGAATACTTCTTTATTTAATTATTAAAGTGAAGTGGAACCATTTCCATAAAACTTGATCCCCACCTAGAATAGTGTCCCAAAAGCAGGAGGGTGTGGGTCATGTCCATTCAGGAAGACAATAGAAAAGGGGTCAGTAACACAAGGCCCTTTTGCTCGGAGCACCACAACCAGCCTGAGCTCTGGGATGCTGCCACTGGCCATGGAGCCCGGGCTGCTTGCAGCAGGTGGCGGAGAGCCTGCAATTCCTGCTGCAAGCAGCCTGGGGTCTGTGGCAGGCAGCAGCTGCCCAGAGGCCAGGCTGGCTGTGGCAGGCAGCCAGGAGGCTGTGAACAGCTGTGCTGGGCTCTGGAGCTGGTGGCCGGGCTCTGTGGCAGTGGCAGCTGCATGCACACCTTGGGGCACATGGCCAGATGCAATGCAACCCCAGCCACTCCCCCAAGGTGTTGAAGCTGCCACTGCTGCCATGGAGCCAGTGTTGGGGCTCCAGACTCTGGTGCAGCTGTTTACAGCCTTGCAGCTGCCTGTTGCAGCTGTTCAGAGCCTGGGCTGGCTGTGGTAGGCAGCTGGCAGGATGAAAGCAGCTGTACCTGGCTCTAGCACCCCAGCTGAGCTCCATGGCAGTGGTGGGTGCACATGTGCCTTGGGGTACATGATGGGGGAGAGGCCAGGTTGTGCTGCCTCAGGCCCCTTCAGGGCTGTGCTCCCTGAGGCATGTATGCAACTGCCAACACCCACAGAACCTGGCCAGAGCTCAGTGCAGCTGTTTGTAGCCTCCTGGCTGATTGCCAAAGCTGGCTTGGGCGCTGGGCAGCTGCATCAGGCAGGCTGCAAACATCTCCACTGAGGTCCAGAGCCCCAACACTTCCTATAGAGTGGCAGTGGCTGCATGCACACCTAAGGGTGCATGACAGGGAAGAAGCCAAGGCAGCATAACCCTGGCTTCTACCCTGCTGTTCACCTGTGTAGAAATTAATTAGCAAGACCATAGATAATAGTGTAGAAATTAACTACAAAGCAGACTCAGCACTTCAAGGACACAGCCTGATAAGACTCTGGAATGACCAAATCCTAGTCGCCTTGCAGTCTGAAGCAATCAAGGATGTAGCCCCCTCCCTATTAGTTAGCATTTCAAAAACAAGCATGTAGCCAAAAACCAGTTTGAACTAATTAGGGGTTTCTCACACTGACCTGAGACCTTGTTTTCTTTCACAGTGGAAAATTCCCACTTGCACGTGCATCTTGTCTAAACTATAAATCGCCTCTAACAGTTTTAGTCAGGGCCTCTGAGCTTGCTCAGGGTGCCCAGCATGCCGAATAAAATTTGGGACTGACAGCGACTCTGTGTCTTTAGGAACAGCTCCTCAAGGGGTCACAAACTCCTCAACAATTTGGCGACCCAGATGGGACCCCTTGTGTGCTGACCTGGCTGCTCGTCGTTTGGACCAACCTTCCCAGCCGGCATAGGTGAGTTTGTCACCATTTGGAGGGCCTGCCTCCAGAAGCTTTTCTTTGGTCTGGACCCGGAGCCGAGGTCCTGTGGGCAAGGTCCATGTGGGGGAGCCGAGGTCCTGTGGGGGAGGCATTTCCATCCAGCCAGGGGAAGGAGTACCTGAATGTGGTGGTTCAGGCTCCTTTGCGAACCTAGCCGGTCCCATTTGTGGATGGCGGGGGCAGCTTCCAGGTTCACCCTACTCTAATTCATGTGCCTTTCACCTGAGGGGACCTCCTCATTTTGCAACAACAGACCCCTTCTTTTCGGGAAAAGCCTGATGAAGTAGGACAGACTATTCGGCATGTAGTCCATACTTATGACCCTTCTTGGTCAGACATGCAGGAACTCATGGATACCCTGCTGACCCCATATGAGCGGGCTAAAGTTTTAAACTGCGCCAAGGCTGTTGCCTCAGCAGCAAAAAGAGATACTTGGCCTTCTAATGAACCTAATTGGGATTACAACACCCCCGGGGGAAGGGCATCCCTGAGGGAAGCCCAGAATGACTTACTAGCAGGCTTTGATGAAGCAAGTAAAAAGCCTATGAATTGGGGAAAATTCCATGCGTACAAACAGGGACCCGAGGAGCATCCGGATGCCTTCTTTGCCCGTTTGTGTGAGGCAGCCAAGACATACGTTTGTCTCAATGTAGATAAACCTGAGCATATGCCTTCTCTGGTATCAGCCTTTGTAAACCAGAGTGCTCCCAATATCAAGGAGCATTTCTGCAAGTATACTCCAGGGTGGGAAGGAAAGGGTATGTTAGAGATAAGAAATATAGCAAGCTATGTGTTTGATGGGAGAAAGGAGAGGGAAAGGAAGAAGGAGAGAAAGGAAGATTTTAAGCTAGTAGCTGCAATGGTTGAGGGAACTGTGCACAGCATGTCAGGAAGAGGACGGAACAGAGGAAGGGGCCAGGGAGGGTTTCAACAAAAGCGATTAAGTCAGAGAAATCAGGGCGAAGGGTGGTCCACAGTTCAAAAGGCCAGCGAGGTATGTTACTACTGTAAACAACCTGGATACTTCAAACGAGAGTGTCCCCAGAGGAAAGGGATGAACATTGGAGCCATCTCAGAACGGGGGCCCCCTCCGGACCAGTGACGCGAGGAGCCGGTGTCAAAAACTACTCACAGGAAAGAAGGACTCAATGACCCGACTGACCACCCTCACCCAGTCTGCCCTGCAGTAACTATAAATTGCAGTAAGAGCGACCCTGTTGCCTCAATTCAGGTAGGAGAGCAATGATATGGTTGTTTAATTGACACCAGCGCTACTATGTCTATGTTATCTACAACTCCTGAGCATGCAGGTCTAATTGAAGAAGGAACTGAGAATGTGATGGGAGTGGGGGAAGAATTGTTCAAAACTAGCAGGAGTGCCCCTACTCGAATCCAAGTGGGACCCTTGTCATGTGAACATTCCTTTTTGTTGTCTGCCCATGCTCCTATGAATTTGTTAGGACGGGATCTATTGTGTAAGCTGAGGGCCACTCTACGCTGTAGTCTGGAGGGAATAACTTTAGAATTACCAATTAACAAATTGCCTTATTTCGCCAGGGCATTGGCCTCGGGGGG
>NW_017729024.1:107894445-107896360 GCF_001723915.1 Gavialis gangeticus
GTGGAACTACAACAATTGCCAGCCACATTGTGGGGCTGGGAGTCCACCGATGTAGGACTGCTGAAGTCTGCCACTCCAGTTGTTATTCAAACTAAGAGGGAGTCCCACCTTGCGTGCCTCAGTATCCGCTGAATAAAAAGGCAGAAGAAGGTTTGCAACCCCTGATAGGTGAATACATCAGGAAAGGGATCTTAGTGGAGTGTCAGTCTCCTTGCAATACCCCCAAGTTACCAGTCAGGAAACCTAAACTAGGAAAGGATGGCAAGCCTGTTTATTGTTTTGTGCAAGACTTATGTGCTATAAATGATTATGTGACTCCCAGAGCTGCCGTAGTTCCTAACCCTGCCACTATTGTTACTTCCATCCCATGGTGGGCCACCCGATTCACAGTAATTGATTTGTGTGCCACCTTCTTTTCAATCCCAGTTGCAGCCCAGTCTCAATACCTTTTTGCCTTCACTTGGAAGAGAAAACAACATTTAACCTGGACGCGACTTCCCCAAGGATACACCGAGAGTCCTACTATGTTCAGCCAAATCCTGACAAGAAACTTACAAAGTATCATACTTACCTCAGATACAGTGCTCATACAGTATGTTGATGACCTACTACTAGCATCACAGACTCAGGTAAACTGCCGGACGGACACTTTAAGACTATTAGAAAGATGAGCTGAAAGAGAACATAAAGTATCCCCAGGAAAGTTACAATATTGCCAAAAGAAGGTTACATACCTGGGGCATGTGATCTCAGAGGGACTGCGGGAATTGTCTGATGAAAGGGTAAAGGCTATAAAAGACTTCCCAAAGCCCACCACTAAGAGGCATATGCGAGCCTTTTTAGGCGCAGCTGGATTTTGCCGGCCGTGGATCCCTGCTTGTGGAGAGATGGTTAAGCCTCTGGTAGAGACCACTGGGAAGGGAGAACCTGAAGTGGTTCAATGGACCCCCAAGCTAGACCATGCTTTTCACAAAGTTAAACACCAGCTATCGCAAGCCCCTGCTCTAGGACTCCCCAACTACGAGAAGCTGTTTGTGTTGTTTGTCCATGAGAGACAGGGAGTAGCTTAAGGAGTCCTAACCCAGAAACTGGGACCTCAGCTACGCCTGATCGCTTATTATTCTGCCACTTTAGATCCAGTGGCAAAAGGGGTAGTTAGCTGTCTGCACGCCATTGCAGTGGCAGCACTGCTTGTTGAGCAATCGAAAGAGCTAGTCATGGAGTACCCCCTCAAAGTCAGGGTTCCTCATGAAGTTGAAGCCCTAATGACTAAAGAAAAGACTCAAGCCTTCTCTCACCAGCGTTTAGCCCAGTACAAAGTGACTCTGTTAGCTGCCGAGAACGTGCGCACCTCATGCTGTACTAGCCTCAACCCAGCCTCGCTTTTGCCTCATCCAGGGGATGGAGAGCCACATCACGACTGCTGCACTGTTGTTCGCATGATGGAAAAGCCCCAAGATGACCTCAATGATGTGCCCCTGAACAATCCTGACTTAGTCTTCTATGTGGATGGGTCCTCCTATATAGAAGCTGGAGTTCATCGGACTGGGTATGCGGTCGTCACTGACTTCAACATCGTTCAAGCAAAGCCCTTATCTCCCCAGCTAAGTGCACAAGCAGCTGAACTGATTGCTTTAATTCATGCATGTGAACTGGCAACTGGGATAACTTTAAACGTATACACTGACAGTAGGTATGTGTTTGGGATTTGCCACTCCACCAGGCAATTATGGAAACAGCGAGGCTTCATTACTTCCTCCGGAGCAAAGATTGCAAACTCCACTCAGGTTTCTGAGCTCCTGGAAGCCATCCAGAAACCCAGACAGATAGCCGTAATGTATGTCGCTGCACACACTGGTGGGAGCACGCCTGAGCTTAAAGGAAATGAGCGGGCGGACTTCCCCCCCCCCCCCCC
>NW_017729024.1:107896981-107901911 GCF_001723915.1 Gavialis gangeticus
TGTGTGTGTTTGTGTGTATGACTGATTTGGGGACTGGAGGAACCCAGCCCCACTGAACTGAGTCCTGCAAGATAGTTTCACTGGGGGTGAGGTCTTGCAGAAGGGAGAGATACAGCTCCGTATAGAAACACAAGTAACACAAGCAGCACATTAATAGAATTACCAAGACCCTAGCCCTAATAAATGAGCACACCCCAAAGTAGCGGGCAAATCTGATAACACTCTTGACATGTGAGCTACAGAGCTTGCTCTTAAAAGTAAGTAATGTGATGGTAGATGCAGCTGCTGCCTTCAGTCTCTTTAAACTGACTTCCATATTAAGCCAATTTCAAATTGGAATTTCAATGGTATATGGTTCAAAATTAGCCTAGATTACATATTCAGAAAAGTGATTATTTTAAGGAAGCAGGCCATAGCTAAAACCAGCATTTTCATGCAATCCTGTAAACGTCCTTTCTGAAATATGCTTATGAAAGAAAGTCTAGTTATTGACTTCAAGGCTGATAATCTTCAAGTACTGTTTATGAATTCTGAAGCAGCTTGTGATATTCTTGCTTTATAAACTTTGGACATTTTTTTAATTCAAAAAATAAAACTTAGCCTCCTCAGCTGCACAATATTTTTAAAAATGCTGTACCTAGTACTATTAAAAATGCAACACTTGCTACTCCATGGGGATTATGGAACCTACTGAAACCACTGGTAGCTACCATAGTTTAATTAAAAGCATATATCACTTTATGTACCATCCACTGTACCTATTACTCCACCTACACATGAGACTGTGATTAAGGAAATCACCCTAACCAAAGGTCCTAATTAAGAAAAGCATTATTATTCAGTAAAGGCAGTTGAGCACATGCTTCACTATAAACAAATATTTAAGCCCCATTGATTTCAGATGATTAAATGTTCTGTATTGGTGTAAGTCAGCATTCCACAGAAAAGAACCTGTGTGTTTTTCATATGTTAATTTTACATATGTAATATGTCTATCCTAATACGTGTATACTTCATAAGACACTTGACAAACTTGAGTAGCACAGAAATCAGCGTAGGTGGACTATTACAGCAATAACTCTTACAGCATAAGTGTAAAATATACTATGTTCTAGTGACTTTTTTTAAAGGATTCATTATAGTGTCATTCAATTGTAGGCACTATAACAGTTTCACAGTCAAAAGGAAAATACTAAATAAAATCAAAATAGAAACTCTTATAACTATCACCTCTGCTACAAGTTCCAGAACTATTCTTTCCTGCAAGCATAGTCTTCGACAGTTAACGTAAAAATGTGATAAAGTACATGACTGGCTACCAAATTTATCAAATATTTAATAAAACCTGTTATTGGTTACTCATTTTAACTACATATGACACCCTGAAGCACTCTGAAAACTAGTAAATATCCTTGCTCTTCTCCCTTCAGTACAAACAATTTTAATGAAATGTTAAGGTCATAAGACATTGGCTGCTTGTTTTCGATTCTGTGATTTGTGCTTTAAGTTTTAAGCAATAGTATTTCATATTCTGACATTTATCTTACAATAGTAATCTGAATTTTATTTTTTGAGTTTCAAATGCTAATAAGCACTACTTTATGCTACTCCTCTGCTGAACTCCTGAAGTATTACAGGGAGAAAAAAAGATGATTGGATAGGTCCCCAAGACTTCTACATTTTACTCACTTCTCGTATTGTTTTCCCTCCCCACCTTCAGACTACATAAATGTTTACATTCATGCACCGTAAGAAATTGCTCTGAAGACGGAATACAGGTCTAATTCAAACAGGGAGTACTGCTGATATCACAGAACACAAAAGCACAGCGGGAAGGGTTACAAACAACAGCATGGTCTCAAAAATGAATTCAGAGGAATTCATCTGCACATTAATTTTGACATTGCTGTTGAGTGTACAGACCCAACTGTTTGTCCTTCTAGAATGCCATCTTGCACTCTCTCCAACCACCACTCCTCTACAATATTGTGTCATACAAACAGGGTTGCTACCTGGCCAGTTTTATTACTGGCTCATCCAGGGTTATTGTTGTACCCTTGGTCACAGGGAAGACAGATGAATCAAGGCAGAAGCCACATGTTAAAGTGTTCAATGAACAAAAACACCAGACATAAAGGAGAGAATGAATGCCCCATCTCTCTCTGAATACACTTAAAGTAGCCCAAATTTGTTTGTAACCCGAAGAAAAAATGAATGTAACCACGGTTCTTGTGCAAAGTTTTTATACAGACATTTATTCTCTAGTTCCTGTTAAAGCAATTGCTGCCCAGGCCATACCCTGCTTTGGAGGTAACAGGAAGACAGGTTATTTTTAGCAGTTCAATAGTAATTGGAAGAGGATTACAAGTGGAAGAATGTTGCATGAAAGTAACCACTTCTTTGATGATTTTGGGTTTGTTTTATGTATATGTGGGTGCACAACCCAGGATTAACTCTACAGTAGTTTTTTAGCCATAGACCGTCACATTTTCTCCCTGTATTTTATAGTCAGCCTTCACAGAGTGAAAAGATCACAAGCCAAGTACTATTTCCCACCTAGTTATACATGAAAGAGGACTCTGGCACTCCCTCCTTTTCACAAATTCCTTAACTTCTAACAATCCCCCTTAATCCTTCCACTTCTCTATAAACACCCTCTGAACATCCATATCTTTTTCCAAAACTCAACATCTTCCTTCATCCTCCTGACAAGCCACTAGTTCTTTCCTGTCTCACTGGACTGTCTCTCTCTGAAGGTCTATCATCATGTCTAGCTTTATCCCTGGCTCATCCCAAGTACTGCTGTAGCCCAGGTATGTACTGCCCTCTCCAATTGAAGAGAATGTCAGCAGGGCAGGTGCGCTGTGGGGTGAGCAGCCTATTGCACACAGTTCCCTCTTTCTCCTATAGAGCTAGGCCAGGACACTCAATAAAACTTAACTATGTACAAATTTAATATAATGTAAAAGTTATCATATAAACATATTTACAAATAAAACACAGGTGTCATAGACAGCTTATATACAAATTACTGCAGATACTATATACATAGGCATTGATTCAGAAAAGTCAAGGCAGGAGCCTCCTTAAACAATCATGTAATCTTATGGTCTAATAAAATACTAATTTGCAAAGCATGAGGTTCAAGTTAACAAAACATAAGGTGCAGGGTTTACAAAATATGAGATTATGGGGATTGGGTACACAAACAGAAACTAGAAGAATAACCCATGTTACCCTAGAGGAATAGGACCCTAAAGATAAGAGGGAAAAAAATCTCTAGTGCCCTTCAGGCCCTCCACAATCCCAGCCTGGATAACCCTCAACTGACTGTGGGGAGATCCGTCCTCCCCTGTCAGAATCCCCTTCCCTGGCAACTCACAACTCGGACGCCTGGTGAGGCTGTCCTCATCTCCTGGCAAGGCATCTCCTCCCTCAGCTGTTTTGGGTTCTCCCAGTCGCCAGCCCACTCAGGGTCCTGTGCACTTCTCCATGCACTGGTGGCTCTATCTTATGCCAGGGGTTGGCGACCCGAGCTGCCTTGTGCGGCTTCAGGGTCTTGGTCCACTCCCAGATCCTCCATGCACTGGCTATGCACCAAGTGCTGGCTGTTTGCCAGGGGTTGCAGACCTGAGCCACCTCAAGCAGCTCCCAGAGCCCTGGTCCCTCTCAGACCCTCTGTGCACCAGCTGTGCACTGACTGCCTGGCCTTGTGCCAGAGGTTGGAGACCCAAGCTGCCTTGAGCAGCTCCCAGGGTCTCAATCCCTCTCAGATCCTCCATGCATTGGCCTGTGCATTGCTCGCCATGCTCCTTCACAGCGGAGAGCTGGGGGATGTGGCTGTTTGCCACTCTGCATCTGGCAAAGAGACTTCAGGCTCTTTGGGGGCAACAGCTCTGCCCTGCTGGCCAGCTCTTCTTCACCCTCTCATATGTCCCTTGGTGCAGTAGCCTTGTGTGCTGGGCATGCTGCCTTTTTATTCCCGTCAGGGGCTCTGCCCCTGGATTGGAAATGGACCAATTGGAGGGGGGGTTAGTCCTCATTCAGGTCCGATTCTTTGCCTCGCCCCTGGGTACAGGTGGGACAATCCTCTCCTCTCCAATCACCTGATTGGTGGGAACATCCCACCAATTGCCCGGAGCCCTTCTGAGCTGGCACACTGGGTGGCTGCCGGCAAGCTGCCACTGTGATTGCCAAATCTTTCACTATTGGGTGCTCAGTGACATGTTGGGACAGGTATGGCACTAAGGAAGCAACAGGATGCAGAAACTAAGCCTGTCAGGAGAGTGCTACAGCATTTAAGAGACTTGAGAGAAGACATATCACGGTCACCTCAAAAATTAGCTTACTATGAAAAGAGAAAGGCAATCTCCCAAGATACAAAGAACCATGACAGCTAGAGAAAGTATGTCTATATTGTATAGGTGTCAGGGCATGAGTGTCTAGCTAGCCCTCAGCTAACCCTGGTTACCTGAGTGGGCCTGGGTGCCAGTTGCCTAATTACCTCCAGCTGGCCTCAGATATCTGCCTGGTCCATGAGAAGCAGTAGCTCTCTCAGGGTGTGTATTGAAGTTGCATTTTTGTGCAAAAGCACTCTGTAGCTGTAACATAACAAACATTAACAGCTGCAGAGCTTTTAAAATGTCTGACTACACAAAAATATAGCCCTCATCTGATGTATATTGGACAGGGGCACTCAAAGACACAATATCTTAGGGATCTGTGGCACTTTAGGAAACGGTATGGGGGCTCCATCTATCCCTCTCCCCCCAGCTGCTGCTGACAGTTACCAGCTGGTGGAGGGGAGCAGGGCTGGTGAGAGGGGCAGCCTGGGAGCCTCCTGGAAGGCTGCTGGCCAGGGCCAATGCAGATAAGGTCTGAGCCCACTCCCCCCCACCCAGCCCCAGCAGGCACATTGTGCCATAGTTTG
>NW_017729024.1:107901980-107903285 GCF_001723915.1 Gavialis gangeticus
TGCCTGGTCCATGAGAAGCAGTAGCTCTCTCAGGGTGTGTATTGAAGTTGCATTTTTGTGCAAAAGCACTCTGTAGCTGTAACATAACAAACATTAACAGCTGCAGAGCTTTTAAAATGTCTGACTACACAAAAATATAGCCCTCATCTGATGTATATTGGACAGGGGCACTCAAAGACACAATATCTTAGGGATCTGTGGCACTTTAGGAAACGGTATGGGGGCTCCATCTATCCCTCTCCCCCCAGCTGCTGCTGACAGTTACCAGCTGGTGGAGGGGAGCAGGGCTGGTGAGAGGGGCAGCCTGGGAGCCTCCTGGAAGGCTGCTGGCCAGGGCCAATGCAGATAAGGTCTGAGCCCACTCCCCCCCACCCAGCCCCAGCAGGCACATTGTGCCATAGTTTGAGCATCTCTGCAACAGGCTGCCTGAACTTCTTCATGAAGCTTTAACAGCACAGGTGCCTCTATTGGTAGCACCTGTGCTTAGCATTGCTGCAGCCTGAATTGGGTTCTTCCCCTACCTAAACCCCTGCTTCCTGGTCTACATGCTCCCAACATGACTCATTACTTTAGTCTAGACTAAACTTCTGCTTTCTGACCTGTCTGATCCTAACTCCATGGCTCGTGACCCCGACCATGTTTTGGTTCCTGGACCATGATCTTGATCCCAGATATGAAGACTGACATCCTGGTTCCTTTAACTGCAAACAGACATTGCCTTTGTACCACCATAAAATTTATTACGAAGGGACAAAACCTGAGCAGATACCTTAGTCCTTTATTATGCCATAAATGCCCCAAATTGTGGCTGTGACAATTTTTGCAGTAATAGTTTGTGCCACCTTCTCACAGTAGATGTCTGTCTGCTTATGGTATGAGAGCCAGGGCATACTAGCTCCCTGCTGTGCACCTGTAAGTGAATTTCTAGGGTACATTACTGCAGGTGTGGAGAGGCCCAATCCTACAGGGGTTTTCCAGGTATGTGTTTCATACATGTGTTGCACCTTGGGTCTCTCTGCAGCAGATTCCCATAGCAAACATATCACATTACTGTAACCTGACCTGGGAGCATGTCTGCAAGCCGGGATTGCAGATTTGCTGCTTGCAGACATGTGTCCCAGGTTGACTTGTGTCACCCAGGGCTGCTGTCTCACAGGATATGGTCAGGAGTCAGAGGCACTGGTTAAGGACTGGCCATTGATATTTACAAACGAGTCCTGGTACAAAAAAGGTTGAGAACTGCTGGTCTAACACACACCACTGATGAGAAACAAGCCCAAACCACTCACTCTTACTCTCCATGTG
>NW_017729024.1:107908285-107912079 GCF_001723915.1 Gavialis gangeticus
ACTGATGAGAAACAAGCCCAAACCACTCACTCTTACTCTCCATGTGCCACATGTGGTCACCAATACAGTAGTGATGGACTCATGCTGTGCCATTCTCAGAAGCACACCAAAAAAACTCCCAAATGACTATACCACAGTTTTCAGAAAACAGCTGGGTGCAGAGCAGGTTTCAGTGGGCATGCCCTGTTCCTCAACAAAAGTTTTGGCATCACACCAGAGATCATACAGACTAGGGGTATACACCATGGATCGCCAGCTACATGTGGCCTCCGAGCTATTTAAATCCAGGTCAAGAAAGAGTAGTACTTAAATAAAGAAATAGTAGTATTTAAATAAAAGCATTCTTTCTCCTCCCTGTGTTCATTTATTATTTTCTAGTTTTAAATTACTTCTGTTCTTGGTTTTTATTTGTTCTAAGAAGGCTAGAAGATCAAGCTCGCACTTGAGCTGGGAGGGCTGTGCTCAGATCACTGACTCCAGAGCACACACATCTTGCACTTTGGTTTTATTCAGGAAGGTTTAGTAAGGTTTGCTGCCCTTGAGATAAATGTATCCAGAGGGCAGATTGCAACATCATAAATTATTAGGCTGTTTCTTTTGACCAAACCAGCAATCTAATTATAAGTTCTGATTCCCTATGTTATATAAAAATGCAAGAGAAAATACAAATGACTGGTTTGCTTTACCAAGGGTTCAGTCAAGGTATTTTGATTACCTAAAATGGCTAAAACAGTGTTGCTCAACCTTTTTTCCCCCAGATAGGCAGTGTGCAATCCACCTGTGGGCTGGATCTTTCAAAGTTATAGGAAACAAAATAGCCAATAATAATATGCCTGGCATGAATAATTAACAGGTTGGCACTTGTGCTCTCTTTGTTTTCTCAAGTTTCATAAAAGGGGGGTTATATTTTTGCTTGGGTGGTACTGGTTCTGTTTGGTCACAAGAGGGCAGGCGTAGCATATTATTTAATTTTACAATTCCGTTAGTTTCATTTTTATCTGGTCACTATAGGTACGGTATCTCTTTTTGATGTCACGGTACTAGGCTGCAATTTGTTCAAGGTTAGTGTCTCTCTCGTATGAGAGGCTCAAGTAATTTGAAATGAGGCACAGACAGGGGTGTGAATATGCAGCACTGTTACAAACTAAAAAATAATAGTGTGAGACTACAATTACAGAGTTTGTTGTGTAAGCCTCTGACTTATTGCCATCTGATCTTTTGCCATCGGCATCTGAAATCAAAGACTTTGATCTCTGACATTATCCTGAATATTGACTTGGGGTAATTTCTGTGTATTTAATTTCCTTTCTTTCTTCAAATTAAAAAAAAAGCATGGATTGTAATATGTTTGTATGAATGTGCAATAATTCAGTATTGCATTGGGAAGCATATCTAACTAGCACAAATTCAAATAACTGCAGGTGTATGATCTGGTGACAAAAGGTCTATATCTTGAAGAGGTGGGCTAATGTTTTGTATAATTTTTGCCTAGCATTTAGGTTGCTGGACCAGCAGTTAGGAGATCTGGGTTTCTTGTTTCAAACCCATCATCATCCTGCTGTGTGATTCTGGATACATCACTTTGAGTGACTATGCCTTGGTGGAAAGGATTTTCATTTATATTTTCTATTTAACGTCATAAGGGGTTTTTTGTTTTGTTTTGTTTTTTTATAATGGGGGTGGTCTGTAATAGAATGGCTTTTCAATAAGGCACTGGGATTAGAGCTTTTCATTTCCACAGGGAAATGAAAAGTATCATCTATACTATGATACCACTGTCAGAAATCTGCAGTGCAGCCAGGTCCTTAAAATATCTTCTTTGTTGATTAAACTTTAATCATACAATAGGGGTGTTCAGACTGTTATTCCTGTTGTCAACTAAGTCACCTACTCTTTGCAGTAAGGATATCTCCCAAGTACTCCTTAGATAAAATGCTAAATATGCAAGATTTCACCATTTATTTTGAGAATCTTGCCAGCATCTTGAGTTCCACAAGACTTTTTTTTTTTTTCTTCACACATAGTGTACTGAGCTGTCCTCTGCAGCTAATAGCTACATCCAGGTGCAGGAAGAAGCATTGATTGCATTCAGGTCAGAATAAAATTTAGCATTTAAAAAAAAGTGAAGGCCCTCCATTACCTTCCCCCCTGCCAAATTCACATCATCTCTACTTTAGTCTACCAAGATTACCTTCCTGTGACAGTTGTGCCTCTTCGGGGCCGTCTATTAGTGGTCCCACAGCACCGATCAAAGGCCAACTGCCTGCCTTCTCATCTGCCATGCCTTGTTGTTCTTTGTTTGATTGGAAGATCTTAATCAAATGGGAGGCTGCCTAGTCTCTGTCTTGGTGCCTGAGGCACTATCTGTGGCTCCTTTCCTCCCTTTACACCACAGCCCAAGCCTTGCAGAAGTATCTGGTGTTGTGCAGGTCTGTCCTACTTTCTGTGCCGTGCAGACGCTCCTGGGCTTGTCCCTCAGCTTGCACCCTCGCCGGCGCCCTCTAGCTCATCTCACACTGCCCGTCCCGGGGCTTCTTGACAGCGTCAGCTCTGGGGCTCCTCGCTGTCCCCCCTTCCGTCGGGGCTCCTCGTTGCCCCCTAACTCTAGGCTTCACACTGCCCCCTAGCTCCGGGGCTTCGTACTGCCCCCTAGCTCCGGGGCTGGGGCCAACGTACCCCAAACAATGCTGCGCCTTCTCCAGCACCAGGGACCCCCCCACGCTACTGTGGAGTCCCTATGAGGCCTCCTCCAACCCCTAATACCCTCACCCGGTCCTCTGGTGAAACAGTAAACACAAAAACACAAAGCCCCTGGGCTATAACATAAAAAGCTAGACCTTCTGGCCAAAAATCCAAGAATCCATCCCTACCAGAGACAGCGAGCGCACCAAAACCCCAGCAGGAATCAGGGGATGTTCCCACCATCAGAGTTCTCCCCTTGTGCTGGCCAAGTTCCTCCTCCCTTGGCCGCTGGAAGGAAAACTGCCCCCTGGCCTCCTGCCTGGGCTTAAGAAGGGCTCAGCTCCATCCCTTCCTGTCTCTAAGTTTCCCTGGTTGCCCTAGTGACCAGCACCTGCGCAGTCCTGGTGACTGGCAGCTGAGCTTCCCCCTTCCCGCCACTAGGGGTCTCTCCCAAGCCGTTTCTGCTCTCAGTTGCAGGGCACCTGAGAGCTCTGCGACACTTCCTCATCTTTTTTTTTCCACTTTTTCAAAAATAATTGACATTTGAATAAAATACATAAACATTTTTCTACCAGTGTGAGGCAAAAAATATTAAGAGACCAGTATACTTTTTAATGCACTGGTTAATATTTTAGTTCCATCAGAGGGCATGGGTTTTAGATGGTATTGAAATCTGTTTAAAAGACAGCTTTGGCCAAAACAGTCTCTGATAGAATTTCTGCCAGGTGGTGCATCTGTGTAGCTGAGCAGCATTAGAAATACATTAAAAAAATAAAATAAAATTAAGAACACCTTCCTGAACACAATTATTCTCTCACTAAATCAATTGTCCAATCTGCAGTGATTCAGGAACTGCTGTCTTTGAACTGTGCTTTAAATCTAGGACCCAATGGGTGTCTTTTACACATGCTCCAGGGTTGGGGTCTTAATTAGAGTGGCTCCAAGAGCTGCTCTAATTAAAGTGCCCATAGCATCATATGTAATCAGTATCCTGCACTTCAAAATGGTGGCAGTGCTTTAACTAAAGCTCATTTGACAAGCTTTAGTTAAATGCCTTGGCCACCATTTTGAAGGGCAGGGATGCTGAATACACGCGACATGGAGGCTGCTTG
>NW_017729024.1:107917079-107919541 GCF_001723915.1 Gavialis gangeticus
TAGCATCATATGTAATCAGTATCCTGCACTTCAAAATGGTGGCAGTGCTTTAACTAAAGCTCATTTGACAAGCTTTAGTTAAATGCCTTGGCCACCATTTTGAAGGGCAGGGATGCTGAATACACGCGACATGGAGGCTGCTTGAGTGCCCTAATTAGCACACTCCAGCAGACTCAATTAATCAAGTCTGCTCTAATACGTGCTAATTAGTATACATTGGAGCAGATGTCTGGCACAAGTATAGGTGACCATTACTGTTTGGGGCTTTAGAAATGTACCTCTTAAACATGTAGTTTAGCACTATAGGCCTAGTGGCCCTTAGCTGCCTCCACTATCTTCATCCATTCCCATCTGTTGTATGCATTCGTCCTCCAACTGTCACATTGTTTTCTGTAGATCTGACAGTATATCATCTAGTCATCTCTGTCTTGATCATCCAAGTGGCTTCTGGCACCTCAAGGATCACTTTCTTTGGTGCACCCATGCTTTTGAAATGGCCCACCCACTGTAGTGGTTGTGCTCTGATTTCCTGTGTCAGGGTTGGATTTTTATACAATTGATATACCTCATTAGTGGTTCTTATGTGCCATTCCTGTGTTACAGGGTCATACTGTGCACTGTTACGGGGAGCCAGGGGCTGCTGTTTCTTTAAGGGAGAAGCAGCCCTAGGGAGGCCCCTAGGTGAGGGAAGACTACTCATTATGGGTGGTTTAATAGTTCTGCAAAATATACTCTCCATCTCTGCAATGTCTGTCATGTCTGCTAGGAGATTTCCATTTTTGTTGTTGATGACTCATGTAGGCGCTTGATATTCTTGTTTATGGTTTCTGACACCTTTATGGACATTTTTCACATTATTTCTCCCGTATTATTCCTTAAAATCCTGGAGTTAATTCACCAGGTGTTAGATGTGTCATGAAGTTACTACAGTTCCATCACACTCCTTGATATCTGATGTTACTAAGCTGATGGCTGGGTTACTAGAGCTTTACAGGCACTTCAAATAGCAGCTATAAACTAAGATGCAAATAGTGATCACTGTTCATACTTTGCTGGGTAATGGACAATACCGAATAGTATCTGTAAATGAGTTATTGAAATAAGTCTCTCTGGGTTGAGGTTATGCAGTGAACTAGTGTGTGTACACTACACTTTTGCCCCACAATGCTTGGTTTCAAATCCTACTTAAGTCTACAAAGGAGAATGTTTGGCTTCAATCTTATCCCTAGATACTACCTGTCAATTTTATGAAGTTATCAGACAGGATTAGTAGCATCTATCCAAGAAAGGACCCAGAATGGATGGAAGCTGACCTGAAGTTTACACCATTTACATACAGCTTGATGTTGTATGTTTTCCATATTTCAGTATTATCAATCACTGATTTCATGACTACAAAATTGAGCAGGCTCCAGTTCATACTTTCATTACTTTACACAAAAGAAGAGGTGCTGTAGTCTGAAACTCCTATAAGCTGAGAGGTTTTCAGGTCCCTGTACCTAGTGGCTGAACTACCAGTCTTTATAATAGCTTTCGTACCTAAATGCTATTCTGAGAGAAAGGAAAAGAAGAAGTCAACTTGAAGGTACAAAAATTACAGAGTAACCAGTGAACTAAAATGAACCAGGAAAACATTCCATTCAGGCTGTTGGCAGGAAATGAAATAACACTTTTATGGCTATGTTCAGCACCAATTCCCTTTTCTTTGTCCATCAGGGTTTATGATTGTCCTGAGGGCTTATTTACTGATAGTGAAAACCTCTTTGAAAAGGGCACCTTTAATGGGTAGCCTACTGTATTATGGCACTGCATTAACTAGTTTCTTGAGCCAAGTTTTGTTATAAATCACTAGGTCTGAAATTATTCTGATATTATATAACCTAGAATTTTTGCTATGGTCACTAGTAAAGTACACATCAGAAATATAAAGTAAGACTTGACATTTCCAGCCTTCTTGAACGCTGTCAAAACACATTTGACATGTTTGTGAATGGTACGTATATGGTGCATCTACACATCGCCATACTTATAGAAGTACTAAAGCATGGCACAGTACAGATGGTTACCCCACCATGTGTGTGGTGCATAGTTAAGTTTTGCTGCTATGTCAAGGAGAGCACTGATATTGCAATGTAGCTGGCAATCATGTGTAGACATATGTGATCACTAGGTCACTGTAGTACGCTGTAGGGCAATGTAGACCATCGCCACATCACAGTAGGGTGATGTGTAGATGTGCCCACATTTTACAGCATTTACCACTTCTCAGATTATAACTAGGCCTGTGTGAAGCAGCAGGTATCTGCTTTGGATTTGGACAATTCAGAGGCAGTGATTCGATTCAGTTATTCAAATCACTGTCCTGATTTGATTTGGCAGATTTGGATCTGGAGATTCAGTGCAAATTCGGAGCTTTGGCTATAGACTAAACAGGCAGCAGTCCTCAACCATGCTGGACACAG
>NW_017729024.1:107919655-107924418 GCF_001723915.1 Gavialis gangeticus
CAGCGGGGGGGGGGGGGAGGGCGCAGGGAGAGGGGCTCCCACCATTGCTCGCTGCCATGTGCCACCAGTATGGGAGCTGCTCTTTTGGTGGCTCCTCTGGCAGCTCTTGCAACTGGTCCAGCAGGGCATGGGAGTGGGTGTGTGCCTCCGGATCTGTGCAGGGTAGGTTGGGCCGGGCTGTGCTCTAGATGGGCATTAGAAGGCACTGGGAGCAGGGGCTACACCTTCCCACCACTTGCCTAACAGGGGCGGGGAGGCATGGGGCGGTGCCACTGCATTGCCTCAGACAAGTGGCGTGCAGCAGTGGAAGCTGCTCCAGTCTCCCTGCGCCTCATGGACAAGTGGTGGTTTTGCCTCAGCTGGGCAAGTAGCAACAGGGCATGGGAGTGGGTGCCTGCACCCAGATCAAGGCGGGTCCAATGGCAGGGGCTATGGGGAATTTTAGGGTGGCTGCAGCCCCCCCATAGCTCCACTGTGCTCTGTGGGGCAGGCGGAGCCAGGGCTGTGCTCTGGGCTGTGGCTGGGGCTAGCTGCCTCCCGGAGTGCAGCCCTGGCTCCACCCTCCCCATGGAGCGCAGCCCAACAGAGGTGGCTGGGGCTAGCCTCCTGGTGGCGCACAGTAGTGGGAGCCCCCCTCCCCAAGTCCTGCACCCCCCCATCTCAGCTGGGCACCTTGTCCTAACACCATCCCCAATTCCTCTGTCACTGTGGAACCATAGATCTGCGCCCCCCCACTTCCCTCCCCCCTTCTTCCACCACAACAGACTTACCAGCTGGGGGCAGCTGTGTCCAGTGTGGTCGAGGACTGGTGCCTGTTTAATCTATGGCCAGATCTCCATATCAGCACTGAATCTCTCCGAATCAATTCAGAGGCTTCCAAATCGATGCGGACCTTTTAATGAGTCTCCCTATTTGATTCAGATTCAGAGTTGGCCACCAAATCAAGCTGAATCTCCTCCAAATTGAATTGGCTACCAAAGCTTCACACAGCCATAGTTATAACCATCAGTGCACAAAAGTATCAGGTATTTGGGATTTCTTAAAATCAGTCTGGATAAAGCAATAAATATGTACTGCAGAGATCAGCATTGGACTGGTAAGAGGATGATGTTTCAAAATGCAATAATGGCTCATTCTGTGCATTGTAACAGTTGAAGGTATAAGTAGAAAGCAAGTTTACAGCCCCTAAACAGAAGGGGTGGAAGATGAAATGCCAGTAAATAACATGAATGAGAAAAGCAAAGAGAAGAAAAAACAGCAAAGAGATTAAAATGATCACAGAAGCAAGAAAAATATAAATACAGAAGTATAATCAGGGGTAATATAAAAACAAAGAGTAACAAAAGGGAAAGAAACCAAATAAAAATAGAAAACTAGGAAGAAAATTACAAAAACATAAATGTAAAAAAAAAAATGAGCAAGAACAATAAATACCAGTGGAAAAGGAGAAATACTGAAAAAATGTCTGAGGCAGTGCCATAAACACAGAGGCCATCCAAATCCCATTCACTAATATAACAACTGTGAGCCAGATGGGCTGAACAGGAGGAGGAAGGGCTCACTGGAGCAGGAGTAATGACAAGGAGACAACAGACGGGGTTTTCAGGTATGAGAGAACAGAAGTGAAATCCCTCAGTGAGACAGTATGCACAAGAGATTTTCTTTAGGCCTGTGGCCTAAATTTCATGTAAGCTAGATAAGGAAAAGTTTTCCGTATTCTTTCAAAGGGTCAGAGTGACTGCACAAAATTATTTTCTTAAAGTAATGTATCCCTGTGTAGAGGCACACAGTATATGCATCACTTAAGATTCATTTCTGATGAATTCATTGTTTCAAGGGATATGGTAATAGCATATACACTGAGAGGAGCCAGCTTGATTTGATCTTTTGCACTGGGCAGGTCAACCATGTCAACTAGCTTGCATTTCAGCTGAGTGCTCATTTCCATCAAAGTTTTCTATCAGCAGATTCCTAGGACTAAACAAGTCAGCCCCACTTCAACCCACAGAATAATTGCCTAGATCAGTGGTTCTCAACCTTTTTGGACCTAAGGCAACTTCTAGAAGCACACACCTCCATAACTTTTCTGAACTGAGTCGTACTAATGTCAAAAACAAATGCTATATTACAGTGCTGGCTTCCTTGCAGATGTGCTGAGCAATAGGTGTGGGGGATCAGCCAGGCAGGGATAAACCTAAGCTGGCACTCCTCTGCCTAGCTTATGTCTTTACAACAACCATGCATCTTCAGATGTCAAGACACTCTTCAAAAGATCTGGCAGCACCCCAAAGTGACATGGCTGAAAATTATTGGCCTAGACCTTGCACCAGAAGTAGTGCTGCAGAAGTATCATAACCAGATCTAAGTTTTTCAGGAAAGTCCTTCTACTTTGGTAAGTGCTGGCTATTTAGCAAGTGCCAAGTAGTTGCCATAAGTGACCTTTTGACATCAAAGGATCAGGAGCCATGTCCACTAGGCCTGTGTGAAGTGGCTAGTATTTGCTTTGACTTCAGATTTGGCCGATTCAGGGGACAGCGAATCAATTCAGTCATTTGAATCACTGTCCCGATTTAATTTGGCCAAATCTGATTCAGAGATTCAGCTGCTGCCGAATCTCTGAATCAGTCAAGCCAGGCCCATCCCCCACCCACTCTCCCAGACCAGCAGTGGCTGCCCTGCCTGCCCCAGATCCCAGCACTTGTTAAAAAAAAGCCCCGACTCACTGGCTGCTGCCGGGCAGGGGGGCAATCCCCACTGCCCCCCCCCACTGCCTCAGGCTGCATGGGGGGCTCTGCACAAGCCCCCTGACCCCCTCTCGCTCCTCCAGCCCCACAATGAGTGCCCTGCCCAGGCCAGCTCTGGCCCTTTAAAGAAAAAAAAACAAAAACCCCAGACTCACCACTCCTGCCAGTGGGGGATGATCCCCACTGCCCCCCATTGCCCCACACCATATGGGGAGCTCTGCACGAGCCCCCCAAAGCCCTGAGGCTGCTGCAGGAGTGGTGAGTCCCAGGGCTTTTCTCCATTTTTTTTTCTTAAAAGGCCAGAGCTGGCCCAGGAGGGGCAGCCATGGGGAGTCTGGGGGAGCAGGGGGGTTGAGGGGCTCATGGCAGAGCCCCCTCATGCAGCATGGGGCAGTGGGGGGCAGTGGGGATCGCTCCCCCACCCAGCAGCACCTGGTGAGCACCAGGGCTTTTTTTAAAGGGCCAGAAGCGGGGAGGGGCGAGGGGGCAGCCATGGGGCAGGGCTGGGGGAGTGGGGGCGATCAACAGGGCTGGCAAGGGTCCCCCATTGTCCCCTCCCCCTTCCGCCACCCCTAGTACTTACCAGCTCAGAGTCAGCTGCAGCTCCCTGCTGCAGCCACCAGGGACTGCCCAAATCATCAAAGCTCTCTGAATCTTTTCTGAAGATTTGGAGAGCTTTGAATCAATGCAGACCTTTAAATTGGTCCCCTGATTCACTTCAGATTCAGGCTGAATCTCCTCTGAATTGGGCCAAATCTCTTCCAAATCAAATCACCACCTGAAGCTTTGCACAGCCCTAATGTCCACAGACCAGGGCTGAGGTAGGGCTTCAGTGGTACCTAAGACCTACTTTCAACCCTTTCCCAGGGGCAATAACAATCAGAATCATAGAGAAGTAGGGCCAGAAGAGACCTCCGGAGATCATGTAGTCCAACCCCTGCCTGAAGAAGGATCATCCCTATCCAAAGCACCCTATACAAACCATAATTTAAACTCTACCATCAACCTTGACACAGCACAGTCCTAACTTGCCACAGGAAAAGCAGGGGAACCATGGCACTCAACGTCTTGCTTCTATGAAATGTTGTCAATATATGCTCAGAAGATCCCAGGTAGAGGGCCATGCCCCTTACGACATGGGGTAAAATTGCTTCCTGGCATGTGCCCCAAATGTGTCAATTAGTCTGACCTTGAGCAGAGGGTCAAAACCTTCTAGTTAGGGACCTCTGGCTTCAGTCCCAGCAGAAGCATTAGCACATGCCAGGCAAAGTCCCCAGCCTGGTTGTAGCCAACACCCAATGCCTCTGAGGAAGGCTTAAAAACGCCTCGACAAATGTAACATAAAGGAGAGGGGTAACCAGGAGCAAGGTAAATCCCCATAGTAGAACATAGGCTTAGCTACACTTAGATCATCCCTGACCAGTGGCTGTCCAGCCTTTGCTTGAACACCTCATGATGGAGAGGCTACAGCTTCCCTAGGCAATCTATTCCACTGCCTCATTGTTCTAACAGTGAAGAAGTTTTTCCAGATATCTGATCTAAACTTACTTTACTACAACTTCATAACATTGGCTCATGTCCTCCTCTCTGCAGCAAGAGAGAAAAAGGTAATTTTCCTCTTCTTTATGGCAGCCCTTCAAGTGTTTGTGTAGCAAAATCCCCAGTTTTTCTTTTTTAATACATATATCTATATAAATATATGATAGATATGTATTCCCTTCCCCAATTATTTCGGGCTTTTCTTCCTCTCCCTCTCTATTCTCTATAGACAAGCATAAGCAAGGTCAGACTTAGGATAAGCTTTAACATTTTTATTTTGGTAGCAATTTTTTGGTTTTGGATATCCACTGTTTTATACTGTATTATTATTAGGTTTGTATTGATTCTTACTGTTGTATTTTGTATTATTATCATTTTCGTATTGATTTTTATTGTTTCATATGGATATTGTATGGCTTAGGCCTGTGTTTGTAAGTGAACCAAAGTAATGTCAAGTTTCCATTTTGTATGTCAAGTCTC
>NW_017729024.1:107924746-107935760 GCF_001723915.1 Gavialis gangeticus
GGTTGTATGTGTGTGAACCGGTGAATGTGTATATATGGCATTGTGTGCATGATATATGAATTAGTGATCTGTGTTTAACTTTTGGGATGTATAGTGTATGTGCTTGAATTGGTGATAGGTATGCATGTGCCTAGGCAGGTTTGGATGTGTGTGTGCCTGAGATGGTAGTGTGTGTGTGTGTGTGTGTGTGTGTACTGAATTGATTTGTGTGTTTGTATATGTGCAATTGTGTCACACTCTCCTGTCTAACGGTGCAATATGGAGATCCTGACAGTTGGCCTGACCCCACAGGGCTACATTTGAAGGCTGCTATCATGTCCTCTCTTAAGCACCTTTTCCACAAGCTAAACATGCCTAGCTCCTTCAGCCTCTCCTCATATGACTTGCTTTCCAAGTTCTTTATCATGTTTGCTGCCTGCCTATGGAGCCCCTCTAACTCCTCCACAACTTTTTTAAAATGTGAAGCCCAAAACTGCACACAATTCTCCAGATGAGGCCTAAGCAGTGCTGAGTAGAGAGGCAATATCACTTCCTGTAATGCTTTCATTGATGCAACCCAAAACCACATTTGCCTTTTGTGTGGCTGCATCACACTGCAGACTGAGCCTGTGTTCTACCAAAACTCCCAACATCCTTTTCTATAGTGCTGCCATCCAGCCAGGTGTCACCCATTTTATATTTGTGTTTTTGATTCCTCCCAAGGTGCAGTACCTTATATTTGTTCACGTTGAACTTCATCCTGTTAGCTCTAACCCAGCCTTCCAACCTGTCAAGATCCTTCTGAATTGCCCTTGCATACTCTAGTGTGTTTGCCATCCTTCCCACATTGAACAGCACTGGACCCAAGACAGACTCCTCTGGGATTCCACTCAAAATCTCCTGTCATTCTGACCTGTCCATAATTACCCTTTGCTTGTGGCTATTAAGCCAGTTATCTATCTACCTTATATGAGTTTTATCTAGCCCACATTTCTCCAATTTGTTTGTAAGAAGGTTATGTGGGTCCTCGTCAAAAACCTTGCTGAAGTCCAGATACACTATATCTATAGCATTCCCTTCACCCGCCCAAGTAGTTACTTTTCTCAAGAAGGAGATCAAGTTAGTTTGACACAATTTGTTTTTCATAAATCAATGCTGGCTGCTTGTGATCAGCCTTACCTCCTCCAGATGCTTGCAAATTGCCTTCCTAAGGATATGCTCCAGCAACTTTCCAGGTATTGAAGCAAGGTTAACCAGTCTGTAGTTCCCTGGTTCCTCCTTCTTGCCTTTTTTAATGAGGCACCATTGGCCTTTTTCCAGTTCTCTGGTACTTGGCCCATCTCACGTGACTTCATGAGGATCATTGGCTGTACTCTTTCCTTTTGCATTTGAGGCATTTTAGAAGCTCATTGTGCAGCCACATTGGTTTCTTGCCTTTCTTCTTGTGCTTCCATCATGTCAGGGCAATTTCTTGTTGGTTAGAAGCTCCCACCACTCCTGGGTACCTTTATCCTTCAGACTTATCCTCCCATGACTTCATGACTTTCAGTTCCTTGAATTGATGAGGAAAAGTACTGAGGCAAGTGAAAATAAAGTTAAGCCATAATAAGGAGCATAAGTAAAGTCCGAAAAACAAAGGGGCCTTGAGATAAAACTTATCGGGAGACAGCTAGATAAAACACTTTTAGTCTAGCAGGACTCCAGAGTGATTTATTGCCAGACTGCCAAGAATGTATTAAGGGGAAGGCTTCTATGTGTCTTTTTCTCACAAGTATATAACAGAGTCTGTACTTTGCAGCTGCAGAGAATTAGCCACCCTTGCTTCTTCTCCCGTGGCCATGTAAAATAAAGTAAAGCGCTCTGTTAGCCAAGCAGTGATCCTGTCGTAATTTCCACATCATCTTGGGGGCTCATCCAGGATGTGTCCTCACACAGACCGCCCTGGGTAGGACCCTCGGCTCAGCTCTTTGACTCCGTCACTCTGAGAAGGCTCTCCTCGACCCAGTTCTTTGGCTCTGCAGCTTCAACACTCCGGACCCTAATCTGTCATCTGCCTGCTTGGCTCTGAAGGAAAAGTCCCTGGCCAGGGTGAGTACCTGTCTGTTTTGGTCTCTGTAAGTCCTAGGCGTGACAATGGGTAGCAGGACCTCTAAGGTCCCTCAGCGGGATCCCACCCGGTTTATGCATCTAAAATATGGGCCCCGGTCAACTCAATACTTAGCAAAATGGAATCAGTATACCAATGATGACCCTAAGTTATGCTGGCCCTTAGATGGGTCTCGGGATCACCAAATTCTCAAACACCTCTAGGGGAATTTGGAAAGCAAGCACCCCATTCAAATGGAAGCCTGGTACCTATGGGAATACAAGTCTGAAAAGTGCCATAAGCGCTCCCTTATGGCTTCCTATAAGGAAAATGAGGAAAAATTTAAGAAACAGACTGATCACCTTCAGAACCAAGTTAAGGATCTCCAATGACAGGGGACGGCCCCACCCGCCCCTTGTTCACCGCATCCGGCCAAGCTGTACCCGGCTGTGCCTCCACCACTGGATGATCCACCTTGAGATGACCTGTTGGATCATTGGTTTCTACCCCCACCGCTGCCTTTGGCCCCTGTCCCGCACAGCTTGCTCCGGCTTTTGCTCCGCTGCCGGTTGCTGGTCTGCGCTGCTGCGTCCATGCCAATTTCTCCGATAATTCCACCGACACTTGCCTCTGGCTCATTGCCTCCTGTTACTACTCTCACCTTTAATTCTCCCAAGGGAGACCAATTTGAGGTTATTGTCCATGTGCTTCTGTAAACCTGCTGGGGTGAGACCTCCTGTGCAAGTTACGAGCCACCGTTCATTGTTCTCTGGATGGGGTTTTTCCTCTCATTACCCCAGACCCAGATTCCTGCCTTGATGATGACACTAATGGAACAGGAACCCGAGCCCAATTCTTCCTCGTTGCAACAGGAACTATTGGCTCACCTTCCTGAGTCCTTTTGGTCCCACTCCACAACCAATGTGGGGCTTCTTAAGAGTGCCATCCCAGTTTCTATCCAGGTTAAACCAGGAGCATCTCCCCCATCGGTCCCACGATACCCACTGTTGGCTGCTGCCTCTCGAGGCATTGCACCTGATATACAAGGACTCCTAGAGCAAGGAGTTCTTGTACGTGCTTGCTCCAGTTGTAATACCCCAATCCTGCCAGTCCGCAAAACCCTGAAGGATTGCCTGTTTATTGGTTTGTTCAAGATTTGGTTGTTATTAATAGTTTTGTGGTTCCCTTGACAGCTGTGGTGCCCAACCCTGCCACTGTTCTTTCTCAGATACCTGGTTCTGCCTCTTGGCAGTGATCCTGTCATGATTTCCACATCAGAATCAGGATGAAATTTGACTTTTTGAAATCTAACATCCTATTTGCTGACTTCATGCTCCTTTTCCTGTCTCAAATCTGGAATTTTATCATATTGTAGCCTCTTCCTCTCAAGTTACCCATCACCTTCACATCCTCTGCTAGTTCTTCCATTTTGGTCAGGAGAAGATTCAAGATAAATGATCCCCTAGTTATATCCTCCACTTTCTGGAACAGAAAGTTGTCCTCCATACAAATTAGGAATGGCTTAATGATGTCCTTTCCCTTTATAGAACCTACTTTAAAGCCCTCTTTACTAGGCTGTTCGGAAGACACTCCCTGGCTCCATCCTTGGATGAGCTCCTTAAGCAAACTCCCTCTGTTTGCTTCCCTCTCTTCTCTGCTCCCACAGTTCACCATGGGCTGCCATTTTATAAGGCTGCCTAGCCTAGTTCCACCCCTCAATTACCTAAACCAGCCCCAACCAGAGCAAACCCTGTCACTCAGACAGGGGTGAGAAGGGGCGGGGGGAGAAAAGAAAAGAGAAGAGAGAGAGAGAGAGAAGGGGGGAGGGGAGCAAACACCCACCACAAAGGGAAAAGGAAAGAAAAAATCCAGACACACACACCAGGCATTGGGCTAACACTCTAGTACTAATTAATCAGCCACCCTAAGTCACTAGCACAAAGTAAAGCCTCTTCAAGGCATTCCCACACCTGAGTTGTTTATCCCACAGCAGCTATTCTCTGCTTACTTCTTCGTTTACTCTGGAATAACTCTACCAAAGCTAACATGGTTACTTCAGATATTCACTGAGATCCAAAATCTCCTATGTTTGCAATATGCAGAAAAACAGCATGTAAGAAAAAATAGGGGTCGAACACTGAAACACTCTAGTACATGGGACTAAAGAATCCTTTCAGAGTGGATGAAAAGTGTTTTTTACTAAATCCAGGAACTGTTGGACCATAGAGTATAAATGTGAGAGAAGTATAACCAACTGTCTTGACTTGGACCTGAATATGCAAGAAGCATAATTACACCTGATGGGAACCGATGTAGAATTATTTCTTCTGGTTTCTAACTTACTTAAAGCCAGTGACTTTCCAAAAGTCAAATCCAGAATAAGGGTGTAATTTAAAACCAATGGCCTGCTACTTTAAGATAAAATATTTCATACTTTTGGCAAAACTGGTAAACATTTTCATAAAAATCAGGGAAGTTTTCAGTTCTTAACTGTGCAATTCAAAAAAAAAAATCAATTCAAACAATATAATACATGAAGCTGAAGTCTTCAGCACTGCTAAAATGTTATTCCACTACAATGCATACAAACAACATGCATCAGTTCTGCATTCCCACACTGATATGCATTTAGAATTGTTTCAGTAAAAATGATGGAGATCGGATAATTATGTGATCTCTTAACACTGGCAGGTAGTTCACTGCAGGTCAGTTACAAGTGAAGGACCTTGCTGCAAGTCTTACACACCATACAGACTACATAGTACAAGTTGTCTCAGGAATGACTTTCCATTCCACTCCAGTGCCCACTGTGATTAGGCTAGATGTGAAGGTTTCCATACATCATTATAAATTCACCCACTGAATCCTACTAAAAAATTAGTAGGTTTACTAATCACAGGAGTCCAGGGGCAATGCCTATGGCCAAGTAAAACTACATCTCCTTACAAAATCACTTTTTGCATTATGAATTATAGGCCTGGCATACCATGTAGGTATAGTTACCTATGCTGTCAGATAACCTGGGTCCCCTGCTTAATATTCAACAACATAACTGGAACCTGCTGCACAATCTACACACCATCTTCTAATTCAAGACAGAAAATATTTAGTTTTGCTTCCCTCTGAACAAGCACCCTTTAAACTGAAGCTGTTGTTGGTTAAAACTGTTTGAGAGTGAAGTAATGGCACAAGACCACAAGTCCTTCTTCTACAGAGATGGGGACTCACACTATTTGCAGCATATAGGCTCCCAAGCAATGGACCAGAACCCCTCTGTACTATTTTTGACTAGTCACATGTAAATCATTATTTTAATATTGATTTCAATTGCATTCTAACCTGAGGCAATAACATCTAAAATGTCCTTAATTAAAAGCGCTCTCATTGTGACAAGCACCCTCTTAGTGCAGGAGATTTCAGGCAATGACCCTGTCTTTCTCAGTCCTCAGCCTCTCTGATGTAGACTCAGAACATTGTATTTATTAAGCTGTAACCACAGCATCTAAAAAGGGATTACATTCCAGGCAATGCACTCAATATCCTGAATGGATTCCACTTTGCTTGTGTCCATTTCAAATTAATCCCTCTGTACACTGGCTGTTTGTGTTACAGTAGCACAACTTCAGGACGCAACTATCATTATAAAAGTTGTCTTTTCTAGTGACAGAAGTGCTCAGGAGGAAGAAACTAAAAGCTGAGTTAGACAGGAAGCCACTCCAAACAAGCAATTAGGTAAAGACCTTTTTCATCATTTTATTAAACATGCACTGTATCTGTAACAACATTTGGAATCAGAAGCAGCAAAATTTGCTTTGCTTGAACTCCATTTATATCTCTTGAACAAAAAAGTGACTTGTAGCTTTGATAAAAAATGTCTTCCTGAATTACATAACAATGTAAAGTTTTGCAAGGTCTTGAACTGAAGGAACTCTTTACACATCTGTAGTCCTGTAAGTCAGTTACAGATCTGTAGTTTTCTCTGCAGTACATTCTAATTCATTTTCCTTTAATAGAAAAAGGGTCAGTTCCCTCATCTATCATACTTCAGTACCTATCATACTTCAGTATACTTCTAGGTCAGAAAAATATTCACACCTTCAGGTCAAATGAGAGCTGAACTAAGTGTATGGACAGGCATTCATTCTAGCACTGTAAATTTCTGGGAAATTTGCAACACTTGAAATCCTGGTGAAAGGGAAACCATATGGATGTTCCAATTTGTAGCTGCCCCCTCTACTCAGTAGGTAAACCAGAGCTGAGCCCCAGCCTCAGGAAAGGGCTCCGCCATGTCTGGATGACCCAGGTCTTGGGAAGACGCAGTGGCAGGGAGAGGTGTACAAAAAAAACACTCACAGGGCACATCCAGACAAGTGCACACATGCCTCTTGCCCTGCTTCAAAACCCTTTGAGGTGGGGCAAGAGGCACGTGTAGGAACAAAAAAATGTTCAGAGCCACGCAAACAGGCTGTGCAATCAGGCGCGCTTGTCTGCCCAGCACGTGAGTTAGTACGGAGTTTGCGCAGGAGGGCGAGCGGGAGGGACTGAGGCCCTGCCTGTGCATCCCAGCCCTAGGGAAGCCAGTCCCAGCCATAGCCAGCCCACCAGCGGCATGACACAGATGGGCACAGATGGGTCTCCTGGCTCCTCAGAGGCCTCTACCCAGATGGAGCCAATGGTTCTGGGCTCCAGGCAGACGGAGCCCCAAGCTCTCAGCTGCGGGGGCTGCCTGTCGCTTTTTCAGGCTCTGCCCACCTCCCCTTGTGAGGTCTGATCCCTACTGGGGTCTCTGGTGCGCCAGCTGGAGGAGCTCCAGGCCGCAGTCCAGAGGCTGCATGCCATAAGGGATTTTCAGCAGGAGATCGACTCCTACTGCCAGGCCCTTCTCCCCCAGGAGATGGAGGGTAAACCACGGTCTCCCTCCAAGACAAGGGAGGACTCAGGGACCTCCTTTACTGTCCAGCCCAGGAGTTGGACAAAGGTGGTCAAGGGCCCCAAGGCCGGCCACACCAAGGCCCCTGCCCCACCGGAGCTATACAACAGGTACGAACCCCTTGCAGCCCCAGAAGAGCCTGCTGAGTTGCCAGCTCCCACAGGCAACACAGGCACTACTGTAGCTACCGCCCCCCGCTCTCCCCAAGACAAAATGCAAAGTGTTTGTCATGGGACACTCCATCCTGAGGGGGACTGAGGGGGCAATCTGTCACTCCGACCCCTTAGCCCGGGAAGTCTGCTGCCTCCCAGGTGCCCACATCTGAGACATTGCAGAGAAGATCCCAAAATTCATCCAGCCCACTGACCACTATCCCATGCTTCTTATCCATGTGGGCACCAATGACATGGCTCGGAGCACTCCCAGCCGGGTCATAAGGTACTATAGGGATTTGGGAGCCGGGCTAAATGGTCTGGGGGCGCAGGTGGTGTTTTCTTTGATCCTCCCAGTCTTGGGCTATGGGCTGAGGAGGGAGAGGAGGATCCAGGTAGTAAACCAAAGACTGCGGTGCTGGTGTCATTGTGAAAGCTTTGGCTTCCATGACCACAGTCCGCTTTTTGGTGAGAAAGGCAGCGAGCTGCTGGGAAGGGACGGCCTCCACCTCTCTCCACTGGGGAGGAGGCTCTTCTGAGTCAGACTGGCTGACCTGCTCCATCGGGCTTTAAACTAAGCCTGGGGAACTACCGCCACTGTTGGCCCTCTGAGCAACCCTTGCAAAGCCAGCAGACCAAGGTGCTTAAGGGACTCCACCCCTGCCCCAGACCTGGAACAACCGGTAGGCAAGGCAAGGGCCCCCAAGGGGACACTTGCCTGCCTGTACGCACAGCCAGGAGCTTGGGGAATAAACAGGAGGAACTTGTCCCCCTGCTTAACACAAATAACTATGATGTCATAGGGATAACAGGCTCAGCAGTGCTACACTGGTTAGCACTACAGATGAAAGGGACTTGGGGGTCATGAGTGATCACAAAATGAACATGAGGATGTGGAGAAGCTTGAGAGAGTCCAGAGAAGAGCCACGCGCATGATCAGAGGTCAGGAAAACAGACCTTATGATGACAGGCTGAGAGCTATGGGACTCTTTAGCCTGGAAAAGCACAGGCTCAGGGGTAATCTGATGGCCACCTATAAGTTTATCAGAGGTGACCATCAGTATCTGGGGGAACGATTGTTCACCAGAGTGCCCCAAGGGTTGACGAGGTTGAACGGTTATAAACTGCTGCAAGACTGTTTCAGGGTGGACATAAGGAAGAATTTCTTCACTGTCTGAGACCCCAAGGTCTGGAATAGCCTGCCACTGGAGGTAGTTCAAGCACCTACATTGAACGCCTTCAAGAGAAATTTGGATGCTTAACTTGCTGGAATTCTATGACCCCAGCTGACTTCCTGCCCCTCAGGCAGGGGGCTGGACTTGATGATCTTCCGAGGTCCCTTCCAGCCCTAATGTATATAAAATCTATGAATAAGAACCTAAATACCTTTAATAAAAATCTGACTGTAGGTACCTGAACCTACTCACACAGAAATAAACTGACAGAAGACTAATCACATGAACAGATCATACAGAATTGTTTTCTAAACCCAAATACATATAACACTATACCCAGCTGAATACAATAAGAAATTAATTCAAATAATTGGCTTTATAATGAGAGTGCTGGAAATGTGGACCTTAATTTATTCTTCTATACATTCCCATACAAAACTTTACAACTACTGGTTTATAATCTACTTGACACAATCTGGGCCTATTCTAATAAAAAGCAAGAAATGAATGAAGTTTCTTTATGAAAAAAGTATAGGAAAGCATTTTTTTTCTAAAAGCTATAGTGCAAGCAAAATCAGACAATACTTTCTACTGAACAGTTAGTGCCCAACAGATTGTAAGTACCCTTAGAATTTACAGGCAATGGTAATATAATTGTAAAAAAAGTTTGACTTCATCAGTGAGCAATTTTATTTTAAATATCTGGTATGCTGAGGATTTAACCTGAAGAATATATTACTCTGAGCTTAGAGACACTGAATTAGAGCAATTAAATGATTGTACGCTTGACAGGAAAAAGTATGTTAGACTAGCAGCTCAGTGTCACAATCAGTATATCAAGGTGTTAGCCTTAAACATCCTATATAAATCATATTATTAAAAATATAGGAAACTTTAATTACTAACCACAGACAAAAACTTAACGAGCTGTATTTCATCAAAGTATATTGCTGCTTCCCTCAATTTAATCAATTCCCTGTAACGGTAAGAAAAATACCTATTTTTTAAAGAAAAAGCTAATACCTGAGAATATACCAAAATGGAAAAATATAGAGGATGCCCATTATAAACAAAGTATTTTCTTCTTTTTTAATCAAATAAATGTAGAACTCAACTCATTGAGTTAATCCCTTTGATAATTAACATTTTCTCCATACCATGCAGATAGTGAACCTTCCCAAGAAGCTGCCTTCTCACCCTGTTCTACTAGCAACAGGTACTAAAAGAAGTAAAAGATGAATGATCTCTTCTCTCAATTCTCGTTCTCCAGCAAGGTAACGAATTAGTACCAAGTGTTATAGGAAATTACAGGCAACTTGGCTAAGTCAGCAGTTCATGGGTGACATTTACCTCCTCCTACCTGATCATGATGCATACTGGGGACTTTAGAGTTCAAACACTGTCTCATCACCAAGCCTGTGAGCTAGCTAATTGCTTTCAAACAACATATTTTTAATGTTTTCAGAATGCCTCCTGCAAGATTCCACATAAGAACACGCACACAGCCATTATATTACTTGGGTAAATGCAATGGAGGATGTGTATCTAGAAAACTGAAATCAGCACTCATACCAATAAACCATTCCCTCCTTCCCAGCCCTTAAGAGTACCCAGGGAAGCATACATTACACACAGGGGATCAAATTAATTCCTGGTGCAACACTGTAGAGTTAAAAAGAAGCCATGTCAATGGGGATTGAAGAGCAGATTTGGACCCTGCAGATTTGGAGTTATGATTTTAAAACAGAATGTACAGGCACAGAATATATTTAGTAAAAAGAAAATAAAGTCAGATGAAGAACAAAAATAAGCTCTTGCAGTAATATATTAAGTGAGAACAAAGACAAATTATAAGATTTCACTTGCAGGTTGAACAAATAACTGCATCCAGGAGAAGCCATAACATAAATCCAAAACAGTCTACACACCCTTCTATCACACCCCAAAATTTCCACTTTCAAGCTGAAAGCTAAATTCAAGTTCCTGTTGAAAACTATCAGCAATACCCTATAGTTTATTTGCAAGATCATTGCCTGACAAAGTATTTACAGCAGCACAGTGACTTTTAATACCAAATCAAATGCACTACATGCTGCTATTCCATCAAGCAAAAAGGAATGTGAAATATAGAATATGTGAAGTATAGCTTTAATAAACTGAAGCCAGAAGGATATACACACAAGCTATAATTGGCCTGTACAAATAGAGTATTGGCAACAATATCCAACAGTATTGGCAACACTTGGGAACAACTAGCTCCAATATAATACCTACCCCAAATCAGTTGGTACTTCCCAGCCAAGAAATATCGTAAAACTCCAGAAAGATGTATTTATAAGATTATGCATTAGCACTGCAGAGATCATTCCCAGTTGCTCTGCAAGTCCAAACCCAGATATTCATTAGTAATATTTGCCATAACTTTTCTGTTGTAAGTATCAGGGCTACGCAAAGTTTCAGGTGGTGATTCGATTCAGAGGAGATTCGGCCCGATTCAGTGGCTGAATCTCAGAATCTGAATCAAATCAGGGAACCAATTAAAAGATCCAAATTCATTCAAAGCTCTCTGAATCTTCAGACTCTGAGCTGGTAAGTAGGGGGGGAGGGGAAACTGGGGAGGGAGGGGACCATGGGGGGACCTCTGCCAAGCCCCATCCCCCTCCCGCTCCCCCAGCCCCCCCATGGCTGTCCC
>NW_017729024.1:107935780-107944090 GCF_001723915.1 Gavialis gangeticus
TTGGTTTCTAAAATGGGAAGATTTCAGGTACCTATATCCAAAATTGTGATCCAAAACACAGCCATCAATGGCTGCCTGTCCCTGGAGGTACATAATCTGACCTGGCACCTGAAAGTCCCCTAGGTGCTCGCAGTTCTGCCTTCCTGCATGCCCCACCCACCCCAGCTCCATCTGGCCTCTTAAGAAAAAAAAAAGAGAAAAACCACTCCTGCAGCAGCCTTGGGGCACTGGGGGGCTCATAAAGAGCCCCCGTGGTGGGGGCAATGGGGGACAGCGGTGATTGCCCCCCACTGGCAGGAACGGTGAGCCCAGGGGCTTTCTTGGTTTTTTTTTTTTCTTAAAGGGCCAGAGCTGCAGAGGGCAGGGCACCCATGGGGGGACTGGGGGAGCAGGGGGCTTTGGGGGCTCATGCAGAGCCCCCCATGAAGCCTGGGGCAGTGGGGGGAAGCTGGGATTGTCCCCCATCTGGCAGTGGGTCAGGGCTTTTTTTTTCCAAGTGCCAGGAGCTGGGGTGCCCAGGGAAGCTATTGCCAGGCTGGGAGAGTGGGCAGGGGATGGACCTGGGTGATTCATAGATTCGGCCGAATTGGTTCGGGACAGTGATTCAAATCACCGAATTGAGTCACTGTCCCTTGAATTGGCCAAATCCAAATCCAAAGTGAATACCAGCCGCTTTGCACAGGCCTAGGAAGTATCTGAGCTCTTCAGTCTATATTGGTCTCTTTCCTCCTGCAAGCACCAGGCTTATTTGCCACAGATCATGGCTCTA
Organism: Gavialis gangeticus; assembly: GCF_001723915.1. Taxonomy (NCBI): domain Eukaryota; kingdom Metazoa; phylum Chordata; order Crocodylia; family Gavialidae; genus Gavialis; species Gavialis gangeticus. The sequence continues at coordinate 107,936,550 of NW_017729024.1, forward strand.
AGCAGGTTTGTTCTCTGAGAGATTTTGGAATTCATATATATATATTTCTCCCTTTCAGACCGCTTTGCTTTTCCATAAAAGAAAAATGTCAAAGGGTCCAAAACACTCTTATGAAGGTAAGACATCATTACTTTTCCTTCTTTCATTGTTGGGCAAACTAAAGCACAGAATAAGAGGTTTTCAAAGATACAAAGGGTACCAAGTCTTACTAAAAGCAAAATGTCTAAGACTCATTTGAGCCTTTGAGAATCTCCCCCAAAGGCTAGGGACAGACATTCAAAAAGCCGGGGCCTGAATTGATTCAATCTTTGCAGGTTAGTCTAACCTGGCTAGGTTAAATCAGTTTTGTAACCAAACAGACAGGCATGTACCATAAATGCAGGCACATCCCTGCAGTGGCTCAAGCTAGAAGCCAGGGGACACTAGAGCAGCCTTCTCTTCCCTTGCACAGGAGTGACCAGGCTCCAGCAGGATGCTCTGATTAGGGAGCAGTCCCCCTCCTTGATAACAGCATAGTTATCAGCTCTGTTATAGGCATTTAACACCCCATCAGAAAACAAAGCCTCACTCATTACAAGCTCTTCTTAAAACAGCTTGTTCCAAAGGAAAATGCATACCAGCCTCTGGCTTCTTTACTATTCATTCCGTCCAGGAAGAGCACACACCAACTGCAGGTGCTTCTTCAGCCTGACAAAGGGTTTTTAAACCCAAAAGCTTGCTAAGAAATTTTTTTCCAACTATTTGGTTGGTCTAATAAAATATATTAGATTTACTTAAAGAACCTTGTTTGCCTTTTCCAAAGGAAGAAATGCAGGGACATTACCACCTGAGCTGTTGATTACCTCCAAAAAGTCCTAAGCAGACACTGTCCTATCTGCCTTATACAGCATTAGTTAGCATACCACATGCTGGCTACAGTCTGTACTGTGGGAGAGAGGAGGAAGGGATCTCTGCTTAAGCAGCAAGTGGTGAAAGGGGGGAAGGAGGGCATAGGGAATCCAGCAGACCCTGCTGTGCCAGCAAGTCTCTGTCAGGGCTCCAGCCAGGGAGCAGAGGGGAGGGGCCATCCCAGCTGTGGAGCAGAGCGCCCCACCCCACCCAGAGAGCATGCTGGGATGCTGGGAGTGTCTGGTTTAGCCTAAACAAGCAAAGGGTCTGGAACAGACATTGCATAAACTGGTTGGACCCAGATCAGTTAAGTCTAATACTACATTCAACCAGGTTTATCTCAAACTGGTTCCATCCATTTTCAGACTGGTTCACATGCACTGAACATCTATTCTGTTACAGGTTTAAACCAGTTTGTGATCAATAAACCAGTTTATGTGTAGTGTCTGTCCCTAGCCAAAGAGAACAGAATTGGCGAAGACCACACAGGAAACTTGTGGTTTATTAAGAGATGCATGTTCTCAAAGTTGTTGCAGTTCCCTTGAAGTATTTCCAGAGAACGTTTTCTATTTGGCTATTTAGGGACGTGGAAACAACCATTGCAGCAGCTCTAATTGGTCACATCCTTAGCTGGTGTGAATTGGCACAGTGCAGTTGAAGTTCAGTAACCTACACCAATTTACATTACCTGATCCATTAGATTAATACCTCTCCACTTGTTGCTATGCAACATCCATCTCTTATACTTAGCTTTTCTGCAACAATCTTCACAAACATACCAGCATGATAGAATGTTATGAGTATGATTCTCCATTGTCCTTTACCTTGTGGGTGCTTCTACACAATCAATTACAACAGAGCAATAAATTCTCACACCATTTGTGCCAGAGTTAACTGCTCCTGGAGGCAGTGTCTGCAGATGTGCCCAGGACAGCAACAGTTTGAGCCCAGGGGGAGTAACCCAGGGCTGATAAGGGGCTCAAAGGATCAGCCCTGGGTTCCAGGTGGTGGTGGTGGTGAGCGGTGGAGGGCCTGGCTCGGGCAGTTTTGGAACAGGATCTACTTTCCAGAGCACCAAACAAACATTTTATTCACTTATGCAGTATTTCCAGGTGAAGGTGCCTACTTCACAGGAAGGTCCAGGAGATGCTAATTTAATGCCTTCACTGTCTCTCAGCTTCATGATTGTTATTCATTATAGGCAGGGCTAACAGAAGGTCACCTGCACAGACTCCAATTATACAGAATGCAGTTCACTAGTTTCTCACAGGTCCTTGGTCTGATCTCTCCACTGGCTCCTGCCAAAGTTCTGAATCAGCTTTAAGATTTTATTGCTAACTTACAAAAATATCACCACTGAGAGGTCTGAGGAGAAGGACAGCTTTTCATCAGGTTTGTGATGGGTTCACACACATCTCCATTTTTCAGTCTAAAGTGCTAAGGAATTTTATTAACTAAAAAATGCTCTTCTCCCAACAAAGCCACTCAATAAGCCAGAATAAATGTCATCACTCGGTTTTAACATATTGCCTATTCTTAGCCCCTCTCTTCTGTGCCTTTTTCCCCTACTTACATGGCAGTTACTCTCTAGACTTCAGCCACCCCCACCCTTGACTCTCTTGTCCCTTTCTGCTATTGCAAGGTTCATCCTGCCAACAAAAGCCACAGATGTGAGGTATTTCTGATAAGGTCCCTCTCCTTCAGGATGCATCTTTGTTCCATAATTTTCATCCCTCGTGCTGTATTTGGGCATACATGTCTTAAAAATACAGAAATGAAACAGGAAAATGTTCAATGCATTACATTCATAGAATCGAAACAATGTAGATCCAAACACTTACAGCAACTCTAACTTTTTTAGTCCACCACTTGTGCATGACACTAACTCTCCACACCTCAGCAAAAGAAAAGGGGTCCTCTTTTCAACTGCAGGACCATTCTCAAATAGAATTTCACTGTCTTTAGATACCTTCTCACTTCAGACCTCCTATAAACATGATGGTGATCATTGTCATTCCTTGATCCAGAAATATCTTTTTCTTCCTCCATATTCTGTACCTAAAAGTCTGCTTCCTCTGCAAAATCCTTGTGCATGTCAAACTTGATCCCACATCTGCTGAAAACTTCATGTCCCTTTAAGTATGTCATTGTCACTTCCTTCTCTGTGGCATCCCCATACTCTGGTCTAGACGACATACAGAATGTTTCTGCAAGCCCTTTCAGACCTACAAAGAAGCATGGTCACAGTACTTCACATTAACACAACTTTAAGCCCCTTCTGCCCCAAATTAATTCCAGGGTATAGTTCAAAATTCATTCATAATCCTTTCACAATCCGTTATCTTTTAATAATATTCTGTTCTGCAATTCTCTTAAGAGATGCAGCATAGAAGACATACCAAGGCAGATATGGACAATACTGTTTTCTGCCCTTTTATACATCTCAGAAGCTTGAAGGGTTAATACCTCAGAAATGAGAGGGTCAGTGTGGGAAAGGATAATTTATCATTGACAGTTTTCATTGTCTTCAATTCCCAGTAAAGTTTTTAGTGACTTAGAGACTATTTACATTGCACAAGCCATGCAAATGTCAGAGCTAGCTTCTCAGAAGGGTCAGTTAGCGTGGAAAGAGTAACAGGTTACTACATTATTTCCAAAGTAAAGCTACTATTGTGCTATGGTAGACATATGCTTAAATTGCAAATTTCCTGAAATATTTCTTCTCCACGTTAGATGCTCTAACTGTAGAGTGATGCAAATAAAAGGAAAACCAGAAACACTGCTGCCACTTAACCATACATAGCAACTGAACCATTATCCTGTATGCCTTTGCAACAGGAGACACAGTTTTATATCCTGGCCTTCACTATCTGCTAGTATTTAAACAAACCTATCTACATTTTGGATATACTGGACTGTCTGAGCAATGGACAGTCAATGAGATGGAAGCACAAGATAAGAGGCAATAGCACTACACAAAATAAAATTAAGTAGATGTAGACATCAAGGATATTCCCAACAAGTTTTCTTAAATGCGGAACAAATTCTACAGTCCTTAAGAAAACAAAACTCTGACTAAAGTCAATGGGAACTGTGCTTAAGAAAATCACAGTGTGTAACATTATAATCTAATATGCTACCACATACCCAAAACAAATCATTTTAACCAAACTATGTAAGTTTTATTTGGTAGTCCAACTTCTTTTATTGGTTCCTTTGCATTTAATGCATCAACTCTGCAATTAATCTAGAGCCTAGATTTAGATCTAGAACTAATTCTAATGCTGATATCTGTAAGAATCCTTGGATCACATTCTTTCTGAAAGATTAAGGGTAGGCAACCCCCAGCATGCATGCCAGAGCGTGGCACACAAAGATACTTTGCTTAACATGTGTGCCTTGGGGTGGACAGCTAGAGGGTGGAGCTGCAAGGGTTCCAATCCTTGTTGCAGTAGTGCAGTCCTGGCACCTTCCCTGCTGTCCACCTCGAGACACATGTGCAGCCACTACCAGCAATGAAATGGGCTGGGGCTGCCTGCTGCAACCAATCTGGGCTGCTTGCAGAAGGTGGGCACAACGGAAGGGGCTGGGGCTGTGTTGGGCAGCAGGTGCCTGCCCAGAGCCCAGGCTGGCTGTGAAAGGCAGCCAGGAGGTTCCAAGCAGCTGGACCATGGTCTGCAGAGCCCTGGCCCAGCTTATTGCTGGTGGAACACGGATACATGCCTCAGGGAAGGAGCCAGGGCTGCAGTGCCACAACAAAGATTGGGCCCCTCATGGTTCCCCTGTTGTCTGCCCCTGGCATGCCAACATGCCAATTGAAGTTGTGGGTGTTTTTGGCACTCTGCCCAAAAATGTTGCCGACCCCTGGAATAAGCCTTTCATTTGAACAGGAGTCCATTTTTCGCTACTATAAAAACTAGGATTTTGGATATATTACTATGCGGGTTCTCTCTTCTCTTTTATACTCAGCCCACATGCATCTGTGGTGTCACAAAGCCAACATCCTTTTATGTGGCTGGACTCAATATTGAATATGTAAACAAAAATAGGGAAAGAAGAAAACATGAACATGCCTTTAAAAATTATTTAGACTTTAATGTACAGTTTCAGTGCCATTTTGGTATAGCTTCTCTTGAAAAATAAGGGACTAAAACATACCTAAAAAGAGTATTTATTGTAGACTCCAGAAGCATTAGAAACCATAGTAGTAAGCAAAGGTAGTGCTGGAACAGTTAGCTCAGTGGTAAAAAGCTATTATATATGTAATGACCTCGACCTAACGAATGTGTAAGAAGCCTGAATTGAAAGGAACTTATCAAAAATAACATTTTCCACATTTCTAAATTAAGATCAGTGATATCATCCATAAGGAACTGAAATCAGCACAAACCTAGCCACTAAATTTCTCTAAGCCCATTTGTCTATTTTTTAAGCACCTGGCTAAGAATTAGGCTTAAGAAATCCAGGCTATGCAGGATGGGCTCTTGGCATAGGCAGTCTTTTAATGCTAGAAAGTCCTTCCCAGATTCCAGCTGAGAACTTTTCTAGGCCTGCTGTCTTTGATCAAATCTGTGAGGGCAGCGACTGTTTTAAAGAACCATAGAATAAATCTTGGACAGTATTCCATGAGCCCCAGAAATATCTGAACTTGTCTTCTCATAATCTGGATGATACTTCTATTTAAGGCATGTACCTTGCCAACAAACAGTAGGATCTTGCTTTTTCCCAGTGTAAGTGGTCTCCTAAATTAACATTTAGCTGTGTTCACTGCTAGAACAGTTTCCTGTAACCAACTGGAGGATTCTCCAAACAGCTTGGAGTCCATGATGGGGAGCTAAAGGAATATTTAATACATAGGTTTTAAAATGTACATGTATATACCCATTTCTTGGCTTATAGAGTATTAGAAAAGTTGTTTCTCATTCTAGGCTTCAAAGAGGAACAGTCCTCCTCCTGATTGGGGGGATTCCATGAACCACAGATAAGAGGTAAGAGTTGTCTCAGTGCTGGAGACCAACACAAACTTTTTCAGTATCTAGCTGAATCATTCATCCAAGCCATCTGTCTGCAGATTATATGGTCTGAATGATCATTATTTTAAGTCAGTCACCCATCTCATTTATTAGGAATGTTAAGAGGCCTAAGAAGCAACAAGAAAAGTTTCTATAAATAAATTAGTAGTAAGAAGATGACAAGGGAAGATGAAAATAGAACCATTACTTCACGGAAAAGGAAATCAAATAGATGACACAGAAAAGACTGAAGTATTTGATGCATTCTTTGTTTTAGCTTTCAGGAAAAAGTTAATTAAAAAAAAATTAAACAATGGGACAGAAACACAACCTAAAATAAAATTACAAAAAGGTTAAACAATATTGGCACACATTAACTGTATCAAGTCCTGTAGAAATTCAGCATTGGGTAGTTAAGAAACTAACCAAAGTTATCCTTGCAAATTTAGGGTGCAAACAAGCGTTCACTGCACTCAGGCCAATTGTAGGCAGCTTACTTTTAAGTTGTCTACACCTAGACTGGAAGTGGGTGTGATCAGGAGTTTACCACTGCTGAGAGCAGTGTGTCCAGCTATTCACTGCTCCAGGGAGCTGTGCAGGGAACTTGATATAAGTGGCTTGGGGTAGGGGGAGCGACACATTTACATATACCGAGTAGCTCAAATGCCCTTTACAACTGGGCTCTCTCTCTGAAATAATAAGAGTTAGAAATTATCAGTTATTTGAATGACTCCAACTGAATTTAATGGGAAATATGTAGCTAAAGGTTTATGCAGCTTTTTGCCAGTCACAGGACTAGTTCAAATGTCAACAGCAATGGATGTCAGGTCTTCCTTAGACTCCTAGACATAGTAAAATAATGTATGAAGCCTTATCTTAACTTCAGCTCTACAAGACTGCCAATTGTTTTGGGCACAACACTGTAAGGTCCAGTGAAAAGCTTGCTTCTTTCTTATAAAACATGTGCATTAGCTTCATTAAAGGCTATTACAAAATTGTAGCTACAAGAGATATATGGATTTCTTGTTTTATATATTGCTCCAACAGTCTGTTTCAAAGGAGCCCAGCACACATTCCATTTAAAATATGATTTCATCACATCTTAAGTTGTTATCCTGCCTTGTGTTAATGCAATTAATGGCATGATAGGAATCAGCCACAAGGTTACAACACAAAAATATCATGCCATTAACTGAATGTGTGGCCAGGATGGGGCTCCCATGTACCCCCATGGCTGGAAGCCCTGTCAGCACCATGTGCCCCTGCAGCTAGGAACCCAGCTGGACAGGGCTCCCAGCCATGGGAGCTGACAATTAGGGCTGTGTGAAACGGCACCGTTCCATTTTGACTTGCATTTTGATGGAACAGCATTTCATTTTGAATTTCATTTCAATTCAAAGCCACTGTTCCATTTCGTTTCGTTTCGTTTCGTTGAAACAGTTTCGCTGTTTCGACTCTGTTTCAACATTTCGCCCATAGGCTATAATGGGGAAGCACAAAACAGCCTATAACTTTGTCATTTCTGGCCTGATTTGGATGAAACATGCAGGAATGGTAGCCCCTTCTGAGAGCATGAAGCCTGGCAAGTTTCAAGGAGATAGGTGCAGGGGTTTCAGGGAAACTGTACCTCAAAGTCTTGAT
>NW_017729024.1:107949090-107963349 GCF_001723915.1 Gavialis gangeticus
GTGATCAGGAGTTTACCACTGCTGAGAGCAGTGTGTCCAGCTATTCACTGCTCCAGGGAGCTGTGCAGGGAACTTGATATAAGTGGCTTGGGGTAGGGGGAGCGACACATTTACATATACCGAGTAGCTCAAATGCCCTTTACAACTGGGCTCTCTCTCTGAAATAATAAGAGTTAGAAATTATCAGTTATTTGAATGACTCCAACTGAATTTAATGGGAAATATGTAGCTAAAGGTTTATGCAGCTTTTTGCCAGTCACAGGACTAGTTCAAATGTCAACAGCAATGGATGTCAGGTCTTCCTTAGACTCCTAGACATAGTAAAATAATGTATGAAGCCTTATCTTAACTTCAGCTCTACAAGACTGCCAATTGTTTTGGGCACAACACTGTAAGGTCCAGTGAAAAGCTTGCTTCTTTCTTATAAAACATGTGCATTAGCTTCATTAAAGGCTATTACAAAATTGTAGCTACAAGAGATATATGGATTTCTTGTTTTATATATTGCTCCAACAGTCTGTTTCAAAGGAGCCCAGCACACATTCCATTTAAAATATGATTTCATCACATCTTAAGTTGTTATCCTGCCTTGTGTTAATGCAATTAATGGCATGATAGGAATCAGCCACAAGGTTACAACACAAAAATATCATGCCATTAACTGAATGTGTGGCCAGGATGGGGCTCCCATGTACCCCCATGGCTGGAAGCCCTGTCAGCACCATGTGCCCCTGCAGCTAGGAACCCAGCTGGACAGGGCTCCCAGCCATGGGAGCTGACAATTAGGGCTGTGTGAAACGGCACCGTTCCATTTTGACTTGCATTTTGATGGAACAGCATTTCATTTTGAATTTCATTTCAATTCAAAGCCACTGTTCCATTTCGTTTCGTTTCGTTTCGTTGAAACAGTTTCGCTGTTTCGACTCTGTTTCAACATTTCGCCCATAGGCTATAATGGGGAAGCACAAAACAGCCTATAACTTTGTCATTTCTGGCCTGATTTGGATGAAACATGCAGGAATGGTAGCCCCTTCTGAGAGCATGAAGCCTGGCAAGTTTCAAGGAGATAGGTGCAGGGGTTTCAGGGAAACTGTACCTCAAAGTCTTGATAGCAAAAATTTATGTCACATGTATGTGTTGAGGCACAGCACAGTGAAAGCTGCAGGCCTGCTAGCCCCTGCTGAGGCCAGGAAGCCTACCAGCTTTCAGGGAGATAGGTGCAGGGATTCTGGGTTCTGGGGCCCTGCATCTCTGGCTTCTAATAGGCAAAACTCATGACATGGGTGCTTGTGGGACTGTGTCTGTCTTGGGGCGCTGAGGGAGTGAAAACTGCAGGCCTGCTATGCCCTGCTGCGGCCAAGAAGCCTGCCAGCTGTCAAGGAGGTAGGTGCAGGGGCTTCTGGGTTCTTGGGCCTTGCACCTCTAGCTGCTGACAGGCAAAATTTGTGACATGGGTGGGGGACACTGTGCGTGTTAGGGTGTGCCCTCACTCAACTGACACCAAGGCAGAAAGCAGGGCAGTTCAAACAATGTTGTCTTTTATGTAGCTTTTCCATCCATCCCTCAGAGCACTGGGATTGGAAGGGACCTCAGGAAATGATGTCAGTCTCTGGCCAGCTACACAGTCAATAATGAGACCACTCCACCCCTCCCTTCTCCCCTCTTCCCCCTTCCTCTCCTTACTTTAGTTTCTGTTTCCCTGCAGGCAAGCCCAGCCTGAGTTTCAAAACTCAAGACGTTTTGAAAATTTCAAAATGTTTCGACTTCTCTTGTTTAATTTCAAGGCTGTTTTGAAGCTCTCTGTTTCATTTTATTTTTGCTGTTTCAAGATCGAAATGAGTCAAAACAGTGTTGAAATGAAACTACCAGTGAAATTTTGCGCAGCCCTACTGACTGTTATTGCCTATACAGGGGTAACCCAGAATCATAATCCTGGGCTTTCTTTTCATAGGCAATAAGGCATGATGGGATCTTATGGCAGCACATGTAGCATGGAAGGAAGTGCAACTGCAGGGACCCCAAATCGGATCCCTTTGCATCTTCACATGAATGTCTGCCAGTGGTTTTAAAAAGTTAGCTATGGAGAGGCACTGCTATGTATTTCACTTCTTTCTTACCTGAGTCTGAAATGAAGCACAGGCTGGACCATTATTATCAGGGTCAGAAGGCAAGAACAAAGAGTAGAAGTGAAAATAAAGAAACGAAGAATGAAGAATAAAGGAAGAAGAATGAAAGAAGGAGAAAACAGGAAAGAAAATTAAAAAGGCAATATATAGTATGACTAACTTGCAGTCTCTATTCAAAGAAAACATATTTATTTACTGATCAAATAATTACTGAAATAAGAACAGATCTGGGAGTCAGATTCTCCTGAATTTTAATTTAGGCTGTGTCACAACCTGACTGCATGTGACCTTAGATAAGTCAATTCACCTCCTTTCCCATATGTAAAACAAGGATTAATAATGGCTGATTATATTCTATTTTACATAGATTGCAAATAATAATACTTAATAAGTTATTGCTGGGAAGCACTTTGATTAAGTGTTAAGGATTTCTATATGAAAAGAACATTTTATATGGTCCTCTGGATCACATTCTGTGGAATCATAAAATAAAAGACACTTTATATTCTGCCAGAGACTTTGTTGTGAGAATTAAAATACCAACTTTTTTACTTTTGCATGTTTGTAAAGCTATATTAGAATTTTTATTATTATTATTATTATTATTATTATTAGCAGTAAAAACCAGAAGCCCCAACTCATTATGGAAGGTACTGTACAAACACAGAACAGAAAGATGGTCCTTACGACTCCTTACCAGAACACATTTACAATCTGTAACAATATCAGTGGTGGCACTACAGAGAAGTGATACACTCAGGTTTCTATTTGTTCTATTTGTACACATTTAGTGAAGGCACTCTAACTTACAGAGTTCCATCGTAAAAAGATGAATATAATCAAGTATGATTTCTATCTTTAATAAAATATGGAAAGAGAAATATGGAAATAAAATGTGACCTAGGAAATGTGTGATTCTTAAATCCTCATAATGCAGTCAATTATATTAACATTTTAATAAATATGCATCCACACTGGATATGTGTTTTTTTATGTAACATGCCTATGTGTTTTAGGATTCTTAAGTCACAGTCACACTAAGAATCCTCATCCCTTTGTATCTTTTCAGGCATGTGGGATTTTTACTCACTTAAGAGCCAGAGTCTGGCCCACTATAACTAGCCTAGGGTCAAGAATGTACACAGCTCAGATTAAAGAGAAAGCAATACATTTGTAGAAAAATAGAGAACAGGATGATTTCCTTCTATCTCAAGTATAAGAACAACATCTAACCATGTGTGGACAATGTTGTGGCTCCTTCCCTACTCATTTTCACGTTCAGAAACTTCTGTTAACATTTTAATAAAACGCTCTCTACCCACTGGAGCAAATGAGGTATTCAGCTCCACTGTAGGGCCTAATCTGATTTATCCCCCAACCCTTGGTCACTTCACATTTCTTCCAGTTAGGAACAACTAAACAGTTATTAGATATGCCTGAGGACCTGGATTCCTACCTGGGGTAATCTGGTGTAGCTCCAGTAACATGCCCATTGGAAGGAGCATTTTGAAAACCTTCTCAATTGATGAGAATCCCTTCAACTCCATCCTGCAACCCCCACTCACAGATAATCTCAGAATCTCTACAAACCTAGATGAGGTGTGAAAAGCCATCAAGCAGATGAAGAATGACTAGACATCTGAAGCTGATGGACTCCTTACCAAAATCTTTGAACAGGGGAGAGAGCTCCATACCCTCATTTTAAGGATTTGGAATGATGAGGAAATACCCAGGGACCTTAGAGATGCCATGTTCATGACAATCTTCAAGAAAGGAGACAGATCCAACTATGGAAATTACAGAAGAATCACTTTGCTGTCCATCACAGGAAAGATCAGTGCAAGAACCCTCTTGAACCATCTCTTTCCACTCGCTAAAGAGCTTCTCCTGGAATCTCAGTGTGGGTTTAGGGCAACAAGAGGCACAACTAAAATGATCTTCACTGCCCACCAGCTGCAGAAAAATGCTGGGAACAACATAAGCCTCTCTAAATGGCCTTCTTTGACCTCACAAGAGACTTTGACTCAGTCAACCAAGAAGCACTGTGGAGGATCCTTCTGAAGTATGGATGCCCACCAAAATACATCACCGTTCTTTGCCTATTCCATGACAGTATGCAAGCAATGATCCCCTGTAATGGATCTATCACAGATAAACTGACCTTTTCTCATCAACAATTACTGTACATCAGTCAGGCCTGCTTTTGCTTCTTGATTTCACTGATAAGGATCTGGACTCCTGTGCAATGAAACTGTAATGTATGAACACATATTCATATATTTATTTTTATGCTTAGTAGTAAAGAGTCTGATTTTACATAGCCTCTCCATCATCCTGTCTGCAGATATATCACTGAAGTTTTCCAAACTAACATCCAATGGATTACCAAGCCAAAATAATGGTTTGTCTGGTGCAAACAGTTGCACTCTTTTAACTTAATGTGTGGTTTTAACTAGCATAAAATGTTTTAACTGTACCTAAGTCTGGCTTACACAAAAATCAGTGTCCATGCAGACTTATACATTGCTTTAGCTGGACTGGTTTAAAAATTCTTTAAATCATCGTGATTCATGCTATGTGTAGAAAAAGATTAATATTTGTTTTGAGGTATCACTAAGGGAATCTAATCATAGAATGACACTTTATTGTACAAGTCACTATACAAATACATAGCAAAAAGATGGTGCCTACCCAACAGAACTTACTAGCATGCACAAGTGCAAGAAAAACAATGGATACACCAAAAAATACATGGCAAGGACAAGGAAACAATTAGACAAAAGGGAATTATGAGTAATAGCAGCCAAGGTAGAAAAGGACCATTAGGACCAAAGTCTGCCAGAAACAGTCACTATATTTCTCTGTACAAATTAGTGATCATAGGAAAATCCAACAAATTCTTTACAGGGAAGACACTGGAGACTGAGAGGTTTGCATACCCAAAGGGGGCCAAAAGGTACCTTTCACCTTCAATCTTTCCCCACATCCCTTCATCTCCAGTTTCTGTAGGTCAAGTTTGTCTTGTATACAAGAGCTAAATCCTACTCCACCTGTTGGTCAAGTGCCTGAGTATACCTACAAAAGCATATCCTATTCCACCTTGCTCAAGTCCTTCAGAAACTCTTAATACAAAAAGTAGGTGGATTCTTCTCTTCCTTGCTGTTTTTGAGACTCAATCTCAAGGCTAAGATGATGGCATGTTGCAAAAGTTGGTACATTCATGGATTTTCAGGGACATGAGCAGGGTGGAATAGGATTGCACTTAGGCATCTAATAGATGGAATAAATCCTGCCTCTAAGAGCTCTTTCTAAAGTTGATATAAATGCCACGTCTGTTCTCAAAAGACAAGGCTGGTTGCAATGATGTAATTAAGATTAATTAAGCACTCCCGCTATTAATTTGCGAGGATAGACTGAAATAGCCTGGGTTATTTAGTTTGGAGAAGAAAAGACTGAGGGGGGATTTGATAACTTCTTCAAATACTTGAAGGGCACTTATAGACAGGATGGAGATGGGCTTTTCTCTGTGGCCACAGGGGACAGGACTAGGAACAATGACCTCAAGCTGCTGCAAAGGAAATTTAGGTTGGAGATTAGGAAGAACTCTCTGACTAAGAGGGTGGCAAAGCATTGGAGCAGACTACCTAGAGAAATTGTGGAATCTCCATCTTTGGAAATTTTCAAGCTCAGGTTGGACGGACACTTATCCAGTTGTCTGAGGGATGTCTTAGAAATGATCCTTCCTAGAGCAGGGGGCTAGACCACATGATCTTGTAAGAGCCTTTCAAACCTTATATTCCTGTGATCCTACCATGAAAGCCACCTTCTGCTCAGGCTGAACAAACCCAGATCCTGAAATCTCTCCTCATTTTTTTAAACCAGGAGCTTGGAGAGCAGGTGGGGCAGCCAGTGAGAATCGAATCACTGTCTCCCGAATCAGCCAAATCTGAATTGGAAGTGAATACTAGTCGCTTCACACAGGCCTAGTAAACAGACTATTCCAACTTTTTTCTGAGCTTATTCTGCAAGATGAACTGTTCCAAACAGGAGATTTTACAACACCTTCAACCCTCCTATGAAATATAAACTTTCATTTCTACCCAGAACTTTTATAATCTTCTCTCCTATGCTTGAAGAAGGGTGCTTGTGCCTGAAAGCTTGCAACTAAAGTTGTTTTTTTGCCAAAATCTAGTTGGTCTAATAAAAGATATCACCTCCACCACAAGTTCTGATTCCTTTTGCCTCTAGACCAATACGGCTACAACCAGGATACTTATAGGACTAACACCACTCAAGTAGCTTTGGCCTGCATCCATACTGCAAAGTTTTTGAATTACCAGCCAAAGTACAAGTGTAAATAAACCATCTGGGCATTAGCTAATACTCTGGATGAAGCACCTAGCTCAGGTGTGAAGTATGCTGATGGTCAGTTGACTGGCTTGTGCCTGTGAATGGGACTCAAGCTAGGGACAGCTCCTAAGTAAAACCCCAGTTAATTCTATAGCAAAGACAAATCTTTAAATAAAGTTTTGTCAGTGACAGAACCGGAATTGTACCTATGATGTCACTAACTGGCACATTCAGGATTAACCCAAGTAGAATATGGAGTAAAGAAAGAAATTATTTTTTAAGAAAGGGAAAACAATTTTAAAAGAAATTAGCTTTAGGATTTAATTCTATGCCCTCAAATACTGTTCATGGTGATACTCAGCACAGAAATCTGTATTTAATTCAGCTTTAATTCCTGGTGTAAATGACCTTATATGGCATTTATACATCATACCTTAATTTTGCAAATTGCCTTAGAAAACTTAAACACGTGTACCTAAATATTTATATTAGTTAGAGGGCAAGCTACATTTGTAAGCGTAACCACTGCACATCATCATAACCTTGCCAGAGACAGATATTGCATCTATTTTCCAAATAGATATCTAACACACAAACATACTTACATCAGCAGAATTCCTGCTCCTTTTAGGGCCAGTTTCTGTTCCACCTATTAGGCATGTTAGTAGACTCAGGCACCTATGTAAGAGCCTATTCCAACCTGCTTGATTCCTTGAAAAACTGGTAATGCAGAAGGTGGTTGGGTCCTCCTCCCACTTTTTTATGACTCAATCCTCCGGGGAAAATGAAGATGTGTCACAAAAATATATACAGGGATTTGAACACGGTGGAACAGAACTGTACTTTGGCACCTATGTTAACTAATATACCCAATAAGTGAAAAAAATATCTAGTCCATTATGATTTAACTTAAGCTATAATATTTGAAGAGATAACCATTTTTCATGCCACCAGGCACTAAAACACAGCTCATAAAAGATGCAAAGCTTCCAAAATGTGGATATTCATTAAAAGACTGAGAGGAGAAGAGAAAAATCAACAAACTATCATTTTAAAGATGTAACTACTCAGCAACATGCATGGCTCAGTTCACTTCTGCCAATTATATCAGATTTGTATTTGGCCCTTAATCTTTTAGCAATACGTGTTTCATCCATTGGTTAGACATATGCGTATGGATGGTAAAGGACACGACATGCTCTGATGGTAAGAAGAAAGAAAAAGGAAAGGTATCTTAGATTATGGTCCTTTTCCTCATTAAGCTAGGGGGGGTGAAACAAACTACACAAAACAAAGCACAACAGGAGTTGGTATTTAATGCCATGAGCAGCCATGCTGTCAAGGTTGCCTAGCAACTACAGAGTGGGAAGAAGGCAAAGCAAGGTGGCCTAAAAATTAGCTAGAGAGTCATTTTCAAGAATGCTACTGTTCAGATTTGTCCAGCTTCATTTCTGGTCCAAGTCAGCTGTTTGAAATATTTTTAAAAATGGTGCCTAACTCTCCATTTAAATCACTTGCATTCCCTTGAAAAAGTGTCAGGAACATGAAGGCTATGTCCTGCTGCTTGGGTTTATTTGTCTAAGCTGAGGGCTGGATTCATTAGATGATCATTGAATCCCACCCTGCATATAGCGATTGACAGTTAAGAGGCTAATGTCTGCCTTCAGTGCTGTGAATGGGAAGGAAAAAAAAGGGAATGAGGTCAAAACTACAACAGTTTACACAATGCAGCAGAGCAGGAGAAGGGTGCCTGTTAGCAGGAATAGAAAAAACATTTGCGATCTGTTTTCCTCTTCTTTCTAGCCTAGTTACAAAGCAAGAATTTTAAACATGTGGAACTGTATGGACAAGGTAGCACTGGGTGGGCAAGCCATAGCTTCTTCTCCCCCTTAATTTCTCAGCTAAAACTGTATTTATAGCTACGCTGTGCAATAGTCATATTAACCTTAACAAAAGATCTGCAGCTGGGGTTCCTTAAAATTTTATGGAATAACAATATTAAATTGCAATGTAAGCAAATTGCAAAATATTAAATTGCAATGTAAGCAAATTATTTTCTGCTAATGTTATGCCTAGCACACAATGGCAGAGAGGTTACTCTATCATAGGATCATAGACAATTAGGGTTGGAAGGGACCTCAGCAGATCATCTAGTCCCCCCGCCCAAAGCAGGATCAGCCCCCAAGCAGATCATCCCAGCCAAGGCTTTGTCTAGCCAGATCTTAAAAACCTTGAAGGATAGAGTCCACAACTTCTCTGGGTAACATATTCCAGTGTTTTACTACCCTCCTCATGAGAAAGTTCTTTTGAATATGTAACCTAAACTTCCTTTGCTTCAATTTAAGACTGTTGCTCCTTCTTCTGTCAGCTGCCAACACTGAGAAAAGTCTAGTTCCATCCTCTTTGGAACCCCACTTCAGGTAGTTGAAGGCTGCTATTAAATCATCTTTCAGTCTTCTCTTCTCCAGACTAAATAAATCCAGGTCCCTCAGCCTCTCCTTAGAAGTCATGTTCTCCCGCCTATATCTTGTTATGGCTCCAGAGTCATGGATTCATATCAAAGGTTGCCCCAAGATGACCCAGCTGTAAATGATTCCCCAGGTTGACTGATCAGGTACACAAAGGTGACTAGCTCAGGTAACAAGACAGCTACATCAATTCCTCATATACTCTTGCCTACAAAAACTGGCATGCCTTAACAAGGCCAGCCATGTTGACTGTTAGGCTGAGGAGGAACCATATGCCTCCTATAGTGTCAACTATTCTTCATTACTTGTGGTGAAGCTAGTATGAAGTACTACTGTGCATTTATTTAAAAAAAAATAGTGCACTTTGGTGGATGATAGAGTAATATCAATGAACAATACATATAAAGTGGTTTTTGAGTTATTGAGGTAAAAAATGAGGTATGAGGAATCAATCAGGTCATTAACTCTCTCTACCTGTCTCAGACATAGTTAATGATCTATGGACATTACATCAAATGGTAGAAAAAGCCAGTTTTCTGTTCCTGTTTATTTTAAAAGTCATACAGCACAAGACAGTTCCCAAAAGCTGTTGGTAGAGCTTCACAGCTCAAAGCCATATCTCAGGTTCTCAGCTAGTCTCAGGAGCTGATGAGAACCCCCTGTGCATGATCTGTTCCTCAGTTATTCTATGCACCCATGTGCCATCCCCGCCTCTCTGATCCATGTTCAACCCTGCACTAGCCGCCCCCCCATTTGGCGTTTGGCCGTGCACTACCATCCACCCCCTCTCACCATTTGGCCATGCAGTACCCTTGCTCCCCGCCACCACCCCTGCTCAGCATCTGGCCACTGTGGGTATCTAGGACTAAAAAAAGGTTCAAAACACCTGACTCAGCTGAATGGCTGCATATAGAATTATGACACTGACAACAGTAACATCACCAAATTAGTTAAATAATTTGTACCCCAAATATAATCTGTATGTAAAGTTATACATTTGGGAATCCATGCTTCACCTTCACACATGCCTGGATTACAATCACCAGAAAATTTGACCTAGTAAGAGCACAACACTTGATTTCTGTCATACACACAAAAAAAGCTGTGCATACAACATGAGAGCACCTGCTTTCTCTGTACCTATTTACTTCCTGTGCAAGCACTGATGTTTAAATTTAAGGGAAAATGTATACTTTAAGAGCTTCCCAATCAGATGCTCAATTTCCTTTTTTCTTGAATAATTCTATCAAAACATGCCATGCTAAAGGATGAACAGCAGTCTTTAGGGATACATATTTTAACAGGAGGGTGTTAAAATATCCTCTTTATCTGTTTTTGAAGTTATATTTTATATTCTTGAACTAAAACAGATGCAGACTCTCTCTGAAAGGCATTTCTAAAAGCGGTTACTAGATATTGCTTAAGCCCTGCTTCCCATTTGACAATCTTATATGTAAGGCTATTTTGGGAATATTTCATCTGTTAAAAATATGATTAAAGAAGTTTGTGTACTGCAGGTGTCAACCACTGATGTTAGGATGCTGATAGATGTGCAGCTCCCTGCTGTAATTCATGGTGCTTTGCAGAAAAGTGCCATGAGTTACAATGATCCCTGCCACCCAACAGATGTTGACTATTGGGTAGGGGCGGGTGCGGGGAGGGAAGAGACTGTGGAATTGAGCTCCAGTTTGGAGCAGCTGTGTCTCCAGCTGCTCTCCCCTAGCCCCAACCCTCCCCCTTCCCAGCTTCAGTGCTGTCTTCAGAATTGGAGGGGGGAAGGGACTGAAGGAAGTTCAGTCTGCACTTGACAGGGGGTAGATTGCAGCCCCCTCAGGAGAGGGCTCCAATCCACCTACCTGACTCTCTAGAGCAGGCTAGGGAAATCCCAAACCAAACTCCCTCTGCACCCTTCCCCCTCTCCCATTCTGAAGACAGCACTGGGGGCAGGGCTGGGCAGGTTCAGCACAGCCATGCTCCTGGCACATGCTGACAGACATTAATGAGGACACTCCACTTTGAAGCACCTCCAGATTTCATAGATTTCATAGACATTAGGGCTGGAAGGGACCTTGAAGATCATCAAGTCCAACACCCTGCCCGAGGGGCAGGAAGTCAGCTAGGGTCAAAGGATCCCAGCAAGATAAGCATCCAAATGTTTCTTGAATGAGTCCAGAGTAGGTGTCTGTACCACTTCTAGAAGAAGTCTATTCCAGACCTTGGGGGCTCAGAAGTTTTTCCTTGTCCAGCCTAAAACAGTCATGGAGGAGTTTATGACCATTGGTCCTTGTTATCCCTTGGGGCATTCTGGTGAACAGACGTTCCCCTAGATGCTGATGCTCACCTCTTACGTACTTATAGGCAGCTACCAGGTCACCCCTGAGCCTGAGGTTTTCTAGGCTGAAGAATCCCATGGCTCTCAGCCTCTCATCATAAGACTTATTCTCTTCCCCTCTGATCATGCGTGTGGCTCTCCTCTGGACTCTCTCAAGTGTCTCAACGTCCTTCTTGAATTGTGGAGCCCAGAATTGGATGCAGTACTCCAGCTTCAGCCTCACCAAGGCCAAGTACAGTGAGAGGATGACATCCTGAGATTTACTTGAGTACCATCTATGGATGCAAGCCAGAGTTTTGGTTGCTTTACCAGCAGCAACATCACACTGGTGGCTCATATTCATCTTGTGGTCAATCATGACTCCCAAGTCTCTTTTGGCCATGGTGCTAGTAAGCATAGCACTGCTGAGCCTATAAATGCGCTGCGGGTTCCCCGCCCCTCCACCCCCAAGGTGGATTACCTTGCATTTTCCAGTATTGAACATCATTAGGTTTATATCTGCCCACTTACTAAGCTTATCCAGATCACTAGCCTATTATCAGATGTGGATGCTATGCCCCAAAGTTTAGTGTCATCAGCAAACTTGGCCAGTGAGCTTCTTACACCAATGTCCACATCATTGATAAAGATGTTACAGAGAACTGGTCCAAGGACAGAGCCTTGGGGGACACCAATGGTCATGGACTGCCATAATGATTCACTTCCATTGAGTACTACTGTCTGGGTCTGACCTCAGAGCCAATTTCCCAGCCATCAGACTGTGGTGTAGACGAGGCCACAGTTGGCCAATTTTTCCATGAGGAGATAATGGGACACCAGATTAAAGGCTTTTTTAAAGTCCAGATAAATTATGTCAATCTCTTCTCCCTTGTCCAGGTGATATGTTACCTGGTGATAGAAGGAAATGAGATTGGTCAGGCAAGATCTACCCACAACAAACCCGTGTTGGCTCTGCCTCAGGATGTTGCCATCAGCCAGCTTATCCAGAAGGGTCTCTTTGATAATTTTCTCCGGAACCTTACCCTGGGTTGAGGTCAAGATGATTGGCTTGTAATAGCCCGAGATCTACTTTCTGCCCTTTCTTGACTATGGGTACCACATTGGCCTTCTTCCAGCCTTCAGGTACTTCACCTGAGTGCCACGAGTTTTCGAATATTTTTGCCAATGGTTGGGCTATGACACCTGCCAGCTCTTTGAGTACTCTAGGGAAGCTCCTTGTTGAGTAATCTCCTAGCTGAGCAAATAACTTCCATTTGCTCTTTTGAAATATCCTAGCCACAGTCTTTAAAAACATGATTCAAGGCAACTGTCATGAAGTACATTATATAATCACAATCTGCTTTGCTGTACTTAACTGACAAAAAGGAGTCCCTTGGGAGGAACAATAATCAATTTCAGGTTTGCTCTAGGCTGGTTTTCTTAATCTGTTCACTTCCGGTGTGTTTCATCAGTTCATTCCAAATTAACCTTGATAGCAGACTAATCATGGAGAGAAAAAAAAACCAAAACAACTGAGCTAGAATGCCCCCCTGTTAGTTGGTGAGTGATTATTCTTAGCAAGATTCAGGATATGAAAACTGTCCTCTTAAGCTGTAAAGATTGTAAAGACCAGCAGTTCTGGAGATGATTTATTGTTTACTTTTGTACTGGATAGCATGTGAATAATTAAGTCAAAGATGTGGCATTTGTAGAATACTGAAAAAAGTAGTAAAGCAACTGAAAAGCTACCACCAAATAGCTAAAAACCTGGGTGTCAACAGCCATTTGTTGCTATTTTCAGTCATTGATTTATAGTTTTACAAAGATTTACAAAGCACATTCACATTGTCTTGCTTATAATGGGATTATATTCACCAGGTGATTAAAAGAAATAGATGTGAAAGAAAAATGTCTGCAAATTTTAAATTAGCAGCATGTTCTTAACACAAGCTCTTTGAATAAACTTATGGTCTGTTTATCTGGAAGAGAAGCAGGCTCATTTGGATAATTTGGGGGGGGGGGTTGACTAACACAGATGTCATTAGCTGTAAGACTGTCAAAGCTTTGCCTTTATATTCATGTCACTTCCCCATAAAATAGATTTTATCATGCCAACACCAGTCTTTAAATAAAACTGTTGCTAAAATGATCTTGCCTAGTGTTAAATCAGTGCAGCTTAACTGAAAAGTAGAAGTGATTAACAAAGAGAAGAGTTTTGGTTGTCTTCTTCAGCAATCCTTCTCAGGCAAGGATGATTGTCTTCCATGATTGTCTCATCTTTGTGTCTGAAGATGGCTGAGGCGGCCTATACAGGATCGACAGAAAGGAGGAAACTATTTATGTTGGAAATATGCATTTGTTTGAAGAATTAGCAACTTCAAGATTTTAAACCAGTAGTTAATAGATTCTTCCCCCAAACATGTAGTCTCTTGGTCTTTAAACCCTACAGATCAAAGCAATAAAATACTTGTTTTTCAGCTGGACAGCATAATGTACCAGCAATCCAGGATGCTGAATGTGTTATGATATTAACATGCATATCATGACCTTCTGTTGTTCAGCTTGTCAGTGCCTTTCTTGTACATTTCAATATTTTGACCCCTTAAAAGAGCCATTTTTTTCTGCCTACATACCCAAAGGAAGAAGGAAAGGATCTACTTTTAGGCCTAGCAGACCTAAATGTGTTATATTATTGCCTATCTGCATGTCAAACTTACAGAGCTGTATACAGCTGTGTCAAAATCCTGTATGAGGTAGTCAGACCAGCTCAGGATTAAATCAATGTAGAAACTCCCTTGGATCAGAGTAGTACAGGACCAGGCACTAAAAGAACAACTGCAAGGCTGTGAAGGCTTGTTATGAAGAGTCAAGTGAGTCACTGCACCAACCCATGCCTCTGTTTCCCTACTAATAAAACAGGCATAATGATCTCTGCTTCTTGTTACCAGATTTGCCCACTACTTTTGGGTGTGCTCATTTATTAGGACTAGGGTCTTGGTAATTC
>NW_017729024.1:107963822-107977770 GCF_001723915.1 Gavialis gangeticus
TGTCAGGGTTCCCCAAGAACATGGAGCTGAGAGGTAACATTCTGTAAAGCATGTTGACTTCTGCTTGACTTGATTGATTTCTCCAGTGAAAGGAACTGTAAGTGCAAAGACTAATTCCTGTGTAAGTGAGGCTATGGCCAGGTAAACCTTGCAGGATTTCTTCTTGGGACCTGTGTCCTTTGTATTTTACTCAAATATAGTGCTGACTATCTTATAACATTTCAGGATAACATACATACAGAAGAGCTACAGTGTAGTTACATGTTACCATTAGTTTTAAAAGGTTAAAACTGAAAACTGTCAATAGAAAATTCAATGGAAAATTCCAGTTAATTTGATTTGGTTTACTGTCTTTAATGCAACTACAGGCCATTGGTGATGTTTGTGATTGGCTATAACTATATTTGTCATTGACAGTTCCTAGCAGCAACCACTTTACAGACCATATCCTCAAGGGGTGTTAAACCCACGCAGCTCCAGTGAAGTCAAAAGAGTCATCTCATTTTATACCAGCAGAGGATCTAGCTCCATGGATTTCAGCTTGCAATATCTGAACACTATTTTAACCCTAGAGAAAAATTCCCTTTTTGTAAGCAACTGATTTTTAAAATGAATAAGTCTGTTCTTTAAAAGGGCTGAGCCTGTACAACTCCAGCTGAAGCCCATAGAAGCTGCAGGTATTCCACAACTCTAAAAACAGGGCATAATATAATTGACATCACACACAAAGCTCCTCAATGGCAGCAAGCCCTTTTCTTTCTGCCAGCATTTACACCTCCTCTGGTAAAGTAAGACTTCTACCACCATCCACTAGAGAGCAGACATGCTATTTCATGACTTTGCAAGCCATAGCACTTCCTTCAGCAGGTGATATCTTCCCAGGGTGCACTTTGTTCTCTGGTAACATTGTGGCTATAATGCAGCCACATGTTGATGCCAAAAGTACACAGATGCCCACACATTCCGCTGTCTGGGAGGTGATGGCTACTGTCTGCTGCTGTAACTTCTGTCAGCAAAGGCAGGTAAGCACAGACGAGGCCTTCACACAATTCCAATCAATAGACACTATGCCACAAGCCTACCTTTATCAGAAACTCAAAGCCAGTGCTCAGTTCTGCTTTGTGGAACATGACTTTGAAAAACAGTCAAGATAGCTCTTTATCAGCAGTATCTAGATGTGGTGAATCAGGTTTTGCTACAAACCTCCTATGCTTTAAATTAATCCCTTCCCTGCCCCCACCTCCTTCTGTGCTGCTACAGATGTCTACTAAATCTATGTGAATAGCTTCATTTACTCTAGATTCATAGGGTTAGCTGCATACTAGCTTACACCAACTGGCCAGAACCCAGTAGTTTGTGCAGCCTTCACATAAACCAAAATATTTTATTATTATTATTATTATTATTATTATTATTATTATTATTATTATTAAACTCCAGTCATTACTGAAAATATATCTTGCTTCTACAGCTACCATCAGGTTCCCCTGCCCTGTGACATGAGCGTTAATGATACTTTGTATGTAGGAAAATGTTGTCTCAGCTGGGGACAACTTCTATAACATTCTCGTTCCACTAAGACATGTGCGCACAAAAGTGAGATCAGTTTTCAGCCCAGTTTGTTTTCCTTCTCGTATTTCACTTCCATTTACTACCAACATTTTGGTCCATTAGCAATGGAGAGAAAAGTAGCATTGACACACTGCATGTTGTGTTGCCTTCAATTTGATTTTTATTAGAACAATACTTTTTGCAGCCTAAGGATCAAGTGTGCTACCACCCGGGGAATTATTTTTATTTTTGAAATTAAGAAAAAAGGGTTCTTGTAGCAAGGAGGCAGGACTACACCTTTAACTACACAGGAGTAGATGCCTCACCACATAGATCAGGCTTAGGTTCACTGGATCTACTCACATGTACAAGGAGTTAAGTACTTGTAAGATCAGGGCTTAGGGTATTGCCATCCAGAGGCTTTAGTGACCATGATAAATAAACTGCTATCTGTCTCCTAGTGGTGTCCAGAATACAAAAACTGCTGCCAATTTCACCTTCCCTTCGGGAAGTTTGCAGAGCAACACTTACTTTGGGGCTCCTAATCTAACTCAGGTGTGAAAGATGTACTGAGCTGCTTAGCTCCATCAAGGCTGACAGACTTCCAGCCACACACACATGCCAGACTAAGTACATGGGAAACTTGGGGTAACTGTGGGTGCTAGGGCAGCTATTTTGGATTTAGAAGCCTAAATTCCAACTACATCCTAGTTTATTATTATTATTTTTATATGGCCCTACTAAACAATTTGGCCTGTGGAACCTTTGTTACCTGTGTAGAATTCTGGGGTTGCAGACAGAAGTGACAAATTTCATCTGAACTGGCCCCAGAAAGTGGCCTACAACTATGACCAAACAGAAGTGCATAGCTGCAGGCCTCTTTAAAAAGGCTTGATCCTGCAAAAATCTAAACCCTCATTGTGTGAGGATTCAGACAAACATGCTCCAAAATGGAGTGCATTTTGTAACTTATGTCTATGGAGCTCCCAACCTGTCACTGCTTTCAGAATGGGAGAGGGGAAAGGGAGCAGAGGGAGTTTGGTCTAAGGTTTTTTCCAATCCACCCACCCCATCCTCCAGCACTGGCTGGGGAACCCAAAGATGAGCTCCTTTTGCTCCCTTTCCCCACTCCCATTCTGAAACAGGGACAGGCTAGGAGCGGGTAGTGGCAATGCTGCAGAGACCGGGCCGCAGGCTTGTACGAAGCAGCTTGAGTTCCCAACTCCAGAGCCAACAGTGAACGTCTGTTGGGTGCTGGGGATCATTGCAACTTGCAGCATTTCCTGCAATGGGCTATGAGTTGTAACAGAGAGCTGCTTTTCTGTCTCAGTCTGTTATCTGACTTTGTTAGTGATGTTAGAGGGCTAGGTGTTGCCTGTAACAT
The DNA here is from genome assembly GCF_001723915.1 of Gavialis gangeticus. Classification (NCBI taxonomy): domain Eukaryota; kingdom Metazoa; phylum Chordata; order Crocodylia; family Gavialidae; genus Gavialis; species Gavialis gangeticus. The sequence continues at coordinate 107,966,758 of NW_017729024.1, forward strand.
CAGATTCCCCTGTTTGGATGGTCTGTGTATGTGCTGTCTGGATACTCTCTGTGAGCCCCTAACAGCCTGATTGTTATAGGAAACAGACAGCAGTCTTTGATTCTTAGTGCCAATAATCTTGGCCAAGGTTAAGGTCTCCAGACAAGCCAATTCCCTAACATCCAGGGACCAGATAGCTGAGTTATTTGCAGGCATGGCATGTGCATGAAATGTGTAACCCCTAAGCACGAAGTATTAAGAGTTTTCAGGTCCCTTTTTTATACACAGGAATCAAATCAACTTTTATAGTATACAATCCTAGTCCTCACCAATTACTAAAACAAGATTAAATGGCATCATCCACACCCTAATTCTCACCAGTCAGTTTGACCTCTCCACCAAATATGAACAACTGTTTACGGGGTCACGCTGACATTTATTTTGGCACCCTGTACCTATCACATGAATTACTCCCTATCCATTGGCTTTGCAAAGTGCCTACAAAAACAATCAAGTTGGAAAAGTAGGCGCCTTTCATATGATATGTCTAGTTCTGTATTTACTGAGGCCTGCTTCAGTTCATACTGTTAGGAGAACCTCTGTGATTTGCATATGCACTGATCAATGGCTGTATTAATGCATACTCTGGTGAGCCCTACAATTCTATTGCAGGGGAAGGCAAGATTCTGACTTCAAACGCTAGGATAAGTTTGAAGGGCTGGCAGACAGAAAATTCATTGTTTTATTAATAAAATTAAACACACTTCATATGGACACAATAGACAGAATTTCAAAATGTCACTTTTGTAACCAGTTTTCCAAACTAGAAGACTGTTTCCCCATAGATATATACCATGGCAGATGTGTAATTGCTATATAATAATAAAGGAAATTGAGATGTAATGGATTCATAGATTGTAAGGCTGGAAAAGAGCTTGGAAGATCATGGCCCCCTGCACCAAGCAGGAAAGATAACTTGGGTTCAGGTGACCCCAGCAAGGTGACTGTCTAATCTCCTCTTGAAGATTTCTGGGTGGGTGATTGCACCACCTCTGGAAAGAGCGTATTCCACAGTCTGGACACCCTGACTGTGAAGAATTTTTTCTTAATATTGAGCCTGAATCAATCTTCCAGGAGTTTGTGGCCATTACTCCTAGTTTTCCCCAAGAGTGCCTTGGTGAACAGTTGTCTGCCAAGCTCTTGATATGCTCCCCTGATGTAACAGTAAGCTGCTACAAAGTACCCTCTCAGCCTCCTCTGATGTAAAAGTGTTTTAAGTAAGGCCATAAAGTCAACAGGCAACAGAACAAGATTGCTATTCTCCAATTGATTTAGTGTGATTTATAACTTCTTGATACATCCTTACGTATTTTTTATTTTAAAAGGGATGCAAGGTCTTTAGTTTATCTTTTATAGTTTTTAAATTTATCTTTACATTCTATTTTGATTGATGATCCTTTTTAAATTTCAACTGCCTCTGATCTGAACTTTAGCATAATCCATTGAAAGTTTAAACAGTGTTGGAATAACAGATCTTGTTGGGAGTCAAAATGGGTTCCTTGTTATCATGGTCCCTCCTATCCACACTGCAGTGATATAGGGCACTATTCACTGAGGGCTAATAACTAGTAGAATAGCTATTGTAGAATAGTTTCCTACATGGACATTCTTATTCTGGAATAACAAAATGGTTGCTATATTTTAAATCCATGGCCCACCTTCATTCAATATAACTTTCTAGTGTAGAAAACCTCTTAGAGGGTAATAAGGTCAGGTCTCAAGAGAATTTGCCTCAGAGCATAAAAGGAAGAAAGCAGAAAAGCTATCTGCAGAAAGACAGCTATCTGCTGTCTTCTAAGGCAGCAGCTCCCAAGGGAAAACAAGCCTGTTCTCCCTGAGAGACTGTAACAAATACATGTGCTTTCATCTTGTTTAGTTGGCACTGCAAAATCCTGTTTGAATGAAAACCTTGTGGAATACAGAATCTTTGGTAAAGGACTTCAGTCTGTGCTGGGTCTCTGAAATGATTAGATCTCTTTCCTGAAAAGAGACTTCTTCAAAGTTCTATGTCAAAAAGGCTCTCTTATGGTTCCACACCATTATCTTATAATAATATTAAATTATCTAGTTCGGTCTTGGATTTTCATTCAGGTCTTGCTCAGGAAAAGAAGCCACCAGAAGTTCAGTCAGTCCTAGAAAAACAGATAACAAAGACCTGCTGGGACTAAAAAGGGGTCCTTTGCTGTTCTGTTCTAACCTCTCCACACCTCAGTTTCCTTGGTGTTAGATAACTGAAAGCTGCAGTGGGATTGCCATAGTAAAGACCTTAAGTAAACACTTGAAGATTTGGTTCATACATAACTCATACTCATCTATCTCTGAAATGGCAGGATCGCTCTGATGACCAAGAAATAATGCCTGTACATAAACCTTTTACTGCCATACCTCCTGTACTTAGTAAAACTAATGGCATTTACTGTGACAGCCAGAACCAGAGGGGTTAATATGCAATATGTGCTTCTTGGAGGCATTTGGTATTTTGCCTAACAGGTAATATTAGCTAATATAAACCTCGTAAGTTCCTAACCTGCAAATGTAACTTGTCTGTCATAAGTTTAACCAAAATGATAAAACTAACTGGTTGTATTAGTTGTGAAACTCACTGGGCCCCAAGTCAAAGCTGTAGCTGCAAGATTAGCTGACCTAATGGTTTTTGCTCAGGGTTCAGCCTTGACGATAAAAACTGTATCCAACCTCCTGGCACACCCAACACATTCCAGGAAAGCACATCCCAAGAAAGCATATTCAGAGAAACCTAAAAGTGTTGGGCTTAGGCAGAGTAATGTCAATTTCAGACCTAAAGATATGGCATTGTAATTTGCTTATTGGATAAACCCATGTCTAGGAAGTAACATTTTATGATAATTTTTAACACCTTTCAATCCCATGGGGTAACAGCTATAGGGCAAGATTGTGAGTGGCTCTAAAGCCAACAAATTAGCATAAGACTAGATATAAAAAGTGTGTGTATCAGGTGGCCATCAGGAAGGAGGGAACAGAATGGTTATTGCTGTTCCAAGCCTGGACTCTGGACTCCCGGTGTGAGTGAGGATTGGATCCTAATCAAGGGACTTTCCCCAGTAGTCCCTCCAACAGCGTCAATCGGAGACACCTAACTTCTCTGGAATCACTTGTCGCACACCTGGCATCAAAGGACTATCGATAAGTTGCCAACCCGTCTGCCTGTCTGTTGTTTTGAACAGCCCAGTGGCTGATACCCTCACAGTGCCCAGTTGGCTTGTGACAGAAGTGATCAATCTATCTGTTGTTATTATTTGCTATTAGCTCTTTATTCTGCATTATCTGCTTATCGCATTTATCTTTCTGTTAATTGTTGTGTGTGTAAGCTATAATAAATTTGCTTCTGCTTCACTCCCAGCTTTGCCTCCTGGATCCAAAACTGAACCGAACAACCCAGTAGCTGATACCCTCGCAGTGCCCAGTTGGCCTGCGAAAGAATTGATACACTCACAGTGCCCAGCTGGTCTGTGACAATTTGCTCAGAGGCTAAACTATTAGGGCTGTGAGAAATTTTGCTGGGTGTTTCATTTCAACTCATTTCGAGCTTAAAATAGCAACACAAACAAAACAAAAGGGAAGTCAAAACATTTCAAAAGTGTCAAAATGTTTTGAGTTTCAAGCTGCGCTTGCTTGCAGCTAAAGAGAAACTAAGGAGAGGGAGGGGGGAAATGGGGGGAGGGCTGCTCTGATATTGACTGCATAGCTAGCCAGTGACTGTGATCCTTACCTGAGGTCCCTTCCAATCACAGTGGTCTGGGGGAGGGATGGAAAAAACAGAATAAAAAGCATTGTTTGAACTGACCTTTCTTTGTGCCTTCACACTTACAAGTGACACAAGTTTTGCTCTGAACAGTTTGAGGTGCAGTTTCCCAGAAACCCCTGCACCTATCCTCTTTGAAACTTGACAGGCTTTGTGGCCTCAGCAGAGGCTACCGTCCCTGCTGTTTTCATTTGAATCAGGCAAGAAATGACAAAGTTATAGGCATTTTCACAATTCCCCATTATAGTCTATGGGCAAAATGTCAAAACACATCGAAACAGCAAAACAGTTTCAACAAAACAAAACGGAACAGCAGTTTTGAAATGAAATGAAACATTGAAACAAAATGCTGTCCCTTCAAAATGGCAAAATGGAAGTCAAAATGAAATGGTGCTGTTTTGTACAGCCCTATTTACTATCCATTTTGGTGCCCAACGGCTAAACCTCAGGCAGCAAGGGCTTTTCCCCGCCATTCTGATTAGGGGGAGAGGGGAACCTTATCTTATATTTGAGTATTTAAATATTTGTGTCTATTGTTTTTACATATAACCTAAGATTAATATTCATGAAAGAAATTGTAAGTAAAGGCTTAATTTTTGCATTAGATAGCATTGTGTACAATAATTTTCTGTGTTTTTCTACGGTCACTTTGCTAATTTCCCCTTTCTGTGGCAGTCAACTTTGAAAGATCAGTGCTAAAGATATCCACAAAACAGAAAAACTGTTTTTTTAGAAAAAAATCACAAGACTAGCTGGGTGATGCCAGGACAGATGTATTACCAGAAGCTGTTTTAAACTTAATTTGTTAAAATCATTTTAGATTTCAAGCCCTCCAGAAGGGAGAAACAGACTAAACTGTAAGAGAAAAAGTATTGGAGTAATACTGCAGCCATGACAGTTTAGGAAATACTAAGAGGTAGGGCTATGCAAAGCTTCAGTTGCTGATTCGATTCGGCAGAGATTTGGCCCAATTCGGTGGCCAAATCTCTAAATCTGAATCGAAACAGAAGACTCTTTAATCTCTCAAAATTGAATTGGAACCCTCTGAATCAATTCAGAGAGATTCAATGATTTGGTCACAGGTAGCTTTAAATGTTTTTTCTACATACATTAAGGTACCAGGCAGCTCATGAATACTGAAATGGTGGGGCAGATATAGTGTCCTATGGGAGTGCGGGAGAGTCCCCAGCACACTTGGTGACTGATGCCTCCTGGGTCTGGGGGTGCACTCGGAGTCTCCCCATAGCCGATCGCTGAGCCGCAGCAGGGTCTGCCACCGAGCATGTGGGGGAGTCCATGTTCCTGTGGGATACTCCATCTGCCCCACCATCTCAGCATTCACAAGCCGTTCCTGGTACCTCAAAGTATGTTGAAAAAACATATAAAGCTGTGTCTATGGCCTAATCACTGATTCTCTAAATCATCATCAAATCTTCAGATTCAGATTTGGCTGAATTGAATCAGGACAGTGATCCGAATCAATGAACTGAATCACTGCCCCCCAAATCGGGCTGAATCTGAATTGAATATGTCCTGCTTCGTACACCCCTAATAGGTTCTTACACTGTGTGCAGGACCTCCACCTAACCCAGATGATGTCCAGTCCCACTAGGGGTAGTGCCTTGCTAGACCTGGTCTTAGCAACAACGGATGATCTCGTGGGGGACCTGTGGGTACACAGTAACCTGGGTGACAGTGACCAGCACCTGGAAGAGTTCACTATCCAGCAAAGGGTGAGAAAAATATCCAGTGATGCTAAAGTTTTAGACTTCAGAAGGGCCAACTTTAGTAAACTTAGGAACCTAGTTAGTGAGGGGGCCAAACTCAAGAGCATCGGGCTAATGGAGGTCCAAGAAGGTTGGGAGTTTCTCAAGGGGCACAAAAGGAGTCTATCCCCTTACGCAGGAAAGGGGCAAAGGGGATAAAAAAGCCCCCTTGGCTTAACAGGGAGCTTAAGGAAAGACCGGAGGCAAAGAAAGAGATGTATAGGCAGTGGAAGCAGGGGGCAGCCACCAAGGAGGCATACACCACCCTGGTGCACTATTGCAGGGAGCCAGTTAGGCAGGCCAAGGCAAGACTGGAGCTTAGGCTGGCTACAACAATCAAGGACAATAAAAAGTCCTTCTACAGATGCATAGCAAGCAAAAAGAAGGTGCAGAGTAGCATAGGACCCCTGCAGGACAAATCAGGTCAGTTGATGGTTGACGCAGACAAAAAGGTAGAGCTCTTTGCTTCAGTATTCCTTAATAGTGACCAAGACAATCTCCCCACCTTGAGCATAGACAGATGTCCAAAAGGCACCAGACTGCCAAAGGTTAGTGTTGACTTAGTTAAAGAGCACTTGGAAGGGCTGGATGGGTACAAGTCAGCTGGCTTGGATGACCTCCATCCACAGGTGCTGAAGGAATTGGCCAGTGCCATTGCTGAGCCACTGGCACGGCTGTTTGAGCTCTCATGGTGCTCTGAACAGGTCCCTGAGAACTGGAAAAAGGCCAATGTGGTGCACATTTTTAAGAAGGGGAGAAGGGAGGAGCTGGGTAACTTTAGGCCAGTCAGTCTTACCTCTATCCCTGGGAAAATGCTAGAAAAAAATCATCAAAGAGTGTATTTGTGAAAGGCCATCAGGGGAAACCATGCTGAAAGGAAACCAGCAAGGGTCCATTACAGGTAGATCCTCCCTGACAAAACTTATAGCCTTTTATGACCAGGTCACACACTGCCTTGACACAGGAGTGGAGGCCGATGTCATCTACCTGGATTTTAGGAAGGTCTTCGACACAGTTTCGCATCCTATTCTCATAGGGAAGCTAATGGACTGTGGAGTGGACGCCTATACAGTCAGGTGGGTGGCTAACTGGCTTAGGGACCGCACCCAGAGAGTAGTGGTTGACAGGTCATTCTTGGCCTGAAAGGAGGTAGGCAGTGGGTTCCTGCAGGGTTTGGTCCTTGGGCCAGTGTTATTTAATATCTTCATCAGTGATTTGGATGAGGGTGTGTTGAGCACCCTCTCCAAGTTCGCAGATGATACCAAATTATGGGACAAAGTGAATTCACCAGAGGGCATGGAGCAGTTACAGGCTGACCTGGACAGGTTAGATCAATGGGCAGAATGTAATAGAATGCAATTCAACAAAAATAAATGTAAAGTACTCTACCTAGGAAGGAGGAATCCCCAGCACACCTCCAGGTTGGGGGATGACCTCCTCAGCAGCTCAGAGGCTGAGAGAGATCTTGGAGTCATAGCTGACTCCAAGATGAACATCAGCCAGCAGTGTAACAAGGCCAACCACAACTTGTCATGTATTAACAGATGCATGACCAACAGAATGAGGGAGGTGATGCCCCCCCTCTATGTGGCATTGGTCACGCCACAGTTGGAGTACTGTGTCCAGTTTTGGGCACTGCACTTCAAGGGGGACATGGAGAATCTGGAGAGGGTTCAGAAGAGAGCCACTCACATGATTAGTGATCTCCATGAAAGACCCTACAAGGAGAGGTTGAGAGATCTGGATCTCTTCAGCCTATACAAAAGACAGCTAAGGGGTGACCTTGTAGCCACCTATACATTTATCAGGGGAGGGCAGCAGGGAATTGGGGATGTGCTGTTTACCAGAATGCCCCAGGGAGTAACTTGGAATAATGGGTGCAAACTAGTGGAGAGTAGATTTAGGTTAGACATTAGGAAGAAATTTTTTAGAATAAGGGTGGCCAGAGTCTGGAATGGGCTTCCAAGAGAGGTGGTCCTATCACCTAAGTTGGAGGTCTTCAAGAGGAGTCTTCACAATCACCTGGCTGGGGTCATCTGACCTTGGTCCTCTTTTCTGCCATGGGCAGGGGGTCAGACACAATGATTTGTTGGGTCCCTTCCGCCTCTATAATCTATGAATAAGAGGCAAGGATTTGGAGAGGGTGATAGGGGGGTGATATCTTTTACTGGACCAATTGCATAGTTGGGAGAACACACTCCAAATTACTCTGTTCTCTTTGTAGAAGACATAATTAATTATTATTCATTGTTAAGTTGCTTTTCTCAGTTTAAACGCTAATTTTGCAAATTTATCCTGAACTTTGTTCCACAGCATATCTTTGAAGGAAGACCATTGCCTAAGTCCTGGCTTCTCCTATTGTATGGGAAGAAACTCTTACAACTGACTGATGGGACCTGAACTTATAGCTCAAGAACTTATATCTCCAAATCATTAATATCTCAGTCTATCAATAAATTAATTGTTGGATAACTCTAGGGTAAAATATAGTAAGTTATATGTAAAACCCCATTAAAGGAAACAGGAAGCATAGTATCAAGAGATCCATCTGCCAATAAAGAGGAGAATTACAAGTACTTCTGGCAGCTCTGCCACATTTAGGTCTCACGAGGAAGGAAGAATGAGGGCCTGTGGTGCCAAAGATCATGGTCTATGGAGTGACAGTTATTCCCTCGCCTCTTTACACTATGCTCTATGCTGAGATATGCTGAGATGCACTATGCACTATGCTCATAGCATCTGATGAAATGAACTTGGGTTCATGGAAGCTTGTGCTCTTTCTATATATCTTATTTAGTTAGTCTAGAAAGGTACATCCCTACACCTCTGCCCTGTCTTCTGTGCAACCTGGACATATTGCAAACCTGTACCAAGTCCTTCAAGGGTTTCCATTGGCAATATCTGAGACCAATCTTGTGAAACTGTTGGTGGCACAGGGTATCCAACAATAAGGTACCATATTGAGTTTGGTCATTATACATGGACACTGTAGTCCATACAACAAGACTTCCATCATCTAGGACAGCGGTTCTGAACCTTTTCAATCGATGTACCTCTTGGTTTCAGAGGCAGACTTCACATCCCCCCTTTCAATGGTAAATTAATTTTTTAGGCCCTTCTACCTGTGTTAGACAATGTATGAAATATAGCTCATGTACCCCCTAATAAGGCTTCACATACCCCCTGGGGGTACACCTCATGTACTTCCTGATGAGGCTTCACGTACCCCCTGGGAATACATGTACCCCCAGTTCAGAACCACTGATCTAGGACATAGGTAACACCTGGCTGATGACAGGTTTTCATAGCAGCTGCTATTCAGAGAACTGAATGAATGTGGATTTGTTTTTAGTAGAACGTGGCAGAGATAGGAGAGCATCAAGGCTGACCTGTAGAAAGCTGGTGCATTTGACAGCTAGCAGACACTACCATCTAAGACAGTGGTTCTCAACCTTTGTAGATTCAAGGCATCTCCTGGAAAATGCTAGCCCTTAGTTTTCACTTATTTTTTTACTACAGAAAAATAGAGCTTTTTTTTTTTTTTTTTCAAACAAGTCAGAAAGATCTGAACAATTCAGAATGTTTTAAAACCTGTGGATTCCTACTTGAAATCTCTGGGTTTATCTGATTAACCATGTTGGCACACCTAACATGGCACCCTGGTTGAGAATCACTGATCTAAGAGCACTTTGAAGACTAACTCATCCAAAGAGGCATAAGCTTTCATAGGTGACAATTAACTTTGTCAGATGATACAAGTCATAGAATCATAGACAATTAGGGCTGGAAGGGATCTCTAAAGGGGTCATCTAGTCCAACCCTGTGCCTGAGGCAGGTTCATGACTATCCAAACCATCCCAAGAAAATCCTTGTCTAATCTATTACTAAAACTACACACACAACCCTGCCATACCACAAAGCATCTGCCATGGGCAAAGTAGGGGGGCAATGGTAAGCAATGTCCTGCTGCTGCAAGGGTTGTTAAAATATGCTCAAAAGATCCAAGGAAAAGATCCTGCTACAGAGGAAGACAAAACCCCTCATAGCACATACCAGTCTGGCTGTGGGGTAAAATTCCTTCCTGACCCCAAATATAGCAATCAGTCTCACCCTGCGTGGAGAGGCAAGACCATCTAAAACCTCCATGTTTTAGTCTCATCAAAAGGACTGGCACACTCCAGTCAAAATTCCCAGCCATTCCTGCAGCCAGAACCCATTCTTCTCAAGAAGGCAAAAAAAAAAAACCCAAACCCAAAGAAACAAAAAACCACACCAAACCCTGACTCATGTAGCAACATCAGGGAGAAAAATTCCTTCCTGACCCCAAGTAGCAACCAGCAAAGCCCAGAGGAAGTGCCCATAGTAGAGCACTTAGTATAGTATAGTCTAGGTCTGCTCAACCTCCAGCCCAGATCTGGTCCCAGGTGATGTATCATCAGGCCTGTGAGACTTCCCACAAGCTTGTGGGGAGCCTTGAAGGTGGTGGCCCCATGCAATAGATCAGGCATGCAGAGCAGCATGAGGCCTGACCCCAGCATGCAGGGTCAGAAAGAGGCATCATGGTGCCTCAATCCCACAGCATGGAGCTAGACAGAGGTAGCACAGGTCCCTCAGGCCCTAATCCCTGATTCTGGTTTATAGGCTGGATGGAGGTAACACAAGGCCCTAGGACCCGATCCTGGCTTATGAGGCTGGACAGAGGCATTGAGGGGCTCTGGAGACCTATTTAGGGCCAGGTGGAGGCTGTCTGGGGCCTGATTCCAGAGTGTGAGAGCCAGCCAAGTCATGCAGAGCCAATCCTAGTGAGCAGGAATGAACCAAACCCATGCAAGGCCTGAAATGGACATGTGGCCCTGATTCTAGCACACAGGGTCCAACCTAGCTCATGAAATGGCCCTGTACCACTCAACTGCGAGGGCTGGAAGGTCCCATCTGCCGGCCCAACCCCATGTCACGACAGGTCTGCGTCATGCCTGGGGCTCGGGTCAGGGACCTCACGGAGAGGATCCCGGCCTGTATCCAGCCTGTAGACCGGTACCCCTTGGTTGTCGTCCATGTGGGTACGAACGACGCGGCGAGAGGCAACCCTGACCGCATTATGAGGGACTTCGAGGCACTGGGGGGCAGGCTGAAGGAGACGGGGGCGCAGGTGGTGTTTTCCTCTCTTCTTCCGGTGAGTGGGCGGGGACGGAGGCACGAGGCCTGTATTGGCGAGGTCAACTGGCGCTTACGCAGCTGGTGCCGCCAGGCAGGCCTTGGGTTCCTCGACAACGACCCATGCTTTCGGGCAGGTGGATTGCTCGGGCGGGATGGGCTTCATCTCTCCCCTAATGGCAAGCGTGTCTTCTCTTCCAGGTTGGCTGATCTCGTACGGCGAGCTTTAAACTAGACTCGCCGGGGGAGGGGGCTGCCAGAAGACAAGGAGAC
>NW_017729024.1:107978008-107982062 GCF_001723915.1 Gavialis gangeticus
ACAGTTAGGGCGGCTAGGAGCTGGAACCAACTTCCAAGGGAAGTGGTGCTGGCCCCTACCCTGGGGGTCTTTAAGAAGAGGCTGGATGCCTACCTGGCTGGACTCATTTGAGTCCCGTTTCTCTTTTTGGGGTTTTTTTGTTGTTCTCCCGCCCTGGCGGGGGGTCGGGCTAGAAGATCTACTAGGTCCCTTCCGACCCTTAATCTATGAATCTATGAATCTATGAAACTGGCATTCAAAGCCAAAAGGTTGAGCACTAGACCTGTGCGAAGTGGTTAGTATGCACTTCAGATTCAGATTAGGCCGATTCAGGGTACAGTGATTTGATTAGGTGATTCAAATCACTGTCCCGATTTGATTTGGTCGACTCTGATTTGGAGATTTGGCTGCTGCTGAATCTCTGAATCAGCCAGGCGAGGCCAGGCGAGGCCCATCCCCTACCCACTCTCCCAGCCCAGCAATGGCTGCCTCAGCTCCTGGCACTTGGAAAAAGAAAACCCCAGCTCAGCAGGTGCTGCTGGGCCGGGTGGGGGGGCAATCCCTGCTGCCCCTCACTTCCCCACACTGCATGGGGGGCCCCGAGCTGGGGCAGGCAGGCGTAGCCATGGGAAGGGGAGTGGGGGGAGGTTGGGGGACAGCACGGATCCCCCCATGGTCCTCTCCCCCCTCCCCTACTCCTAGTACTTACCAGTTCTGAGTCAACTGCAGCTCCCTGCTGCAGCCACTAGGGACTGTCTGAATCATCAAAGCTCTCCGAATCTCGTCTGAAGATGAGGAGGGCTTTGAATCTATTTAGACCTTTAAATTGGTCCTCTGATTCAATTTGAATTTGGAGATTTAGCCATCGAACAGGGCCAAATCTCCTCCGAATCGAGTCACGAACCGAAGTTTTGCACAGCCCTATTGAGCCTGGTCCATTCATAGCATATGATGAAACAGGCTGCTGCATATGAAATCTTGCACCTTTCTGAATAAGTTAGTTCTTAAGTCTGTCTATACATGTGTTTGGGGTTTGGCAGGGACATTTTAATTAGAGTGGTTTCCAGAGAGCTGCTCTAATTAAAATGCCACACCATCATGAGTATTAAGCCCTGACACATTTAAAAATGATCACGGGACACTAACTAAAGCTCATTTGACAAGCTTTAGTTAAAGCAGCCCCATGGCCATTTAAAACAGTTTGCAGTGATGTTGGAGCACTCTAATTTGAACACCTAGTGGACTCAATTGAGTCTGCTCATTCCATCTACCCAAGTGCCCCTGCTTGTATCCTTATTTAAAAATGAACTGGGAATAAGTTTGTAGAATGCCTGTTTGGGATACAAGCTGTTAGTCCATAACTATTTGGAATTAGAGATATTGCTCAATATTTACTGCATTCTCTAGTTCCTTGGTATTTCAGAGCATTCACTTCAGCATCATGAGCAAGCTTTGAAGCATCTGTTTCTATTAGATTAGGGACCAGAAAAGATGACTATAGTGTGTAGGAAGAGCTAGCATAAGAAGGGATATTGTCAAGACTGATAAGCTTAGAATCTGACCTGTTTAGGAAGGCCAAGTTATATTATGTATAGTAGGCTTCTGTCATAGCGTGTTGTTTTAGGGAAGGAAAAAAAATATACCAGAATGAGTCTCTGGTAAAAAAGCAAAAAATCATAAGACAATGCACACTTTGCATTGGAGGGGAAAATATTTTTAAAAGCAGATTTCCTTTCCAAGTTTCCTAGAGGGGAAATGCTTTTAAACATTATCAAGAAAAGTAAACTCAGTAAGTATCCTATCAAGTCCTATCATTCACATTCTTTACCATAAGAGAATCAGGTTTCTGAAAAATAATCCATAATAAGGCAACCTATGCTGAGTTTACTTTTCTTGATACTTAATACTTACTTGATTAAGTGTTTTGGTTTCTGTGCAATTAAAAGACTTAAAAGACAAACCAAAGGCCTATTTTTTTTAAAAAAACCCAAATACTCCTTCTAGAATGAAATGTTAAAACCACGGGAATTTTGAGTCAAGTTCTAAGCATGTCAAGTTAGTGTGGCTTCTTGGACAAATTAACCATCAGCCTTTGAACACTTCTATGCTCTCAGGTCCTGCTAGATTACTGTAGAAAGCCCTAAGCATTAACATTTGGTGAATGTTACGAGAGGTACTGTGAATGAAATCTGGGCTCCCCTGAAGTCAGTGGGAGCTAAGATACCCCCTCTAGTATAAGTATGGGGGCTAAAGGGAAACATAGCAAATGTAACTCCACTGAAGCCAACAAAGACCACTCCATATATGCAATGTTGTGAATGAAAGTAGAAGCTGATCCTTAAGCCCTTTCTTTTTCTATTCAGAGTTAGACTTGGCATCCCCAATAAAAAAAATCATAAGTGGAATGTCCATTTCTCAATCAAAGGAGAACTGCAAGTCATGACAACAATGCTGCAGCAGAAAACTTCTAGGGTCAAAAAATTAGCCCAAGAAGCACTGAGCTCCCAGCAATGTTTCTGTGGCTGAGTGCTGATATGCAAGAGAAATCTAATCCCCATGCAGCTTATCCAAGCCCTCAGATAAGCCAAGTCTTACTACACATCAGCCAGAACAAAATAATCAAAAATATTGTGCTGAATGAATATCTGGCAATAAGTCAAATTAAAAGGGGGAAAAAAAGATTGTTCTACAAGCACTAAGTGGTAATTTCTCTAATTTGTTGATCTCAGGCCTGTATGTCTCTCTTGGGAGACTGCAATAATGGTGTTATGTAAGCACAGTAATGCTTTTAAACCAACTGGAAAAGACAAGACAGAGGATAAAACACAGTTATGTTCCATTTTTCTCCCCTCTCTCTAGCCTCCCATTCATTTCACTATCTTTTGAATCAGTCTTTCCAGACTTTCTGTACGTGCTTTTCAAAAAGAAAAAAGAAATCAGTAATCCCTCCATTCTTATACTACAATGATCAAAATGTATTGATTTATTTGGTAGCATTTGGATTGGCTCAATATGAGCAGTCAAACACATGCAGGGCAGAAGTATGTGTATTCAGATTTGCAAACTACTTTGGAAAAATGCCTGCAGTCATAGAACACATAAGTTGTGCCTATCTTCAGTATTAAAAAGTTTATGCCCATGTGAGCTAGCCTATCAATAAACAGTATGTGAGGTATTTCAGAGACAAATGGAATGATGGTTCCATAACCTATTGATAAATGTGTATGTAAGGCTCCCCTCTGTAACCCAAATGCAGAGGATACAAATTCTATTACAGTCTGTTACTCCAATTACGGACTTGCAGGTCTTTAAGTGACACTATAGCAGCAGATTTTAGCTCTGGAGGATATAGGTTCAATGCCTGGGGTCTCAGGCATGTTGTAGCACAAACTAGGGCAAGACTCTCTAGCTGAAGCTACAAGGACAAATCTTGTGCAGCTTGCCACATAGATGGAAGAATAATATACATTTACCAATAGTGAAGTGACTGAGTGACAGAGTTTAGGAGGCATCATGTTGCAGATGACACCAAGCTGGGGGGGAATAGTAGATATGTTAGAGGGTAGGGTTAGAATTCAGAGAGCCCTAGACAAATTGGAGGATTCACCAAAGGAAATTTCATGAGGTTCAACAAGGGCAAGTGCAAAGTCCTGCACTTAGGATGAGACAATCTCATGCTGGTACACGTTGGGGACCGAGTGGCAGTGGGCAGTAGTTTTGCAGATCTGGGGGTTATAGCAGACAAGACACTGAATGAGCTAACAGTGTGTCTTTGTTGCCAAGAAAGCTTACAGCGGATCAAGGGAAGTGATTCTTCCCCTATATTCAGCACTGGTGAGGCCACATCTGGAGAACTGTGTCCAGTTTTGGGCCCCACCACTACAAAAAGAATATGGGCAAATTGGAGAGAGTCTAGCACAGGGCAATGAAGATGATATGGGGCTGGGGCACGTAACTTATGAAGAGAGACTGAGGGAACTGGGCTTATTTAATCTGGAGAAGAGAAGACTGAGCGCATTTAATAGCAGCCTTCTACTACCTAAAGGGTGGTTCCAAAGAGAATGGAGCTGAACTG
>NW_017729024.1:107992189-107995691 GCF_001723915.1 Gavialis gangeticus
CGCATTTAATAGCAGCCTTCTACTACCTAAAGGGTGGTTCCAAAGAGAATGGAGCTGAACTGTTCTCAGTAGTGACAGACAACACAACAAGGAAAAATGGTTTCAAGTTGCAGCAAGGGAGATTTAAATTAGATATGAGGAAACATTTTCTCACTAGGAGGGCAGTAAAACTTTGGAACAGGTTACGCAGAGAGGTAGTGGAATCTTTATCTTTGGAGGTTTTTAAGACATGACTACACAAAGCCTTGGCTGGGATGATATAGTTGGAGCTGGTCCTGCTTTGAGCAGGGGGTTGGACTAGACCTCCTGAGGTCCCTTCCAGCCCTAATTTTCTATGATTCTATGTTCATTCTGTCATTTTTTAAAATGTCCTCTTCTTTCTCTCTTCCCTTTTTTTTTTTAATATAACAAGAAATACGAAATCTTCTACATCACTCCAAAGGAGTGAGCTTTCAATTTCAAGGCACACATCTCATTTACTGATAAACCCAAGATGGCTGCGCATGCACTGATGCTGTGAGAGACAGTGCTCACTTTCAGACAGAATTCTTTGCTACAAGGTGTGGCAGGAAGCCACCTTTTTTCTCCCCAAAATCTCTGTGCTGTGACAATTTGATTAGGATGGGCCCAGCAGAGGAGACACACCTTTACCCTATCTCTTTAGGTAACCTGAGCTGGATACATTCCTGAGGGAGGGGGGAAACCTGCTCCCTCTGCCTACGTGACTGGTATCAGCTACCTGGGTGAGGGGCTTCTACCTGGTGGGCTAGAGTCTGCCCAGCAACTAGTGATGTATTTCAAATTGGTTGGCCAACAGCCAACAGGTTTTGGCCTCCATTGGACCAGGTGAATGAGGTCACAGGGGCTATATAAGTTAAGACTGCCCAGGAGGAGGGGGCAGCAGCCATGTGGGGGTCTCAGACTTAGATAGGAGCTTTACCATCTGAAACTGGCTCTCTCCCCCATAACTCATGAGCTAGGAACGGCCTGCCTCCAGAGAGAATCTCCAACAGCCTCAGGATGATGCTTGTGAGTAAGCTACTCGAGATCTGGTTAGATATATAGCTGGCAGTAACTCAGATGCGTGATCATAAGGCTACCTCAGCCAGACTGTTTTGCTCTATGGGATTTCTATGATATTGCTCTATCTTGTACCTGATTTTCACCCTACCCCTGTAATCAATAAAGTTCTCCTTTGTCACCGGTGTAGGAGACTTATTGAGGGGTGGGTCTAAATTATGCCTAAGAGGCCCCTTAGGTCTGTGGACTAAGGGAGGCTTTCCTTTTTGGCCCCTGATTTTGGGAAGTGCCCCAAGTGCCTGTACTGGGTCGAGTACCCGTAGGACTATTAGGCCTATGTTTCTCCGAGGACACAGGGCCGAGAGAGTCCCTTCTCGGGGTGGTGGCAGCTTTTGTTACCCCCAGGCTAGCGAGTGTGCTCCAAGAAGGGGGTCAGTCAGACACGAGGCACCCCTAGTGAGGCACTCGGAGCCTGGAAGGTGGTTGGCCACAGTGAGGTGGGTGGCTCGATGCAGGAGTGCCCCCTACTGGCCTGCCACACAGGTCAGCCCTTTTCTGGCTGCAGGTGTTTGAGTTGCTCAGAAGCAGAAATGCTGAAAGCAGGCTCCCAGATGGGGCTTAGGAGAAGGACACAGCAGTGCCTGGTTGCTTGAAACTCTAGCCCACAGAAAAACTACCATCTTGCTCAAGGAAGGGATTTTTTGATAGATAGATAGATAGATAGATAGATAGATAGATAGATAGATAGATAGATAGATAGATAGATAGATAGATTATTCTTTATCCTTGTTGCTAACAAAAACAATAACTGTCTCTGCATAGTGATGCAAGTGAAGATTCCCCAATGAAATTGTAACAGCAGCAGCCAAACCCAATTTTCAACTATTACTTTCTACTTGCCTCTCAACCCTGTAAAGAGGAATGAAAATATTTTCTCCAGTCACATGTCTCTATAAGGGGAAATCTCTTGAGTGATGAGCTTCAGTTATTGTTTTAGTCAGCACAGGAGATACAGCATGATTAGGATACTTTCTAAGTAAAAAAACCTCTTGATTCAAAAATATTTTTTGTCCTGAAGTAATTTTCAGACAACAATGGAACCTAGGCCCCAATGCTACACAGCTATATAATTTGACTTTCAAGTCAAAATAGAGGCTGTGTGCAGGGAGAATATTTTAGATGGCTCAGGGAGTTGGCAGTGGAATACAGAACCTTTCATCTCTGCCTAACCAACAGGAACCCATATTACAGGCCTGCTCCTGGCTTCTACTGAAGTCAATGGCAGAATTCCCACTGCCTTCAGTGACAGCAGGACTCACACTGTAGATAACAGCAAGGAAGTCATTTCCATCTGGTGGATGCTGTATCCCTTACCCATGTTCCTGTTGCATCAAATTGCTGTCAAATTAAAAATGACATCTCTTTGGTGGTCTGAATATGGCAGCTGGAGCCTCAAGCCCCAGACAAGCATCAAGACTGAATAATCCTAAAACTTCATACATGATTACACTGCAAACAGCAGCAGGGAAGGGGAACCTTTAATGGGGCAACATTAGGAAGCTTGCAACAACACTGTGTAGAAATATTTGTTCTGTGGAGGAATTGAACTTGCCATGAGTAAAAAATTCTCTTTGCTCCATCCTATACTATCGTTATACCATACCTGGATTCGGATTCAGATTCATTTAAGCAACAAATCACTTGAACATCCCAGGGATAAATCAGCTGTAAATGAAGATGCTTTCACTTTTAGAATGAAAATCTTCCCTTAAGTACAGTGGTAATATTTCAACAAGGAATTCCTGGGATACTCTTCCCACAAGTCACTGTTTCTAGCTCACAAGCTAGTGTAAAAATCTTTAACTATACTGGCCTCTTCACTGGCAGCAGACAAGCTGCCTGTGCAATAGCCTCCCCTCTTTTAGGCTGCCAGCATCTGTCTGCTTTGCCAACAGAGCATCTGAAGCAGAAAGAGACATCTACAACAGGCATTAGCAGCAGTCTTTTGAATTTGATGCCAGCTCAACACGCTTCTAACAAATTATTTCTGTAATCTGAAACCACAATGTTAATCCTGATGTCAAGATCTCTTACCATTTAGAGGCCAGCACAATTAAAAACAGGGTCTATGAGATTAATATGATAGGCCATTTCTGCTTCAACATTTTCACACACACACTTTTTTTGTTAAGTTTAAAAGAAGATGATCAGACCATAACCAATTAGCTGAAGCCCCATTGTTGGATTTCCTTTCTAAAATAAACCTCTTCTAACATTCAGGAAAATGGGTCATGGAATCATACTGTGCCGAACAGATTACCCATGGTGTCACTTTCTATTATTTATACCATTCACGGGGCTGGTTTTATTTTTATTTTTTGGGGGGGGTGCAGCAAGCAGGCACACAGAGCACAGTGACAGCTGGGCAGGAGCGTAGAACCCATGCCATAGCACTGAGGCCAGCACCAGTGGGGGCCCAGGG
>NW_017729024.1:108000691-108015641 GCF_001723915.1 Gavialis gangeticus
GGGGGGTGCAGAAAACTTAATACATTGTCCACTGTATACCCCATATTCATCAGGCACCATGATTTGTTAAGTCAACCCTCCTCAGCACTATCCAGAGGTCTAGAGAGGTTTTTTGTTATATCAACAGAAATCACTTGGTTTTTTTTGGTTTAGGGGACAAGGGCATGGGGGGGTGGGAAAAAAGCAATTTCTTCCCTTATTTTTATGAAAAAGTCTTACAGAATATATAAAAAAATATATATATGGGCTATAGAAACAATTCAGACAAAATTAAGTTTCATAACAATGGCTGCAAAAGTCTACATAATTGAATGCCTACATTCAAAAAGTCTACCCAATTGAATGCCTTTTTTATATAGGCATAAGAAAAGGCATTTGATTATGTAAACTTTTGCAGCCACTATTATAAAACTTAATTTTGTCTTAATTGTCTCTATGATCCTTTCATTTATATATATATTCTGTAAAACCTTTCCATAAAACTAAGGAATATATACATTAACCATCCCCATTCACTATAAAATTTTCTACAATTTTTCTACAAGGTCAGGTTGCACTGTTAATTACCCCAAACTTTTAAAATGTTGGCAAGAGAAAAAGAAAAAGCACATGGTTATATTTTTTTTATTGACATTGCCACCCCACACTCTGCACACACATACATTAGGAACACTTATTTCATAGTTTCATAGTTTCTAGGGTAGGAAGGGACCTGAGCAGATCATCTAGTCCGACCCCCTGCCATGGCAGGAAAGAGTACTGGGGTCAAACGACCCCAGCAAGGTGTTCATCTAACCTCCTCTTAAAAACCCCCAGGGTAGGAGCCTGTTATAACACTGAAAAAATCCAAGCAAAATGAACAGAATCAAGTTTTTTTTTACTGTGACAACTTATTGTAAGATGGTGAAAATAAAACATTTTTCCCGGCAAAAATTTAATTATTTCATGTCCTGCGACTATGGGACTTAACTTAGTGCATTGTTACATGGTCTACTCCCATGTTGTGGGCAGTTAAAATATGGACAATATATCTGCAAGACCTGAATAAGAAACAGCTGCACAGGGAATTATACAGGATGTCAAAATATGTTCATTTCATTTTAAGAATTGTCTGCTTTAGTCCAAGTAGACTAGGATAATACTACATGGCAATAGGATCCAAACTAAATAGCAACCTGATGGAGGAAAGGTGAACCATATAAGCTACAAATTAAACATTTCCCCCTGAAAGTACTTCTTTAGGTAGCAAACCAAACCCCTCAAAGAGGCAACACTCCTTCAGTGTCACCCATCCCTACATTCAGATAAACAGGAGATAGGATCAGAGTTGGAATAACACTTTGACTCTTGGGGTGGGGGGGTCTTTGGTGATGGCAGCTGGAAGGAGCCGCTGCCACTGCCGCCACCCCTGCCTGGACTGCTTGGAAAGGCACAGGGCGGCCCAGGAGCTGACTTGCCTGTGGTGGGGGCTCTCATCTCTTATGGGGGGGCCTCAGACCCTCTGAGCTCCCCCATAATTCAAACCCTGGATGGGAGGACATAACATGAAATATTTTTCAGACTGCTTTCACTTGAAGGATGGAAACAGATGTTGCCAGGCATCTCATTTGTGCTACCATAAAAAAGACTCAGGACACAAGTCCAGCTGAGCAGAGAAAGTAGGGAGATCACATATTCCCTTCACCCACACCATTAAGTGTGGAACAATGGGGAATGTATGTTTCACCCAGTAAAGTGGATCAGGTATGCTGTGACAGTTGTGGCACAGCTGATCCACTTCATTTGGCAATGTCTATTTGTCAGAGGAAGGGTTGCAGCATATCACTAACTGGCATTGCTAAAATACCAGTGTGAACGCAAGGTCAATGCTGGGTTCTCTCAAGCTGGCCATCTTCTCCTCACATTTCATATTGCTTGAACTGCTAGAATTTAAAATATATTTTATGTTGACTCAGCCAGAAAACCTAAACAATCTACCATACTTAGAAGCATATGGTATGCAAAAAAGTAAGACATGCAGCTTGTTTTAGGAAGGCAGAATGAGGGGAAAAAAAATTACTCCAGTCATGAATGATTGCTGATCACATGGAACAGGAGCAGAGTACACTTTCAGCACCAACCACCTTCCCCTGGTTGTTCACCCATTACCTAGTTTTAACCCTGTCAAATCTGCTGCTGAATTGGCAGCAGCTTTTGTTCAACCAAAAGCTACTGCTGATTTAGCAGAAGCTGTAAGAGGTTTAAAACTCGAGCTCTGATGCTGACTTGTGGATTTTGTCCATGGTGCACGCCAGCTGGTAGAGAAGCACAGCTCAACACAGCCATTCCAGTGGGGGAGGTGCAAAGCATCCTGAAGGACTGAGTTAACTTGAATCTGGAGGAGATCTGGGCCAGAAGTTCAATACACAGATTTAACCTAAATGAATTAAGTCTGATACTGCATCTGTCCAGGTTTATCTTAAACTGGTTTTGGCCATGTTGGAAGTGGCTTATATGCACTGAACTGAAGTTATGTTACAGATTTGAACCAGTTTCTGATCACTTATACTAGTTTATGTGTAATTTCTGTCCCTAGGCTGTAGGACTAATTTAATTTTGGAAAAAATAACTTCATGTAGTATACAATGAAATAAACTATATAAGCTGCTTTTCGGTGCTTTGTTTGGAAACTTCCTAGGTGAATGGAAGGCCCAATAAAAGTTTTGCAGCTGCTGACTGGGATACAAGGTGCTATAGCAATAATAGCAAATGATGATAACCCACATAAAGGTTTAACTCACATAAAAACAGAAAGAAGTTCTATTCTATTCTATTCTTATCATGAATAGAAATTGTGCATAGTTAGAACGAGGACGAGACAGTTTAGATGTGATCAGTGAATTTCTATCCCTCTGAAGATGAATTACTGCTTATTCAAACATACTCTATTTGGTCATTTAAATGTTCAGCCATTTCAGATACAACTCCAGTTATATGGTGGTGTGGTGTTGCTTTGTTGTTAGTATTGCACAGCACACAAGTAAGATCAAGTAGAAATTATTTTTATGTTTTGAGAATGTAAAGGTGGTGCTAGATTGGCATTTTAGTGGAATTATACTGCTGCTTCTCCACAAGCAAAAGGGCATGGTGGCTAGTTCAGTAATGGATTAAAAAAATACATATTGAATAGTTTTTACCAGAGGTGTACCTGGGAACTTCTACACCCTGGGCAGCATACAGAGCAGCTTCAGTGGCTCTGCAGCTGGCAGCACTGGCTGGACTGGCAGTGTGAAGGCTGCTGTTTTTGCACCCCCACAACTTGACTAGTGCCCCAGTCACCCTCTTTTCCTTACCTATATTACTGGTTTTCACATGTATCTGTACTTAAGGAATGCCTTCTCTTTTGGAGATTTCTCCATGTTTCTGGGTTTCTAACACTGAACCACTTCTTCAATTTCAGCATAAATTACATTCAAGACTTTTAAGTAAAATTAGATCTTGAAAATGAAATCCAGATAATTTTTCCTTCTTCTTCAGGTGAGTTAAATAAAATTGCCTCAGATACATCATTCATAACGTACAAGAAATAAATCAATAATTCAAATGGATACATATTACTGCCACTTGTGGCTTTCTAAATAGCAAAAATACCACATGGGTAGAAAAATAAGAGCTGTTGGATTTTATTTCTTCAGTTACATTATTTTAAAATTACCTTTATTACTAAAGAAAATCATAGATTTGTGTTTACAGTTCTCTTGAATGGAGTAATGGGCAAGTTGAGGGATGACTCCATAAATGTTATTTTTCCTAAAACAGTCTTTTCCCAAGATGAAAGTTGTTTGTTTTTAGGGTGCAAGAAAGAACTGCTCTGGAAAGAAAAGGACATAATTCAAATCCAAATGTCTGGAACACACATTGTCTGAATGAAATTGTATGTTCTTGGAAGCTTTGTCTGGAGCGACTTTAAAACCTGTCAAAATATATTTATTTGCATATTTATCAAGAAAAGTGGCTGAACTAAGAATAAAATGAAATCTCCAACCCTTCCCAAAGTATTTGTATTACCAACTATTTTTCTTATTCACTATAATATTTGCACAATAAATAAAAACACCACATGCTTTAGCACTAAGTGCTTGTGTTGAATATTGGTAAATTGAAAGCCTTCAGCTACTCAAACTTAAAAGAGAAGTAGCATAGAGCAGCTTGAACAGGGATAGATATTTGGCCCTAATCCCTTTAATAAACTATATTTCTGCAATATATAAAAATGCTTAACTGACCTCCACAGTCAACACAAACCAAAGTTCTCTCATCATAAAATGGAATAGTAATATTAACCTTCTTCACAGTGGTTGTTATAAAAGTCAATTTTCTTGCCCAAACATGCATCTGAAATGCTCCAAATCCCACAGCACTGCAAATCTGGTGCACTTTAGTGCTGTGCAGATGTGTAAACCTTCTATGCCTCCCCACAGAGCCATTCAAAATGGCCATGCAGAAAAACCACGGCAGGTCTATTACACCTTGCATCTTACATTCCCAGATCTGTCTCCTGCCCAATTTAACTGGAGAGCTGGAGATCGAAAATCCCTGCATGCCACAGGCTATCATTACCAGAGGTTCCTGAGGACAGCCAAGCACACAGGAGACCGCTCTTTAGCTGCCTGCCCTGCTCCACACACCCATCCTTGGTGGAGGGAAGGAGTGGGAAAGAAAAGAGTGGAACACTGAGATGCTGGAGGACTGCTGGAAGGTGACAACATTTCAGAAAATGTCTCATTTTGATGCTCCTCTTTTTTTCTAGGGTCATTTTAAATGCGTCTTCAGCCACAAAAATCAGCACCCTCACTCTGGAGCATCTGGAGCATTTCAGGCAGCATATCTGCCCATGATCTCATTGTAATCCTCCAATTCCACTCAGCACAAGACAAAGGAAAACAAAATACTAATGCAAAAGGTGAGTGGGTACTCATTCACACTGCTATTTGTGATTTAGCCATAAGGCTAAGGTGATAGTGCATTACAAAAGTGGATGTATTAACTGTTTTTCAGGGATTCAAATAGGTACTTAAGCAACTAAGTTCCGTGAAGTACCTAGTAAATGGAATAGAATCTGGCCCTAAATACCAAAATATACTTACCCACACTTTGATATTTTGAACATGATGTTTGAAGCACTGCATGACCATTTCTATGTAAACACTATTATCATTTGAATTGCTTTACTGTAGTTTAAATAGTTTGCAAGTTGCATCTTCCCCTCTAAATCTGGTGTATTACCCCTTCAGTATACAATGATTTCAAACCTTTCATAAACATAATTAATTTATACAAGCCTGTGTATAAGTTGGTAGTGAGTAAACGGAGCAAAACACAGTACACTTAAAATTCCTGAACAAGTAACATTTTCTGTACAGCAGTGGATTTTAGCAGCATTTAACACTTGAGAGCACCTCTAAAGCAATCAAAGGGCATTAGAACACTATTAGCCCCCATTGTTCGACAAATCCTCTTTTATCTATTAGAAAGAAGAAAAGAAAATCCTTGTTGGAGGAATCATTTGGATGGCACAGTCCAATTTGCTTTTTAAACAAATGTTATTTTTTATGTTACTCTGATTTGATCCCCTTCTCAAAGCCCTTTTTGCCAGCACCGCCTATAGAGTGGGTCAGCTTTTCCCAGAAAGGACTGCATTTCCATGTTGGAAGCATCCTCCATTTTAGACCTGTTCCAAAATATCAAAATTCCTAATTTTTAAAGCCAGTTTTGGACACTTGCTATTTGTCTCTCTTTGGTAGTCTGTCAGGGGAAGCTAAAACTTTAAACAATTTTTCTTCTGTTCTTATACTATGTCCGCCTCTCCCCTCACCCCTTTTTAAATGGTAACTACTAATTTTAGATTCCTTCCAAGGAAAACATAAGAACAAAATTCTAGATCCTTACACAAAACCAGAGACTTGCAGGAGATCACTATGTGGATAATGCATCCTCTCCACAGACAGTAAGCTCAAGTGGAGTTGCCAGTACAAGTTATCATGATCTTTCAGTTGTGTGTGCATACACACACAGAGATTGCTTGGAATATTTGTGCAGTTGCATGCTTATTCTCCCCATCTCAATTCTACTATTTTGCTGCTGAAGAGGCAACATGGACTCTCCACAGCAGATTGTCGGAGTTCCTGTTGCAACTTTCCAAAGGCCTCACTCTTCTACGCAGCAGAAGAACAATGGCAGGTCTACTACATCTTGCAACTTCTATTCCAAGGTTCATCTCGTGCCCAGTTGAAGTCAGTGGATATTTTGTCACTAACTTCAAATGGAGCAACATCAGGCAGAGGGAATTGGACAGCATGTGATCCTTAACGCCAATATGAAAGTACCGAGTAGCTTCATCTTTGAACATGTACTGCTCTTAATAGCAGTTCTTACTACTATCAAGAGCAGGCTCTGGATTACATTGTCACAGGTTGCATTTCTAGCTGTCATATCTTTCTATTTCTAAATCCCCATTTCTACTCTAGGTAGTTAAAACTGCTTAACCAGCAACAACAGCCCATCAATGCATTTTTTCAGATGCCACAGATTTTTCCATTTACCCTACCTGCCTGCAGGCCACAAGCCTGTCAAAAAGGTTTATTAACTCTCTGTCACAAAAGCACCCAGTAGCACAGCTGGGAGTGTGCGTGTGGCAGGAGAGGGAGGCTGTGGTGCTGTCCCCCTTGCCTCCCACGTAACATACACTGAAGAATTACCTCATGCAAATAATTCAGTGGGCAAGACTGAAGCTTTTCTGTCTTTACTAGCTTCATTCTCAGCAGCAACTACAACCCAAGCTTAAATAATGCTAGCAAATGTGGAAGGCCTAATTCTCCCTGGTAGATCAAATGTCACCCTTATGAAACAAATCTCTGCTGCTGTGTTGAATAAAGAGTCCCAAGGCATTTCCTGTATCAGAAAGTTTCTCAGTGAAAATACTTGATGTGGGTCTCTTTGTCAGTGGATTTGCTCTCATTCATTCCTGTAGCAGAGAGGCATAAGCACTACATATGGTCAAATACCATAGTGTCAGCAGTTTCAAGTGGCAGCATCTTTTTCTAATAGTTTTTCTAAGTGATTTAGTCTAGTCAACGTAGGCCAAGTGTAAACATTACACTTTTACCAGTATAAGTGATCAGAAACCGGTCTATACCAGTAACAAAACAGAAGTTCACCACACATAGACTAGTTTAAACATGACAGAACCCAGTCTAAGGTTTGCCCCCCCTCGCCACCAAAGGGCAAATGTATATTCTGTTTGCTACCAATTTAAACTACGCTGCTTACAGAAAACCACATAACTTAGACAGATTTCACATTGGGCTTTTTGAATGTCTGTACCTATCCACAGAGTGCAAACTTTCCTCCAATCCTCCTTCGCTATCCCTGTTAGACTGTGTCCCTACTTTCAAACAGAGGGACTGCCAGCAAATAGGAGACATATCATGTGACAACCTTTCCCAATGGAACCCCCCCCGACCCATTTCCATATGGCTTATCTACTTCTCCCCTACACTCAAGACAGAGGACTAAAGAGAACGGGGGAAAAGAAGCATGGTATCCTGAATTGAACAAACTAAACCAGAAAAAAGACCAACACACAATTAGAAAAAGATAGTATGGAAGGATATAAATATGTCTGACTAACTGATACTGAGCAGCTTAGATTTCACATCAGAATTAATGGCCATGTAATGCAGTAGGCCATATAACCCAAACTGACTTACCTACTAACCTTTTGAAAAGATACCAGCTATAGTTTTCATTACTACAGAAAACTACACCCTACACTGGTCCTGCTTTTGATTTGAGCTGCTTTACTAACAAAATGAGATTGCTGTGGCCTTCTAACTTGGATGTTCTCCTTGCCTTGAAGATAGAGACAGATTACCCTGCTATCACTTTGCCATAAGGTGCAGACCCTTGGGCCGTGTCCCCCCCCATGGTGTGGACATTTGGTTCCCTGGGGACAACTAATGGCAGTGCACCTTGTGCCACCGCTAGCTGTCACCAGAGAATGCCCATGCCATGTGTGCTCTGGCACATGGCAAGTTACCCTGGGTGGGGTAAGGGAGGCTGGGGCCAGCACTGGGCTGGCCCCAGCAGCCTTACTTGGGGTCCTGGGGCTGCAGAAGTGGCGATTCTGTTGCACAACATCTGGCTGTCAGCCGCAGTGTGGCCCCATCCAGCCCAGCTGGAGTTTTGAGTGGCACACGCTGGAGCCCAGCTCCAGTTTTGAGTGGCACACGCTGGCCCATATGCGCTACTCCACCTTTTTTTCCAGGGGTTTTTTGACCCTGGATATCCAGGGGTCAAGAAAACTCTCTGTGACAGCTGAAAATTATGTCTGTGGGGTAAAAATCCTTGCTAAACGCTATGTGAGGATTAGACCAGATTTTTTTGTTGTTTGTTTATGTATGGAGCTGCATGTTGCCACCAAGAGTTTAATTAAAATAAAAGATTAGTGAGGCCTTGTATGTAGTGAGGCAGTTAAAATTAACCTTATCAGAAAAATGCAAAGGCTTGTACTGCTATTGGTCAGTCAAAAGGAAAGTTCGTAGTGTAAGAATGTGAGTGGCTACAAGTCAACAGCGTAGCTTGGAAGTTATAAATTGGCTAGCAAATCCAGAAATTAGCAGAAAGAAGATGCAACATTGTAAAAGAATTAGCTGCTGACCTGGATTTGGTAGGCCAGTGGATCTCCAGGAGCCCAAGGACTGGAAACCAGGGTCCTTCCCAGTACCCCTTGGACAGCACACATTGGGGACGCCTGACTTCACTGAGCTTTATAGAAGAGAAACTTGTCATACATCAGGCATCAGAGGGTACTGCCAATAAGTTGCCAACGCAAATTGTTATAGTCTGTCATTGTTGTCTTGTTATACTACAAGTAGTTGCGTGTTTGTTAAGTCAATAAAACCTTTCTTACCATATTTACTCCCAACCTCTGTCACAATCCTGAAACCTCTCACTGGTGGCTGGGACATAAATTGGCATCATGAACAGGATTGAAAGGCTCTGGTCTGGAGAGAAAGGTCGGAATGGAGGGAGTTGGGTGGGCCCTGTTGGTGGCTTTGCTTAAGGAAGTAACAGGGATGGAGAATCCTGGGTGGGATAAGGATAGGTTGAGGCCTCCCTGGAGTGACCCGGGAACCATACCCAATTCTGGGCTAGGTTTGCTGCTGCTGCCCGGCATAAGCCCAAGAAGGGGTGCCTGTCATGGCTGCTGGCCATGTGCCTTGGATTTTGGAGATGACGCTGGAGAGGGGCAGAAGTAAGGTATACTCTCTTAGAACAAATGTTGTATGCAGCAGCGGTGGCCCTGGAAGCCACAGAAGCGCTAAGGGGGGAATTACCCACAGTCATCACTACTCCAATACCTATCCTCAGAATGGTTCTGTCAGACTGCCAGCTGCCACCTGGGGGAAGAGCCCAAAACACCATGGTTCAGAAGTAGATTTATTACATCTCGAGCCAGGTCCAATGACTAACTCCAAAGGGATGCCCTGCGTTAGTTAAAAGAGTCACAGAATGTACGATTAATGTTTATCCCAACAAAACAAGCTGCAGTGAACCTTCACCCATCAAGGAAGCACCTCCTTTCTCACCTGAAATAGAGGCCTCAGCTGATGTTGAAGTGTAGTTTATGGACAAATCTGCTCAAAGTCGTGCCTGGAGGGGAGTTACCTTAAAGATTTGAGACAGCAAGCAAGTAGTGGTACAAGGCCTCAGAAAAAGCATGCAATATGCTGAGCTCAGCGCAGTGCTCGCCATGGCAAAATGGGAATTGTTAAATGGTCCATATCCTGTAAAGCCCATTTACATTTATGGTGACTCCTGGATGGTGGTGGAGAGATGCACTAAATGGCTACCCCTATGGAACAAGGAAAACTTTAAAAGACAATGACAGGACATTTAGAGCCATGAACAATGGAAGACCTTGTGGAAGTTAGCCCAAGATGAGCTCCCTCTACACATACGACATTCGAGTGCAGCACATGGCAATAAGACGAGGGAAGGCCCAGAGGCAAAGTAGAATAGGTGAGTTAATCAACTAACCAAAGAAGTGGGTGCTGAAACCTTGTATGCTGAAGAAGAAAATGAAGCAGCTAGTCCATCATTGCTCAACTCCTTCCACTTCACACCTGGAGAATGAGCAGCAGAATGGCTACATAGCCAACACAGGTACCCTGGGCATGATAGAACTGCCCACTTGGCCGCGTCTTGGGGCACTAATGTAACTAAGAAAGAGGCACAAAAAATAGTTAATGCTTGCATCACCTGCCGAGAGGTCAAAATGTGACTAAAACCTTTCCCGACTGTCCCGTTGTCGTTACATGGGGGAAAGGTAGCATGGGAAGTATGGCCATGTGATTTCATAGGCCCCCTCCCTCCAACTTCCCAGAAGTGACAGTACGTGTTTGTAACCATAGAAGTTATCATGGGAATAACATCTGCCCTTGCCTCAGTGAGAGCTACTCCCAAGACACTTGTACAGCACTGGAAACTTTGTTAGCCATATATCTACCACCCATAGAACTACAGAGCTATAATAGCCCTCACTTCTGCAATCATCCTGTGTATGACTAGACAGCAAATAGCGTGTTATGGACCTATCGCATCCCATACCATCCGCAGTCTAACAGATTGGTAGAGTGAGCCAATAGCATCCTCAAATGCAATCTGTGGTTGGCTGCTGGCCTAGCTCTTAAGGACTGAGACTTACACCTGGATCGAGCTATCAGTTGGGCCAATAACCGACCCCATCTTGGAGGTAGCCCAATGTAACAGGCCTTTAGATTAGGTAGTCCCCGCAAGCCAGCAGTAAAGTGACCTGGGGTGGTGACCTGGGAAAGCTCCAGGCAGGAGATCGGGTAGTAGTGAAGCATCCTCAGGGAGACAAATAGGAGGGGAGACTATTAGCAAAAGGTATGCATAATACGTAGAGAGTATTTAAGTCAGATTCATCTAACATGGGCTAAGCTCCTTGTTGTCTTGTTCCTACAGATTAGATCTGTCCACAAATGCAGCCATAGCCGTTCATAATTGAGCCTGCTATTGAAGACGAAGCCTTATCTATCACCTGTCTAAATCAGCTAGCACCATGAAGTGGTGGACTGTTATAACTGTATTCTTCTTACTAATGCCTTATTTTATGTTTCCTGGGTAGGAAACTATCTACTATCCTTCTTATTACCCAGATATTAATGAACGTGCTCCTGAAGATGTAAAGGAGTGGCCTGATTCTAAAGAGCATCCCCCCGGAAATGCGCTCAGATGACCTTCCTGCAGTCCAGCCACAGTATCCATATTAGAAGAAACCTGCTACCCCGGAGCAAGTGAAATCCTAGTCTCTGAGTAAAAAAAAAACAGAATAGTTGACTAGCAAAGTAGTAACTGTCAGTGCACCTGTGGCACCAGTTATTATCTTGGGTACCTACCTAAAAGTTAAAATGGCTAACTGTAGGAGGGGAGGTAATTGTTGTAGCTCTGCTCATTTATAGGTTTGTTGTTACATACTTCCTGAGGGAAACCCCACTGAGCTCAATGTCCCTGAGTCTGTGCCCCCAGTAGTGCATTCTGCATTGTTCAGCCTCTGAAACCACTGCATTTATGGGAAAATCTACTCCCTCCCATTCCTATGGCTGACAACACTCTCCAGTGATGGTGTGAAGCCCACCAAGTAGGAAGGCATGCTACAGGTTGAAACAAAGTTATTACATAGTTTGTAAATCATACCTACACAGAGGCATACTAGAATAGTACCCACTTCAATACAACTAAAAAGAGGCTGTATCCACAAGTCTCCACCACTTATCCCCATCCTTGCATACCAGTGGGATTCCTAAAGCAAATTAGTGCTATGATTCTGCCAGGACAGTGCCGTTTCACCAACCTGGTACAACATCATCCCCATGACAGTGGGAACTCTTTCACTCTCTGGGAGGTGAAGCATGGTTACAGGCTCACAAGGAGGGAAGAATAAACATGATCTGTAAGAGAACAAGGTGTTCACTATTGTCTCCGGCCGTTCTCCCCTGGGAAGCCCCGACACTGCCTGTGTATAACTCCACACCCTGGTGGTGGTTACAGGTTAAAATCCCAACCCTCCTAAATGCTTTACTGTTCACTGCCCAAGTATTGTTTAGGCCGGAACAATGGTATATCCGAGCTACCTTTCCAAACAGCAGGAGTCTGTGTAGCTGAAGGGATACTTAAGTGGAAATGACCAACCATTTTCCATTCCACGAATACAGTTGGGTCCCACAAACAAAAAGATGCTCCAGGTTATCTTTGGGGTGGACTTAACTTGGCTATAAATGTATGGAACTTAGATAAATCCCAGAAAAATACTGAAGGAGTAGCCAATTTCCCGCAGGCAGTACGGCTTCTCACTAGGGAAGGTATGCTCGAGGGAAAGACTTGAGAGCACACTAACAAAAACAAATTGCTAACTAATGTAGGATTAGATAGCCTGTCTTGCCCAGGCCATGATAGACACTGCTTTTAGAGCAGACAAAAATCAAATCTAGAGTACTGCTTGTGTGCAAGTTCAGTTATCACTAAACATGCATTTTTCCCAAGTAATAAACAATATTAAAAATAGAAAATGGCCCCCTGGCTTAGAGCATCATAGAACTCCTGCAACATTTAAAGAAAGATACCCCTATCAAAGTACCTAGATTACCACTTGAGAAAGCTGTAATATAGGAAAGTGTTCATTCCTAGTGCAGGGAGTAAAAGATAAAAACTAAACCACTGCTTATTTGCTTAGCACGGGGCTAAGAGGAGGATGCCTTTGAAACTAGAATCTGCATAGCCCCATATGGGAAATAGTTACCCCAGATGGTCCTCAGTATGTGGCACAATCCCCCTTAGTTCAAATCAGTAACACCTTAATTAGATTACACACCCTATAGAGAGGATGGCCTCTCAGTCCACCCAACATGACCTGTGTACCCGAGCTACCTAATGTGTCATATGTGACAATAAGGCAACGTGTTCGTTGAGAAAGACCATGTCGATTACTGTATGAAAACGGTACCTAGGCTTTGTGCAATTCATGTTGCTTAGGAGTTAAGAGTGAAGCCATTGCTCTGCTGCAATTAAGTAACCGTACTATTGCCCTAAAACGGCCAAAAATTTCTTCTGAGACCATAACTCTCAACTTTACAATACCCACCTTGTGGGTATCAGAAGTAGACATGCCACAGTTAAAAGACTAGAATGAGGTAAAAGATAAGCTGCAAAGCCTTAAGGCAAAAGCTTGGCAAAGCACTCAGTTAGCCCTCCTTGCTTGGGAGGGTGGGCAAATCATCAGTTAAGCTGTTAACGTGCCTGAGCCATATAAATAGTACAATGTGATTTGCACTGTTTACGTGTCACCAGGTATCACCTCAACTACATGGCTAACCATCTTAAGCATCATAGAGGTCTGTATTGCCCTAGTGGCAACAGCTAAATAGTGTTTTAACCTTTGTTGTCATAAATCTGTCCATGCTATGCAAGTTAAATTTAAAGATCCCTCCCCACTCCCTGATGGAGCGCGCGTAGCTTTAGCATCTCAACTGTAGCTATCACAGTGCTTCAGCAAGCAAGAAATAGAGTGTGACAGCTGAAAATTATGTCTGTGTGGTGAAGGTGCTTGCTAAATGCTCTGTGAGGATTAGGCCAGGTGTTTTTTGTTGTTTGTTTATGTACGGAGCTGCATGTTGCTGCTAAGAGTTTAATTAAAGTAAAGGATTAATGAGGCCTGGTAAGATTAGTGAAATCTAGTAAAATTAACCTTATCAGAAAAATGCAAAGGCTTGTACTGCTATTGGTCAGTCATAAGGAAAGTTCATAATGTAAGAATATGAGTGGCTGTGAGTCAACAGTGTAGCTCAGAAGTTATAAGTTAGCTAGCACATCCAGAAATTAGCAGAAAGAAGATGCAGCATTGTAAAAGAATTAGCTGCTGACCTGGATTCAATAGGCCAGTGGATCTTGAGGAGCCTGAGGTCTGAATACCAGGGTCCTTCCCAGTACCCCTCGGACAGCACAGATGAGGGATGCCTGACTTTCCTAAGCTTTATAGAAGAGAAACTTGCTGTACATCAGGCATCAGAGGGGACTGCCAATAAGCTGCTGATGCAAATTGTTATTGTCTGTCATTGCTGTCTTACTATACTACATGTAGCTGTGTGTTTAAGTCAATAAAAACTTTCTTACCTTTTTACTCCCAACCACTCTCTCAATCCCAAACCCTCCCGCTGGTGGTTGGGACACCCTCCATGCTGCTCCACTGTAGCACAGAAAACAATTTAACATGAGTATGTGTCACTACAGACATATTTGAGTGGCCTTGGTTTCTTTTCCATGGCCTGGAATGCCAGTTTCTTCTGCACTCCCTCTACTAATGAGCACTAGATCAAAGGGGAAAGATGCTTACTTAAGAATTCAAGCAAACAAATAGTTCAAAAGCAACACTGTATAAGATTTGAGGTAGGAAAAAATCTATTTTCTTTCCCAAAATGCACATACAAAAAAAATTCTGTAACATGAATAGAGAACAGAAGCTCAAATTCAAAGCTCTTAAACAAAATCCAAATGACTCTTGCAGTTGCCATGAAGTGGCTTAAAGAAAATACCAACACAGACTTTAGAAGAGGCTGCCTATGCCACTGTACAAACCAAATTACCACCTCCTATTTACTTCCAGAATATCTCATTCTCCTTTCCTAGTCTTGGATGGAGACTTTAAGCCTAAAGAAAAAAAGATAATTTTGCAGGGAAAGAAATGAAATTCTGATTTAAACACAGAAATGAAATGAAATTCTGATTTAAACACAGAGGCTGTTTAACAGGTTTGGCATTGCTGATCTGTAAGATGAAAGGTAAATAACTGTACACAGTGCAGTTATTCTAGTTTCAGCCTCCCCCCCCCCCC
>NW_017729024.1:108020641-108037877 GCF_001723915.1 Gavialis gangeticus
CCCCCCCCCCCACTTCCTACCCCCCCCCATTGTCTTTTTTAGCCAGTGGAACTGTATAGTTCTTGGACACACTCCTTCTGTGTACTCAGCAATCTCCATCCAGGCCTCTGCTAAAAGCTACTGCTGATATAGTCATGTAGAACAGGGTATGAAAAAGGTACGATTCCTAATTCACACAGGTGTGCTGCCAGGAGCCCCTAGCATAGATACAGGTATGCTAGCAACAGGGTGATTTTATTGTCACTTGCTATTTCTTGTAATTGCATTCTTTTATTCCACATGCAGAAAGAACCATTTTGCTGGTATTGCTGCATTCACACTAGCAGTACTTTGCTGGTATACTACACAGGTATTTCTGTTCTGGTACAGTGCACCTAGTATAAACAGAGCCTCTTGTCTCCAGCTACCATGGAACAGAACTCTGCAAGATGCTTAGCATGGGGAGTCCATTTTGGGACTCTGCCCATTTTACAGATGGAGAAACTGGGGGAAAATAGAACAAGTCCCACATTCCTAAAGGTATGTAAATGCCTAACTTTCATTGACTTGAAGTGACTTGTACAAGGGCACACACCTCTGCCCCCACCCCCTGGCCCTCTTCTCTCACCAATAAGCAGAGTTGCTGCAGTTCTGCTGTGTTTTTAGCATTAAGGTCCCATTCAAATGATGTCCTGGTATCCCTCATGAGATACAAATTGCAGAGACATATTTATCACTATAATTGGGGAATAATTGCATGGAGAATTACAGGGAAGATGATATAAAAAACACACTGCACAGAGGAACTGAAAACAATTTTTTAAGTCATTTCTAGAGGTCAATGGAGTTTTTCCCATTGGTGCAAAAAGAGAGAGAGAGAGAGAGAGTACAAAAGAGGGAGAACAGGAAACCTTTCAACATTATACGATTATGAGGAATGCACAGTAAGTGGTCAAGGCCTTCATTATCCATCATTCCTCCCATTTGATGAGCGTTAAACACTTTCAGCGAGTGTCAAAATGAAGCTATTGAGACGCAGCCTCTGATGGATGGGAGAACACAGATTCTGAATTCTGATAAATCTAACCTCTCATT
Organism: Gavialis gangeticus; assembly: GCF_001723915.1. Lineage (NCBI taxonomy): Eukaryota > Metazoa > Chordata > Crocodylia > Gavialidae > Gavialis > Gavialis gangeticus. The sequence goes on from NW_017729024.1 coordinate 108,021,716, forward strand.
GTTTCCACTTCTTGCAAGCTGACCATGATTTTCCTGTTATTTGAAGTTCTCTTAAAAACTCCAGATTCTGAAGATTTTAAGAAATGCAGCCCAAACAAACAATGCATGAAAATCTCAGTATTTATTCAAAATTCCACTTAGCTTAGTTGTTGAAAATCTTGAAAACATGAGCCCTGGAAACCTAAAGCCAAAGCAACTCCCCTCCTCCCAGAACTAAATTACATTATTCTTTAAAAATCTCTTATTTTTAAGAGAATTTCATGACGCTTTGTGGGCTTGGCTAATGGTCTGTAAATATTTATGCAATACTGCATACAAATGTCTTCAAACTAATATTTCCCATCTATAATAATATGTATATTTTACAACTTGGTAGTGTGACGCAAGTCCTGAATCAACACTTCAAAAGTCATGTCCCTCTCAAAAAATAGCAGGGGTTCTGCTTCAACAAGTTCAAGTGCAATAAAACATTGCTAACATTTTAACATTTTTCTGGTACTATCCACTTTTGTTTTTTTAATACTGCAGTGCTCATTATACTCAGGAATAATGGAACCATTCAATGAGAAAAAATTGACAGAAAACCATCCAAATAACTTGCATAGTAAAACTACTTTATACTTAAATCTGTCAGGCAACTTTTGCAGTAGATATATATTAATCATTAAAACTACTGTCTTTTATAAACAACATAAGTTAAGAGAAACTGCATCAGATTACAAGATCACAAAGATGCAAACTGAAAAGAATTTATCCTTGTAATCCTTGTAATTGTTATTTTCTACAAAAGGGAAGTAGACAAATCAAATAACACTCCTTGTACCCGGTGTGGGTCTTCTAGATGAGATCTATTTGCAATTTTTACAAGTGTTAGTTTCACTAAATATTTCCTTTCCCAAATGTACGCAATGTGCTGGCAACCTGCATTTTACTGTGCGTCTGTGTATGGAAGGTAACTGCTAAACACTTTAGGGTATTTCTGGATGGGAAGTGCTATGGATAAATAGAATATTACGGACCAAAAGCTGACAACATATACAAGTACCTATTAAAAATTCAGAAACACAAACTGGCTCAGAGACATCCTCTGAAAACTGCAAGAGTTAGAGAACTATAGAAGGGCTTTTACGACATGTATATATTCCACCATGGACAAAGTCTGAACATCAAAGGCCAGCAACACTGACATCATTTCAAATGGTTAGACACCAAAATAGGAGTTAAGTACAAACTTGTTCTGAAGTTTGTTTGATAATATGTTAGAGATTCCCAGATTTGTGATGGAGAATCTGTAGCCCAGCGTTTGGAAAAAACACTATATGCACACAAAAACAGTACAATCTGCTTTGTTTCAGTACAACATGCTCTTCTTGCTGGCTGCAGGTGCTGAATAAATAATCATATATTGAGCTAGAAACCAGGCATGAGCTGCAGTAATTCCATGGCTTATAACACCAGGGACATGCATAAAAGAGGAACAGGGAATGAGGAAGGCCTGGGTGTCCATAGGGATACTCTAATTAGATTTGAATTTTCTCTTTCAACTCAGGGGAAAACCAATGTTGTATGTCACAGTAGCAAAAACACATTTGGAGACGGAAATCAAAGCTAGGATACTAGCAATGGAAAGGTTTCAATGGGGGGGGGAGTGGAAGGGTGGATATAACAGGCACTGTCTGTAAACAGGCAGATTTGTAATGCTAAAAATGAATACAAGCAGCATAACAACTGCACAGCTCCCAAGAGAGGGCCAAAACCTTCAGCAGAATTATGGATTGGTGAGTACCACAAACTTTGCCTTGAAAAGCAGCAAGCTATGGGGGCATTTAAAAACACTCAGAGCACCAAAGACTAGGTTCTCAAACATAGCTGCTTTATGCTATGGAGGACACTCATGAAATCTGGCTGCAGTACAAGCCACTGAGAATCTTCTTGTCGTGTACAGAGGACTACCAGAGTGTGACCTTCATACCATTCCCAGTTCTTGTGCCAGTGTAGCATGGAGTATGACTGGAGGAAAGCAGGTGAATCTGGGAAATGGCTGGATTATGCTAACCCTTTCGCTGTCACAACCTGCGTATGTTAAAGGTAAGATGTCCTGCGATATGTTATATCACATGGCAAAGGACACTACAACATTCACACTACCATTCATAGTGTGTTAACAATCTCTTCATGTCATTTATCAGTATGGTAAACTGACATCAGCGCTCTAACTAGTAACAGATCTGGGAGTCAGCAGGCCCATCTACATGTTCATTAATGCACAGTAGTTACAGTGCATTTAGTTTAGTACTTGCTTAATGAAGTACTAACTAAACACGCAGTAACAATAGTTACTGTGCATTAGCACCGGCGCACATTTTTTTTAGTGATCCTTACTGTGCAGTAGCCTAATAACACTGCGCAGTAGCATATTAGTGCAGTTTTTGCCCAGCGTGCTACTGTGCAGTGTTATTAGGCTACTGCGCATTAAGCATCTCATGTAGAGGCATCCAGTATCACTCATAATATAATAAATACAGCACAAACAAACAATGAGTCTTGAATTGTTCTAGGATATAAACTTTCCCTATGAATGTATCTTGTCAGAATCATTGTATTGTTCTATTTCTACTGCCTATAGGCAGTAGAAATCTAGATGATTAATACTTAATCAAATGGGTCTCTGACAATTCCAAATGTGAAAGTCTATGAAGAACAGCTGTGTGGATCTAACATTCCAGGAATTAGTTGTTTGTTGGTAAGGGGGTTTGGTGTACAGGCAGTCCCTGAATTACGGCGTTTTGATTTACGGTGATTTGCACTTGCAGCGCTCTGCCATTTACACCCCCATCATTACTTAACGGTGCCGGATTCTCTCTCTTACAGCAGGCAATGAACTGGGCGTGGAGTGCAGCAGAGGCACCAGGGCCAGTGCAGGACACTTACCGGAGGTAAGCTCAGGCAGCGGCTCCTCCCCAAGGCCATGTGGTCCTGGAGGCGAGCCAGGGATGGGGCCTGGGGGCTGGCGCTGGGGAATTGCTCTGCTTCCCAACCCTGACACCATGTGCCTCCTCACTCCCAGAGGCATGGCAAGGTGGAGACAGGGGCTGGCACAGACTCCGCCGGCTCTGGGGAACTGCTCCGTGCCTCCACATCACCTCGGGGAGTGAGGAGGCACATGGCATCAAGGCAGTGGAGGAGATCAGTTTCCCAGAGCCGATGGAGCCCACGGAGCAGTTTCCCAGAGCCACTGGAACCTGCACCAGCCCCCATCCCTGCTTTTACCTTGCTTTGCCTCGCCTTGCCTTAGGGAGGAGCCGCTGCCTGTCCCACATGACGACTGAGGTGCTGTGTCTATGGCTGAATCATTGATTCTCCAAATCAGAATTGAATCTTCAGGTTCAGATTTGGCTTAATCGAATCGGTACAGTAATTCAGATCAGCAAATCAAATTACTGTCCTCTGAATCAAATACTGCCCACTTTGCATACCTCTTTTATACTTTTAATCATACCTACCACAACTGGATCTAATTTTCCAACCTTGGCAACCTTCAAGTGCCAGACTGGCCTTCTGCCATATCTTGAGAACTGGGTTCTGAAGTGACAGTATTGGAAAGTTGCATCATTTTGACATGACAGAACCGCATTCTAACTTGTTCTTGTCTGCCACATGCACTCAGGCCTAATCTGTGAACTACACCCAGCCTCCCTGAAGTTAGTCAGCTTCCTAGAGACGCTTTTGGAAAGTTAGTCCATTCCTTTGTCTTGAGTTCCTGGCCAGCTCAACACGTCCCAATCTATCTGCATTTCTCCCTCTACCACATTCATAATATAGCTTATCTCCACAGGTTCTAAAAAAGAATCATCACCACGTCAGGTGTTATTCACGTTTCCCACATACACCATGTTTAATTACAAGTGGATTTCTCACAAAACCATGAAGAAATCATCAATAAGCAACCACCCAGTATATAGCCTACTTACCCCAGGAAGTTTTTTTTATTTGTTGTTGCCTGGTCTTGATAGCCAAAACTATCCCCAATAGTAATATATTTCAAATTCTGTTCATCTAAATCTGTATGCGACACCTTAGTATTTGGGCACTATGGGGTTTTTTTACTATCTAGCCAAAGCTGTCTTAGATGGAGGTAAATAGAGAATGCAGAGCTAGTACATACTCATAGAGACAGTGAAAATGCAGAAGTCGTGCTCTTAAAATATAAATCACAAAGCAGGGACACAGTCCAACATTTTTGTCAATCTATATATTGCAGGGAAGTCTGAGATGGCAAAGAATGTATGAGGAGTGGTAACAGATCCATCAAGAGCTACATCTTGCTCTTCTCCCTTAATTCTTCAATAGAAAGAAATGCCAGTGACTTTAGAGTGGTCACAAGAATCATCTGACAACATAAGGCAAGAAGGCTCAGGATTGGTGGCACATGACAAAGCATAAAGTGGCAGTGCAAATACTGCACCTTACAGCATAAATGTAATGATGGGGGCTTTCCCCACGATGCATAGCTGGCAGACCCCACACTTTTGGGGACTGTGCAATAACCAACACTCTTTTGTGTACTCAGTGAGGTTGTTCTTGCATGCATATTCCCAAAGGGCAAGGGGCACTATCATGTTTTACTCTTTTAAATCCCTCTATCCATGTAGTCTTAAATAAAGCCTTCAATAAATTGTGCACAAAACAGGGAGACTGTCAGTGAGGCAAAGAACCCTTTCACTGAAGTGACACTGAAAAACAAAACCAAGATGAGACAAGAGGTAGATTATCATCATGCATTACCTCTGCATAGCAGTCTTGTCTGGTTATACCTAATGATGAAGCTATATTCCCAGTTTGTATTTAAAGAATAAGGAATTCCTTGGTAGATTAAAACTTTAGGAAGTTCATCACAATCTATCAGCCTTATATGATGAGCTTGCTGGCAAAATGCTGCCATACAGCCTAGATTTTTTTCTTTAAAGATGGTGAAATAGGATGAGCTAGTTCTCAAATCAGGATTTTACATCCCCAAATAATCTCTCATCATCTAAATCCTCATCACTATTGAAGGATTAAATATAGGTCTCATAAATAACAGACACGTATGTATTGTACAGGGTGTCCTTGTTTTTCTCTTCCATATGTATCTAAATAGCTAAAGGGCCAAATTAAGGCTGGAAATTAAGTGGAAACCTATGCTAGCCCAGTAATGAAGAGGTGACTAGAGGTATTATGCTAGAGAAGGCCAGGAATGGAATGGTGACCGAGACGGCCGGAAGCCGGCACCAGCCTTTCTGGTTCACTGGAGTAATAATTTGCTCTTGCACTACTGGCCTCCAAGTGCTATCCTGTGATCTTAATTTCTACTAGGATCCCTATACAATTCAGTATGAATTGAATTAGTCATGACACCTCATAGACCATGAAAAAGACAGCAAAGGCAAAGCCTCCATTGACATTGTGAGGAGCAGGACTGGGTCCACGGTCTGCAGAAAAGACTACACCTAAATAATCATACACTTCAGTCGCTGACAATCTGTCAGAGTAGTTCCTGTCATTGATATTTTAGACATGGACAATTGCAGTGTCCTGAGCAAGAGAAAGCCTGTAATTATGCCACAAACTTCTGCAGCAGAGCAGAAGCAGGTAAGATCAAAGGCACTGCTGAAGCATTACTGGCGGTGGCATAAGAGACCTGTGAATCCCATCCAGAAAGAATGGACACAGCTTTCTGAAAGCAAAACACTGATATAGCATGAGGGAATGAGAGTAGGATGCACTTTGCTGTCCTAGACTGGGAAATATGGTTTCCATTCTACAGATGGTCCTTTTGTGTCCAGGTGCTGGCACCTTGGGTAAGACAGTGGGTGCATTAGTGTAGTATTCTATCCAAGCTAATATACACTGCTTCTCAACAGGGCTAATTAGCCAAGCCAGAGTGCTCCATCAGCATAGATATATATGGCTTCCAGCACCCAAGTTAGCTTGTTCAGAGTTAAATTAGGTATCTCTGCACATGTTATTGTGTCATGCAGGTATACCTTCAGTGTTTTGATGTTGTTGCTAGTACCTTGTAGTTTTGTACTACCTCCAGTTCAGGACTATGCCTAACTGGCACAATCTAGTCCAATATATTATAATAGAAATAGAGAGACATCATTCAAAACAATTCTAGACACTCAATATTCCATAATCTGTACTCCTTTCTAGTCTGTTTTTGCCTTATCCTTGAAACGAAACATCCTTCATCCCCAGATTCCTTTCATTTTCCTCAGAAAAGGAAGTTAGCTTTTTATCTTTTCATATCACTCTATGCAAAGAATGCTAGTGACAGCCAAGAGATTAGTTCAATTTAAAGAAGAGTCAGTACATCAACTGCACTCACCATTTTTTCAGGACTTAGTAAGAACAAGGCCCTAAATACTTACCGGGCCCAGAAAATCCCTTCTAGGCTCAGATCATCCTTACGCAAATTGCACAAAGTACTTGGCTCACCCACTTTTCGTTAATAAAAGCAAATTAAAAATAAACTTCTTAAATAAAAAATGATTTTGAATTAAAAATGTCAGATCAGCAAATATTAACTTATTATGTGACCAAAAACATTTTGGTCAACTAAGGGGAAGCTGCAAGGAGGAAGTGAGCATCCATCTATCAAAGAATTACAAGTAGGCACTGTACATAAAGGAGGAGATTTTAAATGGTAATTTGTTAAGAGGCAAAGTGGCACAGAGGGAATGTTGCCAACTTTTCATATTATCATGTATCACATGATACTTGATGCATTTCCTCACAGCTCCTCTTCCAAAATCTTCCTCCCAAAACCTCCAAAATCATATAGCTACACAAGTATGATTATAGCCTTTCTTCAAATTGTGATCTGAATGACCTTTTGCCATTGGCATTGCTGCAAAAGCACATAGCTCAAACACACCAGGTCCGATTTAAAATGACCAAATATAGCCAAATCTGCAGAGTTTAGGCTGACACTCCGGTCTCTGTCATCAATGCTGACAAAGGTATTACAGAACATATGGGAAGCAAAGTCTCCCATCAGCCAGGACACCTATATTAACTGTGCACAGCAGGGTCAGTGTTCTGGCAACAATTGTGATGTTAGCTTTCAATGGCATACTCTCAAAGCTTTCAACAGGATATTAATGCCACTTTCCATTTCTGTGAACTTTTACTTTTTTAATCATCTTACTAATAAACAGCCATGTGTTGCTCTTATGCAATTCAGGGCACGTGTCACATTTATAGAAGCAATATTTTAAATGTTTCCATTTGCCATTTAATACATAATACATTGCACTGGGCCTGGGCCTGGTCTTTTCTGCCTGGAGTCTAGACATATCACTGCAACTAAGCCACGGAACATCTCTCCCAGTTCCACCCCACACAGGCCAATCAGGTAGTGCAAAAAGAAGTGGGAATACCCCACAAGCCCTCTGCTTTCAATAATGCAGGCAGGGGAAGATTCCCCAGTAGAAGTGAAGCTGGCATAAATCCTTCCTATGGTTATGTATAGGCATTAGATTTAGATCAACCTAACCAGAGTTAGGTTGATCTAAACACCCAATCAAATAGGCATGCAGAGGACTTAAATCACTCTAAAATGGTGTAAGTTAACTCACCTGAGTATGTGAACTAATTTAGATGGAGAACGGGTTAACCCACACACCTACATGCATTTAGAGTGCAGCCCCAGGGCTGGAAAAGACCAGCTGCTCACCCTAGACCGAGCCCCAGGTCTGTGCTGTTTCCAGTCCTCACCCCAGCCCTGACTTACCCCTTCAACACCACCATAATATCCTAACCAAGCAAGTACTCCAGCACAGACCCACCAACCCTTCCCCAGACCCAGCAGCCCCCACAATCCTGTCAAATCCCCCCTGGACCCACCAAACCCCCTACTCCAAATGACTTACACCAGTTTCCCCAAGTGGCTCGCAGCACCAGCAAACAGCTACACATTCCACTCCTGGTCTACATTCAAACAGCTTGAAGTGAGTCACATGCTTGTCAACAAAGTGCACTGAACAGCTGTATGCACTCTGCCTTCATCCCCTTGTAACATTTCTCACAGGGGAAGGTCTGTTTATGGAGAAATAGTGGCTATCCCTCTCTGGTACATGGACCTACAAAACTAGAACAGCCACCAAACAGAGGCCAAGAATCTAAAAGTTGAACTTAGTTTTTTACTCTCAGTTTCCTTCTTCCCTGTCCTGGGCTGCTGGGTCATAACTGGAACCATCCTTTCCTAGGTTCTTCCTTATGTGCAAGCAAAGGCAGCAGAGTTCCTGTCCTGCTCTCTCCCTGGGGCTCCCAAAACCTAGCATGAGTAAAGGTACCTTCCTTACCTAAGTTTCTTCTTGATAGAGTTGTTGTGAAGTTGCAGCAGGAGGGAAGGAAGAGTAGGAGCTCAGAGTACTTTCTCTGGGGCTACAGAGGAAGCTGTGTGAAGTAGTTGAGGAAGGGATCATAGAAAAGGAGGCCTAAAAGGGACCTTTACAGGTCATCCAGTCCAACTCCCTGCCCGAGGCAGGATCACCCCTATCCAAAATGTGCTATGCAAATCCTTATCTAATCTATTAGTAAAACTACACGGTCAACCCTGACACAACCATGAGACATAACACCCTAACCCGTCACAGATAGAAGGGGGACAACAGTGGCCAATGTTACTAAAATATGCTTGAGAGACCAAGGATAAGGGCCTTGTGAAGCCTCCTACCTGTTCCATGTAGCAACAGGATTAACTAAAATATGTTTCATTCTCACTCTCAAGGGCCACAATTAAGAGCTTCAAGGCCCACAGACAGATACTCTTGCTGTCAAGGTGAGAATGTGTGTAAGATAGAAGTATTCTACCCTGCTTGGGCTACTTTCACAGATAGCATGAGGAAGAGAGAAGAGAATCGATATAAAGAGCCTTCCTTGTTTATTCTTGGATGAAGGGGAATGGAACCACTGCTCCATTGTAGTGCTAATAGACTCCTCAAAAGCGAAGGCAGAACTTCTGAACACATTCCTACACAACAGCAGCCAGCAACCATTGCTTCTGCTCCAAGGACTCAGCCAAGATTAGGCCAGTGGCTCTCCCTGTAGTACAGGGCTGTGCTTTCAGGGCCTTCAAGGCACAGTCTAGCCTTAACTATTTAACAAAGATGAATGAAACAAATGTCTTGGTTGTTAGTAAGTTTGTAAGCACTTCAGGAAATAAATAAAATAATGGTGCTGTGGTACATGACTGGATTTCCTACATCAAGAGCTGGCAATCTACAGCTGACAGGCCAAATTCCTGTTTTCTTATGAAATGTTAATGAACATTAGTCCATGATGTGGACTATAAAAAGGATGAAAAAAAAATCAGTCTTTGAAAAACTGAGTTAAAGATAGAAATGTCCTTCTCCAGAAATACATAACCCCACATTTGCCTTCAACTTTGCACAGGCCTGTCCTCCACACCCACTTGCATATGCCCTAGAGTGGCTAGCTACAGCTATGGGGCCACATGTGCTGCTTGTGGAAGCAGGTACAAACCCATTGTTCAGAGTGGAGTCAGACCCGTTTGAGCCAGCAATGGATGCATCTGCTACAAAGTAATCTAGTTTTCAGCACTTCCATAGATGATAAAACTAAGCCCCTCTAGACTCCCAAAATAGCACAGTAATATTTTATAAACAAACTCTCACTTACAGAGCATCAACAGCTCTAGTTGATGGGTGAGTTATAGCCAGCCTCTCAGAGATGAGTTTGTGTTAGTTATCACTGGCAAAGGCTTCTTGTGGGATGAAGTATAATCAATAAATCATTTACCATGTGGTTATTCTGCATGTCAAGGCATATTTCCATATTACAGCATTTAGACTCCTCAAGAGTGTTGGCGGGTTGTTAAGCCTTCCTACAACTTTCAGTGCTGTTTTAAGAGTTATTTTTTTCTCCTCCTAGAAACTGAGAGAAAAATCAAACCCCATCTGCTCCTGCCCAAAGCAGAAAATGGAATGAATGGAATGATGCATGTACATGGCAGGAGGAATGCATTCAATCCCCTTGTGCCTTTATTAGCACTTTTCCCCCAACTTGCACCAGCAAGAAGCAATTTTCCCTGGCTGGGAGTCCCCACCCCAACTAACTCCTGCCCCAGGGATTTCCTACACTCCCAACCAGGGAGAATGCTCCTGCAGTGATCCTTCTACTCCAAGGGTTTGCCAAGAGACATGCTACAGAAACCCACCATCCACAGCTGTGAGACACTGGGTCCCGGCAGCTGCAGGGTACTACTGGGATCCAGCACCCACAGCTGCTGGAGCGGAGACTCCCCAGCTGTTGCAGGACTCGCAGCCACTGCTGAGCAATGTGCACCCTTGAGCCAGGATACCACAGCTGACAGGGCTCCTACCCTCAGGGGAGACCTTGCTACACATGCAAATTAAAACTCAATAGCAACCAGCTATAAAGTAAGTATAAATTTAGATCTCAAAAATTCATAGCTGGCTGAAGCTTTTTATTGTGTGAGAGCTACTTAGCACATGTAGCTGGTCTCATGGTTAATTGTGAGATAGCTGTAATGTGTAGAGGGGGTCCAAGAGTGGATATATTTGTAGTTTTACATATACCGCTATCTAAGCAGCATACCCTAAACTTCATTATACTGGAATAAGAATCCCCTGCATAAGGGTTATGCTAGCAAAACTATAATATTTTAAATTTATTCTATAAGTGCCACGATTCTCACAGGTTCCTTTTAGCAGTATACACAAGATCCTGCATGGCACTGTTAGGTGTAGAAACACTTACACATGATTAAAAAAACCATACCCAAATATTTCAACTAAGAAGCCATAGTATCAAAATATTGTGAATTGTTGGGGCTTTTTTGAGTTTGTTGCAACAGAAGAACGGGTTCTATTATTTTACCATAGTCAAAAAACAAGTGAAAGCTAAGAACCGCATTTTCCAAGGGGTGCAACAAGGTTTAGGTTTAACAAGTCATGCCTTCAACCTAGAAAATGTTGAGAACCACTGGTCTAAATATTTTAGCAAGTATCTATATCAGCAATCAGAAATACCAGGTCTGGCTGTTTTGTAAAGGCCACAGTAGGTAATTGTGAGAGTCCTTGAAAGAATTTTCAGGGAGAAAATCTTTTAAGTTTACCTTTGTACACATTTTATTTTCACTTGCCAGATGCATGTTTTTTCAGGAGTTACATCAGTGGTGACACTGAACGCAGGGGCTTTTTAATCTTGGAGACCAGATTAATGCATTTTCACTGCTATCACACAGTGATAGCTGAGGTTAACAGCAGACAAAATTAGGTCAAAGCATTATTAGAATAGGAGGTCCTGCAAAGGGCTAAGCTAAATTATTTTCACATTTAAATATCTTTACCAGCTTGTAACAAATCCTAATGAAAAAGATGGGGGGAGAAAATAACAAACACAAATTTGATAAAAATCAAGCTGACAAAAAAAAGAAGAAAGAGCCAGAGAAGGGTGCAAATATTTAACACTCTCTGGTGTAAATAGCTTTTCTATCATCAGAGAAAAAGAAAAGGGAATAAAGCAAATAATTTACTCTATTTTAAAACATCTGTTCACAAAGCACACAGTATAATACTCCAATTTCATTGAGCACTTAGAGATTCAAGAACATTACAACAGAGACAATGAAAGCCAGCCCAGTGGAAGTTACATCCATTTAATGATGTTTGTTCACTAGTCAGTGTATCCAGCTGCTTGTCTCTGTCTGTTTCATAGGGGCTAGGAATCTCTCTCATAAATCTTCCATCATAATTAGTACCCAATAGTCTTAGCATTAACATTATAAGCAGTAGTAGTAGAAAGGCCTTTCATTCATAGAAGTGATTTATCTAGGACAGGGGTAAGACACCTAAGCAAGCCAGTACAGGAGAGGCTGTGTGAGATCTATACTTTATTCTGTACCAAATCATTTTTTATTACTGTAGGAGACGACAAACTTTCATGGCCCCTAAAAGGGCAAGACAATTGCAGCCAAGAGCCTGTAGAGATCAGGGATCGCTCTGTTTAAGCCTTGCTGCATCTGAAATGAGTAAAAGAGAAGACAGAGCTATGGACATTTCATCCCTCTCCACTGACCTAAAGAGTGAGACAAGCACACATTGAAAAGAGTATGCTATACCTTCTAACACAGCTGGCAGCAACTCCACTGCCCTTGTGCAGTCTGGAGCTCCAGATGCCACCTGGAGCTTTCCTTCTGGGGGGCTGGAAAGGGGGGGGTAAATATACACACATTTGTTTTAAAGAATAAAAGCAAACAAACATGCAGCCCCTCAGGCCCCTAGCACTTCACTGCTGCACTCTATCACAGGTTGATCTCAGCTCTGTGTTAAAGCTCTCATCCTCTGCAGATGGAGACCCTTTCATGCAAACCAATTATGGTGGAACTGTCAGGCCTCACTAACACACCTAGCTGCAAAGCGCAGAGGAAAACGAGCCTGCCAGCCTAGTTAGGCCAAGCTACAATCTGTGAGACCTGGAGAAGTGATTGCCACTGACCACCCACCTGGTCTCTATCATGAGAATATGAGAGCATTGTTAGGGTGACACTATTTGGATCTTGGGGAGCACTGGATTTGCAGCTGAATACAAGGCTTTAATTTGTGTCTCAGCAAAAGCTGCTGATTACAAGGCCAAATGATATATTAAAAAATAACACTGCAAACACTTAGGCAAGCAGTTTTCTAACAGTGTCGTAGTGTTGTAAAGTATAGAGACCATTGTGTAAGAAGAACAAGATGCAGCCAACAAGCTATCTCCAGAAGATAAAGCAGAAGCAAGACCTTGGAGATAAAGGAGTCAGCAAGGAACTAGAAAGAACCAGCAAGTGACCAGGAGAAGCCAGAGTCAAAGTCTTGAGCATGCACTCTTAGCCCAGAGGCATGTAAATGAATGAAATGCATAGGCAATTCCATGCTAATGAAACAAACAGTAAACAGAGGTGGAGCTTGAGATGGGAGGAGAAATGGGTGGAACAGAAGGAGAGACGAAGGTGGAATAAATGTTAATGAGCATGACCAAAGGTGTATAAAATGTGAAAAGAACTATTGTTCATGGCAGGTCCCCTGGTTAACAGGCTGTGGGTCTGTGAGGGACCTGACCCCAAGCCATCTCCATTTTGAATAAAGCTGTTGCAAGCAATGTGTGCTGGTGTTTGCTCCCTGCTTGCTCTGGCTAATGTGTAACAGGAACCATGAGCAATTGGATCATCGTCTCACTAGCTGTTAGGTACCTCATGGAGTCAGGATCTAACAAGCATCAGCCAGATGGAAGCCCAGATGCTTTGCTCAAAACTATTCACCATGCATCCCCAGATTTTCTTTGCCAGGAAAGATCCTCTGATATGACTCATCTGGGGCAGAAAATATATAAATTTGTGTAGGCTGCTGATACTCTACTAAGATGATGTCTCTTTAAAGAGCAAGCCCTTCAGGAAATGGTGGGGCAAATACAATGAGTAAGAATTCCTTCAGAGGGCTACATTTTTTCAGGAAGAATATGTTCAAATCCTATGAACTTTGTGACAGGCTGGATAAGTTTCAGGAACTCTGTCATAATCTCAGGTTGAAAACAGTTCTTTTTTCCATTCCAAGACTAAGCACAAGATTAGATAAGCAGAACTAGGGTAAGTAATTCTGCCTATGGCAAGGTTCATGATAAAAATACTTGCTTTTTCATCCCTATGCTTGGGCTCTACACCTTTAAGTAGGACCAGTACCATTGTTCTCCCAACATGGAGTAGGAGAAGAGGAAAAGGTAAACGGGATTCATAAAAGCTGGTATAAAGAGGTATAAAATAAACTTTTCATGCTGGGGGATCTGTATAAGTAAGCTATAGGATGCTCTTATCAGTCTAGAAGATTTTTTACCCGTGTCCCCACAACAATAAAATGTGAAAGGCCACTCCAATATCTCTGTTGCATTTATACTTCACAGCTAAAAAAACTACAGCACCTCTTTACAGTACCTTCCCCCCAGCCCCCCACCATTTATTTATGGCATTTCAGAACTTTTATGGATACTATTAACATGCAAGTCCTGTGAGGGGATTTAAGACTTTCTTAAAGACATAATTGTTCATAACTGACAGACCAGTGGCCATCAGCACAGTATTTCATCTTGCTCTGCAGTTGATGAAAGGAGTTGATGAAAGGTGGGATATTAAATAAAGCTCTGACACAGGTTATGGTTTGGCCTTTGCTTCCTTTATTTTGTACTACAGAAATAATGGGCAAAATCTGCAAAGGCATGTCAAGTAGGTATCCAGCTTTCTACATACTGATGGCACCTACATATGTAAACTGGATAGACATGGATGCCTAGCTACTCCAGTAATGGGTGCACTAGAAATGTATAGCGCATGGGCATGTGAACATGTTACTATGAAATAAGATAAAAGGGGGGCAGGAATGTACTGTGGCATCATCTGCTCCACAGTAACTGCTTGGGTGGAGCTTCTTATGCCAAGGTAAACAAAAGTTAATCCGCACCATCTTATTCCTGATTAAAAGAGCTTCAAGGTACTGAAAGGTAGCTTTAATTTACTTCAAGTTAAGTATATCTACATGAGCACATATGGCAGAGCAGCTGAGGTGTGGCAAACTCCCATCCCTTGCACGACACAGGAACTTGCTTGTGTTGATGTGCTAAGAAAGACAGACAGTTACCTCTCTGTGCAAACTAACTGGCAATTTGTACAATTGGATGTGTGAGGTTAGAAATTCATCCCAGATTGTTAAAATAAAAATAGCAAGAAAAGAGAGGTGGCACAATCCCAAAATACAACTGAAATTAAAGATACAATTTTCGCCCTTTCAATTAAAAAAAAATTAAACAAAACTCCATGTAGGGGAGATGGCAAACAGGAGCCAGGAGCAGCGGGGAGAGGAGGGATCCAGGCACACGTGTGTCCCTCATGCACGTGTGCCCCTTACCGGATCCGGAGCAGAAGCAAATGCAGCAGCAGCAGGGGCAGCAGCAGCTGATCCCCCTAAGGTAAGTGGGACAGAGGGACCGACGCAGCTGAGCTGGATCCGGAGGGGAAGCCCCCAGATCCCTCTTAACTGAGCTGGGAGGGAGCCATGCTCCTGAGCCACGCGAACAGAGCGCACAAACAGGTGCGTTCTGTAAGACCGCCCCGGCGTTTGTGCCGGTGTTTGCGTCGGCAGGCAAGCAGGAAGGGCCAGGAGGGAGACTCCTGCTAGCGCGGGGCGAAGGCACCGCACTCAGCCAGAAACAGGCAGCAACTCCTAAGGTGGTGTTGACATGGAGTGCTGCCAGGGCCCCGCCCGGGGGGTGCAGCCTTCCCGGGGCTTGTCTGAGGCCTCCACCCAGACAGAGCCCACGGGGGGGCTGGCGTCCCCCCACCCACTGGCCTGCGGGAGTTGCCTTAGGGCCCTGGAGGTGCAGGTGAGGGAGCTACAGGAGGAGGTGAGCAGGCTGAGGGGAATCAGGGAGGCAGAGGAGGAAATTGACAGCTATTTTCTTTCCCTGCAGGGTTAAGCACCCAAGAAAGAAGCACCTTGGGAAGTGCCCTCCACTGCAGAGTGGCAGACGGTCACCTCCAGAACCAGGACTGCTCATAACACAGCAGTACCAGTTCCTCCAGTCCAGCTGGAGAACAGGTACGAGGCCCTGGCAACTCTGGAGGAGAAGGAAGGAGAGGAGGAAACCAGGGAGGAGGTAACTCCATACTCTCCACGTTCCAAGCAGGCCAAAGGAGATAAGCAGGCCAGAAGGAAAAAGCGTCGAGTGATCGTCATAGGTGACTCCATCCTGAGAGGTACAGAGGGCCCCATCTGTTGCCAGGACCCCTCAACATGCGAGGTCCACTGCCTACCTGGAGCAAAGATTCAGGACGTGAAGGGGATGATCCAGGCCCTGATCCAGCCCACCAATTACTACCCCATGGTCCTAATCCATGTGGGTACTAATGATGCAGCCAGGAGAAGCCCTGACTGCCTGATGGTGGACTACCATGCTCTGCGGTGCGTGCTAAAGGCGATAGGCGCACAGGTGGTTTTCTCCTCTATCCTACCAGTGAGCGGACGTGGAAGACAGCATGCAACGTGCATTGCAGAGACCAACTGGTGGCTTCGGGAATGGTGTCTTGAGGCGGGGTTTGGCTTCCTCG
>NW_017729024.1:108038187-108038438 GCF_001723915.1 Gavialis gangeticus
TAGGGGGCCAGTGCACACATCCACAGGAGGCTTCAAATGCCTCTACACAAATGCTCATAGTATGGGAAACAAGCAGGAGGAACTTACCCTCCTGCTAACCGACACCAACCCAGACATAGTGAGGATCACTGAAACGTGATGGGACTCAGCGCATG
This sequence comes from Gavialis gangeticus, assembly GCF_001723915.1. Taxonomy (NCBI): domain Eukaryota; kingdom Metazoa; phylum Chordata; order Crocodylia; family Gavialidae; genus Gavialis; species Gavialis gangeticus. Next base: position 108,038,343 of record NW_017729024.1, read on the forward strand.
ACTGGGAGGTGAATGTCAAGGGATATAGGCTGCACAGGAGAGACAGGAAGGAAACATGGGGGCATGGCACTCTATATTAAGGAGGAATACACATCC
>NW_017729024.1:108038860-108039113 GCF_001723915.1 Gavialis gangeticus
CCAACATATTTAATGATTTCTTTGCCTCCATTTTCCTAACAGGGACCGGAACAGTCACCCCGCCCCACGCTGGGTCCCCCTCAGGCCCCAGGGGAGGCGCACCTAGGCCCAGAGTTAGTGAGGAACCAGTTAGGGAACTTCTGGAGGGACTGCATGTATTCAAGTCAGCTGGTCCGGATGATCTCCACCCTAGAGTACTGAAGGAATTGGCTGAGATCATTGCAGGACCCCTGGCACGGCTTTACGAGCACTC
>NW_017729024.1:108040412-108045917 GCF_001723915.1 Gavialis gangeticus
TGCTGGCTCCTACCCTGGGGGTCTTTAAGAGGAGGCTAGATGTACACCTTGCTGGGGTCATTTGACCCCAGTACTCTTTCCTGCCATGGCAGGGGGTCAGACTAGATGATCTACTCAGGTCCCTTTCGACCCTAGAAACTATGAAACTATGAAATCCTCTACTCAGCATCAACTGATGTAGATAGTGGAAAGGAATTTTCTTATTTCTTGAAGAATTTATCCCCCCCAGATACTGATGAATTCTCTTTGCCTTGAATGACCATTAATCCTGGATCTGAAAAATACCTGAGGGGGAAATTTTTACTACTTGGAATTTGCTGGTTGCACAAAATATAATTTTTCTTACATGGGATCCTCTCTTCTCCTGGCTATTTCCACTGCTCAGTCCATCCCCATTGTCCAACCTATGACTTTGTTTACACTTAAGACTAACTCACATGATCAGACTATTCTGAAGAATGCTATGGGCAAGGAAAGAGAAACACAGACGTTACTAGGGTAACCTCACCAAAATGTTCAAAAGGGCTTTTGCAGTACAGATCCTAACTGGCACTGCCAGTCTCAGTGTATGTGAAGGCACTTTTATAGGCCATGACCTGTCCACACACTTAGGTCTGTCAAGGCACTCAAAACTAGAAGCCAGAACCCTAACCTGTTCCTCTCATCAGTGCTAGAGTTAAAAGAAAAAGTCACAGGAAGCCAGAAGCTCTACCAGACAGAGGCTCAGTCTTGAATGCAATAGATGGAGACTCAGGGGGCAAACACCAGTTCAGCTGTCAGCCACAGCTTGTAGCCAGAGGTGGAACAGCAGTGAAAGAACTCCACTATGAGAAGGTCTTCCACCACTGGCCCCTAAATAGTGAGGGCTCCCAGCTGCAGATTCATCCCTCCAATCTATTTAAGGGCTGAACAGGAAGCAGGAAGTTGTCTGAACAACAAGGATCTTGCTGCCTACAGACTGCCCTGCTGCCTCTGTGTTTCTATCTTTTGACCCAGACCTGACATCCCTTTGCCAACTCTGCTCAGGCATTGACTAGTGCCTCTGCCTCAAAACTAGGCTTTCTGCTGGAGTCAGGCCTCTAAGTATTTGACCCAGCTTGCTTCTCAACTTCTGTCCCTGCCTGTTGACTTGTCTCTGACTCCAGCCCCCTGGTTCTGACAATATCACAAGCCCTTTGGATCCTACCATATCTACAGTTTTAATTGAGACAAGAGCTGGAAAAAAAGGAAAATGAAAAAACCTAGACAGCAGCTTGTCAGTTTTCTCATAGTGTGAGGGTGGGGGACCTCCTGGTCCTCAAACCTGGCAATCTGCCCTGAGCATCTTCTCTAAGTCAAACACATTTCACCAGCTCATCTCTCGCTTCAGTGATTCACCATATTCATGTTCATCTATTATAGCAGAACTCAAGATTTTTCACATTTGGTTAGTTCACAACCTATTTAAGTACCCTTTCAAATAAATACCACAGCAATCAGCTGAAGCACTGCAGTGGTCCCATGTAGCTGCTTGATGCAACTTTATATGGCCCTGGCTAGTTTGCAAAGAATCTGCATTCTACTGTAGACTTGAATGAGGCTTTCCATCATCTCCCAATATATGTGTTCTTTCTACCAGCTTCTCAGCTTCAATACACTATAAAATGTACAACCACATATGTTTCAGATTACTACATCCTAATCCTCCCTTAAGAGTAACCAGGTTGTGTAAAACTGTTTAAAAAAAGCAGACCCAACCTAAGGACCTTTGGTGATTAACAGCACAGCTTTACTAATATAATTGTCACATGGATTGTCAGTAGGGATGCTAATGGCCCTGACCTGTAACTGCATTTAAGAAGTGTTTCAAACTCATACTGAATTAAGTTAATTTTATCACTACATAACAAGTCAGAATTCCTAGGTAGAAGTTTACTATGTGAATAATACAGAGTCTCAGTCTTCAGTATTCTATATAAACTCAGAATTATTGCATGCATCTCTGGTGAGTCTGTAAAGCTTTTCAGTGTGATCTTGGTTTTGCCTAGCAAGTGAATGCTAGACAGAAACAGAAGCTTCAGTGCCACCACAACTCTTACATGCATTCATACTTTTCACAAAGTGTAGCTGTTTCAAACAGTTTTCAAATAGTTACAGGCCAAGACCATTAGCATCCACACAAATGAACCTTATGACAAATATATTAATGAGCTGTACCATTCACCAAAGGTCCTTAGGTTAGGTCTGCTTCTTTTGAAACAGTTTTATGCAATCTGATGAGTCTCACAAATTTTTCCACAGCACTGCATCTCTATTCTTTTTCTATCCAAAGAATTTGGGACTAAATCTTAAGTTCCTCTGAACAGACATACAGTATTCCATTTTCATCAGTAGGATTTGCCTAAATAAAGAGACAGAGCTGAGCAAGGATTTCAGGATATGATTCTCAGATATATTGAGTTAGCTCCCACACAAGCATTCCATCCTATCTATGCTTGATAACTTCACATCCCAATACCCTTCATCATGATGAGTACTTTGCTTCTACCACTTTTGCCCAAGGAAGCTAGTAATACACTCAAAAGCTTCATTTTGCATCACACTGCAAATATACTAGGATGACTTATCCAGAATTTTATCATGTCAGGTAACTTCCAAACACTTCCATTCATGATGGCAGGAGACAAATGAAAGAGCTTTCAAAATTTGTCAGAAACAAAACTAAACAACAGGCAAGTTTGAAATAACTCAATATTGTGATGCTTCTCCTCCAGGTTTATACAAGTTATGGAAATATATAAACTCATTATAATTCAGGGGGAGGGGAAGCACTGACTATATGATGATTTTGGGCAACAGCCAATTCCCCCTAAAGAATCAAAGTAGAGTAGGATTGCAACCTCTCCCTTTTATTTCTTGCCTTATGTTAAAAAAGTAGGGAGCATTTATAGATTAAAAGGGCTGGAAGGAACCTGACAAGATCAGCAGGTCCAGCCCCCCTGCACTAGGCAGCAAAGGCAACTGGGGTCATGTGACCCCAGCAAGATGTCTGTCCAGTCTTCTCTTGAAGATCTCCAGGGTAGGTGACTGCACCACCTCTAGAGAGAGCTTATTCCACAGTCTGGACACCCTAGCTCTGAAGAAGTGTTTCCTAGTGTTAAGCCTGAAACGGTCTTCCAGGAGTTTGTGGTCATTACTCCTACTTTTCTGCAAGGGTGCCTTGGTGAACAGTTGTCTGCCAAGCTCTTGATATAGTCCCCTGACGTAACAGTAAGCTGTTACAAAGTACCCTCTCAGCCTCCTCTTTTTTAGGCTGTAGAATCCCAGGTCCCTTGGCCTTTCCTCGTGTAGCTTGCCTTGCAAGTTCCTGATCATTTGGGTGGTTCTTTTCTGGACTCTCTCTAGCTTTACCACGTCTGTTGAAGTGTGGCACCCAGAACTAGATGCAGTAGTCCAGCTGCGGTCTCACCAGCTTGAAGTAAAGCGGAAGAATCGCTTCCTTGATTTTGCTTGAGATGCATTGATTGATACATGCCAAAGTATTGTTTGCCCTGCTGGCTACAGCATCACACTGACAGCTCATATTCATACGATGGTCTATTATTACCCCTAGGTCCCTTTCAGTCATTGTGATAGTCAGTTTGGACCCACCAAGCCTGTAAGTATGTTGGGGATTGTTCATCCCCAACTGGAGCACTTTACATTTCTCAATGATCCAATAAATGATATCACAAAAAAATCCCTTGCTTCCAGCAAATTTCTTAGACCAGTGTTTCTCAACCTGCGGGTCAAGACCAGAAGTGGGTCACAAGAATATATGAAAGGATCACAAACAGACTTGTTTAAAATGGATTTGCCTTTTAATTTTTTCCTTTTAAAAGAGAAAAACGTGGGAAACTGTGGCTTTTCCCTCGCAGGCTGGCAGAGTTCCAGCCTGCAAGGGGCTGCTTTGGGCCCCCCATGTCCTACACACACCCCCATCCCATGTACCTAACCCCTGCCCCACACCGTGGAGGTCTGGGGCCTGGGGGCAGTGGCTCAGGAATGAGGGGCACTGGATTGAGACTGGCCATTGATGTTTACAAATGGGTCCTGGTACAAAAAAGGTTGAGAACCACTGTCTTAGTCCATCAAAACTTGACTACTCCAACCCTTTTATATCCAAGTCAGCTCTTTATCTTCAGATCCTCTTAGGTGCTTAGAGGCAGGAGCATCCCCTCAACTCCATACCTTCCTCATTCTTTAAGCTGCTGCTAGGAGAGAGCTGGTAAGCAGACTAAAGTAGATTTTAATATTTCTGATACTCTGTTTTCGTTATATTCCCCTCCGTCTCATTAAATAACTCCCAGGCATCTTTCTGCTGCTGAGCTGTCCCCAATAGCAGTAGTGCTAAACTGATAAGATTCTCAACACTTTCAGGATTGCCGCAGATTTCTAAACAGAGCTGTTAGTTCAGTGTTGGGAAACAGGCAAAATGGGTTCCAGTCTTGGCTTTGCCATTAAACTCCCAACATCTTGAAGCTAGAAGTTACAAGAAATCAACATTTGTAAACTTGCCTTTGTAGCATTGCACACAGAAATGTACTCCCCTGATGTAGCAGTAAGCTGCTACAAAGTACCCTCTCAGCCTCCTCTTTTTTAGGCTGAAGCATCCCAGGTTCTTTAGCCTTTTCTCATATGGGGGGGTTGCGCTCTATGTCAAAGAGCACCTCACATCATCAAAAAAGTAGGGAGCATTTATAGATTGTAACTGCTGGAAGGGACCTCACAAGATCATCAGGTCCAGCCCCCCTGTACTAGGCAGGAAAGACAACTGGGGTCATGTGACCCCAGCAAGATGTCTGTCCAGTCTTCTCTTGAAGATCTCCAGGGTAGGTGATTGCACCACCTCACATCATCAAGGATTAGCTTGGGGGTAGAGGAGGGTCAGGCAGAGACACTAGGGGTCAAACTACAAGGGGGCGTGGTGAAAGGGACCTTATGGTGGGTGTCTACTACAGACCACCCAACCAGGGGGAAGAGCTGGACCAGGACTTCTCCAGTCAGCTTATGGAGGCAGTTAGGTCAAGGGATGTCATTGTCGTGGGTGACCTAAACTACCCAGACATTTGCTGGGGGAAGCAGACAGCCAGGTCTGACCACTCGCATAGGTTCCTGGCTGTATTACAGGACCTTCACCTTATCCATGAAGTGCACAGCCCCACTAGGGGTGATGCCTTGCTGGACCTGGTCCTGGCCACAGGGGATGACCTGGTGAGGGAACTGCAGGTCCTTGACCACCTGGGCAATAGCGATCATCACCTGCTGGATTTCACTATCCAGCACCGAGTGTCAAGGGCTTACACCAAGGCTAATGCCCTTGACTTCAGAAGGGCCAACTTCAATGAGATTAGGAGATTAGTGGGGGAGGACTGAGGGCCCAGAAGGTAGAGAAGATGGGAGTCCACGAGGGATGGTTAAGGGGGCGATCCTCCAGGCCCAAAGAATAACAGTCCCTGAGAGAAGCAAGGGGGGTAAAAGTGCTTA
>NW_017729024.1:108050917-108053135 GCF_001723915.1 Gavialis gangeticus
AACTCAGGCTAGCATCCAGGATTAAGGACAACAAAAAGTCCTTTTTCAAGTACACTGGGAGCAAGAAGAGGGCACCAGGCAACGTAGGGCCCCTGCAAGACGCAAACAGTAATCTTGTGGCTACTTCAGACAAGAAACCTGATATTTTTAACAGTTTCTTTGCCTCTATTTTCTTGAACAGGGACCGGGACACCCCACCTACCAGAGGTAAGAACAATCTCGGGGATAGCTCTGTCAGGCCTTCAGTCAGTGCAGATGTAGTTAGGGATCTTCTGGAAGGGCTAGACATTTTTAAATCTGCAGGCCCAGATGCCCTCCATCCAAGGGTGTCGAGGGAGCTGGCAGGGGTCATCATGGAGCCCTTAGCCCAGCTGTATGAGCATTCGTGGTCTTCTGGCCAGGTGCCAGGGGATTGGAAACTGGCTAATGTGGTCCCAATTTTCAAAAAAGGGAGGAGGGAGGACCCAGGGCCTGTAAGCCTCACCTTGGTGCTCAGGAAGTTTTTGGAGAGAATCATCAAGGAGCACATCTGTGGGGGGGCCAGCAGGGGAAATCATGCTCAGGGGCAATCAGCATGGGTTCATCAAAGGCAGGTCCTGCCTGACCAACCTAGTTGCCTTTTATGACCAGGTGACTAAATCCGTGGGTGATGGTGTCGCCATGGACGTAGTCTTTCTACACTTTAAGAAGGCCTTTGATAATGTTTCTCACCCCATCCTCATCAATAAATTAAGTGACTGTGGCACTGATGCCTACACAGTTGGATGGGTAAAAAATTGGCTGATGGGGCACACCCAGAGAGTAGTGGTGGACAGGTTGTACTCAACCTGGTGAGACGTAAGCAGTGGCGTACCCCAGGGCTCGGTCCTCAGGCCCGCACTGTTTAACATCTTCATCACTGACTTGGACAAGGGGGTGGAAAGCACACTGTCCAAGTTTGCTGATGACACTAAGATGTGGGGTGAGGCAGACACACTTGAAGGGACAGAGAGGCTGCAAATAGATTTAGACAGACTACAAAAGTGGGCAGATGAGAATAGGATGGGGTTCAACATAGACAAATGCAGGGTGCTGCACCTTGGGAGAAGGAATCCACAGCATACATACAAACTGGGGAGTTCACATCTTGAAAGCACAGAGGCAGAACGGGATCTTGGAGTCATTATTGACTCCAAGATGACCATGAGCCGCCAATGCCAGACCGCAGCCAGCAAGGCCAGCCATACCTTGTCGTGCATCCAAAGATTCATCTCAAGCCGGTCCAGAGAAGTGATACTCCCCCTCTATGCAACTTTGGTCAGGCCACAGTTGGAGTACTGCATCCAGTACTGCACCACACTTCAAGAGGGATGTGGCCAGCCTGGAGAGGGTTCAGAGGAGGGCCACCTGTTTGGTGAGAGGGCAGCAGGACAGGCCCCATGAGGAGAGACTGAGAGACCTGAACCTGTTCAGCCTCAGCAGGATGAGGCTGAGGGGGGACCTGATGGCTCCCTACAAACTCATCAAGGGAGATCAACAGCAAATAGGTAGAGCCCTTTTCTCCCCAGCACCACCTGGGGTGACAAGGAACAATGGTAATAAGCTGATGGAGAATACGTTTAGATTAGTGATCACAAGGCAATTTTTTACAGTTAGGGTGGCCAAAATCTGGAACCAACTTCCCAGGGAAGTGGTCCTTGCCCCCACCTTGGGCAAATTCAAGAGGAGGTTGGATGATCATCTGTCTGGGGTCTTGTGAACCCAGCATTCATTCCTGCCTGTGGTCAGGCTAGATGATCTGATCTGTTCAGGTCCCTCCTGACCCTAGCTACTATGAGACTATAAAAGCACTCAGTGTTCTCATTCAAGGATTACATCAGTGATTCTCAACCAGGGTGCTGCAAACTCCTTTTAAGGGTGTCACATGGTATCAGGCAATATTAGCACTGTTAGGTATGCAAACACCCACAGAAGTCACAAAATAAACCAATAGATTTAAACAGGAATCCAGAGTGTCAAAAACATACTGGCCTGTTGTGGTCTGAGCCTTCTGCAACAGAATAATTCCTCTTACCATATTTATTGGAATGTAAGACAACCCTGATTATAAGACGATTCCCCAATAATTAGATTCTGTATATACATTTTCTATACATTTGTTATAATTTTCCAGGTATAGAATCTAAATATTGGAGGTTTACCTTGAATTTGTCCCCCCGCTCCCAGACAGGCAGACCAT
>NW_017729024.1:108058135-108063047 GCF_001723915.1 Gavialis gangeticus
TTTCCCCCCCCCCCCCCCCACTGCTACAGCAGGAAAAATAAGTTGGGGGAGGCAGATAGTCCCCTTGCCCTCTGCCCTGCAGCCCCTTCCCCCTCTTCCTCACTGTCAGACCGTGTTCTTCCTGAGAACATGGAAAATGAGGGGCAAATTTTAAAACACTGGATATAGCCACATGAGACTTTTACTGCAGAGCTGCCTAATTACTACCTAATTGTGCTTAGTGCGGAACTGTCTACATGTGCGGCCCTATTAGGCTATAGAAAATTAATTAATTCCACTGCAGGTTAGTACTTGAAAATACAAGTACTATTCTACAGCGGAGTTCCTTACTGCACAGCAACACATGTGTAGACATGGACAGGGCTGGCTGGGGCACAAAGGTGCTTCTGTGCAGGGCTGCATGCTGGCTAGTCCTACACTGGAGCACACTCGTGCCCCAGCCAGGCCCTCTGCAGCACACTGAGCCGGATCAACACAGCCTTGGACTGGCAGACTGGCCCCCAGGGCCCCCTGACAGCTGGGGGCTGCTCCAACTCAGCTCACCATGCTGCAGTCTTGGGCACACATGAAGTTGAAGTGCCAGTAACAATAAACTCTTATTCAACAAGCACCAGGGTTTATTGCTTTGCATTAATTTCACTTGTAGACACACCCACTGACTTTGAAATAAAAATAACTAGTAATTTTCACATAGGCAAATTACCATGGGTAACTATAGACTTAATTCATCCAGAATTGATGCATTTTACTTCTTTTGAAGCTGCCATAAGGTTTAGCACAGGAACTCTATAAACACATTTTAAGCAGAACTTATGTACCTACTTATCATGCATATTTTGCATTGTATATAAAAAGGCTCATGATTTACCACAGGAGTTGTCAACCGGGGGTACAGGTACTCCAGGGGGTATTTTGAAAGGTCCCAGGGGGTATGAGCCTGTGAGCAGGGATGGAGTGCCGCTGCCTCACAGGAGCAGAGCCAGGACCGGGACAGCATCAGCACCCTTCTGTGGGCCGCAAAGGCACCACACTGCCGCCACTTGCCACCCCTCCACACTTGTCATCTGGCTGCTCACCCCCCAATGCCCCCACTGTCTGGCCACTTGCCACTACCACCCCCACTCGCCATCCTGCCACTTACCCCCTGCAGGGGTACACTTATTAAAAAGGGGGCCACTTGGGGTACACTTAGTAAAAAAGGTTGAAAACCCCTGATTTACCATATAGTTCATTGGGCTGGGCCCAAGGAGAGAGAACAGTGTTTCAAATAAGCATGGCCCCACAGCTCAGCAGTGCTCGGTATGTGCATGTACACCAGATACCACCCACAAAGGATTCATTTGCTAATTAGCCCCACACACTCAAATGGAAACAGGTGTTCTTGTCATGAGACCTGCAAGAATCTATACACAAATGAGGTGCCGGGACCTGTTCTGGCTCCATCTCATGGAGGGAAGGGCCACACTAATCATATGCAACAGGCTGAGAGAGGAGGCAACAGAGAAATTCTGAGTAAACTGTTTGAGGTCACATTTGGTGATGTTTGCCAGACAATTAAGGCTGGTGAAGAAACAGGAAGACTTGGAAATGGGAAAGAAATGTGCAGCTGTGGGAATGAAGAAGTAAAAATGTATGCAATGTAGTATGACTTGTAAATGAGTCAGTGCTGAAAGGAATTGAGCACAATGGGCACTATCATATAGCCTTGTGGTAGGGTCCCCTCTGTATGTTTGCCCAATATGGGCCATGTGTTTTATAGTCATGCTCAATGATAGCTACATTTAAACAGCTTCATAGCTGGTTTGTGAACACATGCTGCTTTTGGCAGCAGTTTCATGTTAGAAAATGTAGTTAATGAAGTTTCCTTGTAAGATATGGAGCTTTTTCCCCCCTATACTGATTGGGGCAAAACCTCATCTTATATTCAAGGTAAATATGGTATTTTTCTGTAGTCATAATATGAGTGAAAAGTAAAGGGCTGATATTTTCCAAAAGGTGCCTCAAGTCTTTTAAAAAAAAAAAAAAAGTTGAAAGCTACTGGGTTACATGGGAGCTCAACATCTCAGAGAATGGTACTCCTTTTTATTTAGGAGCCCAGGTGTATATTTTGGCTTTCCAAATAAAAAATGTTATCAGCCTCTCTAACTCAGATTCCTGTCTCTACAAGGAAAAGAACAAAAATACTAATGACTTCTCTGCACCATACTATGATTCTGAGAATGTAATCAAGTGTGTAAAGCACTTGGAATATATCAAATAGATAGTACCCATCCTTGAATTCCCTTTCCCTACCACACTAAACCATAGTACACTCACCTCTGATACTGGCAACTTTGTTGTTTGGTCAGATGGGCCATGTTCTACCAAAGCACTTAAAAATGAGTTTTACTGACACAGTTTCAACAGAATTGTTCACATGCTTAAGGTCAAGCATGTGCTTAAGTGCTTTGCTGGATCAATACCATGGAGCAGACTTTCTTCCAGAACACTCAAAGCATGCTGCATGTAACTCTCTCTCTGTCCTTCATTTATTCATTTTTTTTTTAAAGATTTTATATCATCCCTAGAATCCCCAGTGTGTAAACAGAATCCATATAGCCAGAACCCTGAACCTGTGCAGAATCCCTTTGAAGTCAATGTGATATTGTGCAGCCTGTGTTGCTGGCACTACAGACCCATCCAATTTTTGCCTAGTCATTTACTACACACTTTCACTGGCTGCCTTGTTAAAGAAAAACATTGTGCCTACCATTTATAAACGTCAGCTTCCCAACAAGTTACTGACAGATGTTAGCATGGAGGCAGTGTAGTTCATGCAGTCAAATTAAGCCATGCCATCTCTTATAATGATGTTGCCAAGTTAAAATAAAAGCTAAATTGCAAGCTTTAATAGGGTCATGCAAATGCAGCCAGACTGTCTGTTTAAATGGTGACAGTTCTTTCAGTAGCTCCGCCAGCCGCTATTGCCCAGGTAGAGTGGAATCATGCACTCAACCACCAATGTCTTTGTCAATTCCTTTCCATTCCTACCCTTAATTTCTATGATTCTATTCTTTTCAAAACTTCTGTCTTCCTTGCAAATTTCTGAGGTTATTGCCTTATTACATGATGCCTGCTGCCACAAAGCTGGTGCTATTTCAAAGCTACTCTGTTTCTTGTATGCCAGTGAGTCTGCACTGCAAGTCAATGGCAACCAAAGAGCAAGTTTAGTTTACTCTTTTAATAAAACAAAAAAGAAAAAAAAACAAAAAAAACAAAAACCAAAAGACCCCCAAAGGTTTTATGTGGGGTTATTTTCTCTTTGCTGTAAACAAACTCCCATTAAAATTAATGGAAGGTAGGCCTGTGCACCTCATGGGAAAGATACCAAGTCAGACACATATTGAACAACATTTAGCTGTCCATTATAAATTCTTTGAAAGAAATATCTTTATAAGTCTTTGTAGTCCAGAAGGTTCTCCCATCTTTGCTCCTTTGTTGCTGTGTGGGCACAATTAATGAATTACTTAGGCTATTCCATACAGCTCAGCCTGATATTTTGTAATTCAGTGTAACCCAGGCGGTACTCCAAGAGGTACCACCTCTGATTGAAGGGATCAAAGCAGGTGCACAAGCACTGGGGGAGGTGTAGGGACTTTTCTCCCCCCATAGAGCAGAGCCAGACCACCAATGGGGACTTAACCATATACCTTTTAATGAGAACTGGGTACATAAACAGGCATAAACCAGGGGGTACAGGAGACACTACAACACCCCAAGGGGGCAGAATTCAACAAAGGTCAGACACTTACAATCACAGACATATTCATCCAGTTGACAAAAGACAGGGTTAACAAAATATAAAACACAAACAGCAGAACAAACAATACTGGTTGGTGAAATATAAAAAGGCACAAAATGTCAAACAACACAGAATATAGGGTCTAGGTACCTGGAGGGGGAGAAAAAACAAAACAAAACACCACAATGGCCCCTTTCTACTGCAACAAGAATTTCTCCCTGTTACTTCACTCCAGCTGGGACTTGAACTCAGATATCTCACCTGGTAGGGAGAAACTCTACCACACAACCACCAGTGCTGCTACTGTGCTAAGCTGCTAGGGGGTCTTGACCTTCCCAGAGCCCCTACCTCACTGCCTGGCCTCCAGTTGGAGGAGCTGGAAGCAGAGCAGGGAACCTCTCAGGTCACTGCTCAGATCTTTGCTGGAGCTGGGGACCCCCTCCTGCTGACCACAGCCTCACGTAGGGGGATCTTGGAGCCCAGCCGAGAGCCTCTCCTGCTGGCCACACGCCATACTGCTGAGGGTCCAAATGTTGCCTGCAGGTCCAACTCCTTCAGATGCTCCTGGGGCAATTGCTTCCGCCCCACTGGCCCTGCTCTTTGAAGCTCCTTCCTTGTGGTCCCTCGCTGGTCTCTCCTGAGTCAGCCACGCTGCCCCTTTTATCCCCCTCCAGGTGACCCAAGGGGCCCAACTGATGAGAAAAAGGAATCCCAAGTCCTCCAATCATCTTTTACCCCTTCAAAACCCCTGGGCTAAGTCACTGCCAGCTAGCCCATCACATCAGTATGAAACTCAACAAGCAGGCCTGAGTCACCCTCACTCCCACAAACATAAATCTTCAGTAGTTCCACTAGTCAAGTTACATTGAGGTAAAACTCTTGCAAGGGGGAAATCTGTCCCAGCGAAAAGCCGAAGTGTAGCACGCTCCTTACTAACAAGCAATTCTTGATGCAAAGCGTTTGCCTCCGTCTTCCTCAGTAAGGACCAGAACTGCCACCTCCCTGCTGGGCCCCCTTCGGGCCCTGGGGGAGGCTCACCTGGGCCTAGGGTGAGTGAGGATTTAGTTAGGGAGCTTCTGGAGGGGCTGGACGTTTTTAAGTCAGCCGGCCTGGATGATCTTCACCCTAGAG
>NW_017729024.1:108064133-108065290 GCF_001723915.1 Gavialis gangeticus
AACCAGCTTCCAAGTGAGGTGGTGCAGGCTCCCACCCTGGGGGTTTTTAAGAGGAGGTTGGATGACCACCGTACTGGGGTCGTTTGACCCCAGTACTCTTTCCTGCCATGGCAGGGGGTCGGACTAGATGATGTGCTCAGGTCCCTTCCAACCCTAGAAGGTATGAAACTATGATATTTGAAAATTCTACAATATTAATTACACTAGATACCAGCTATCCAGTGGCTTTATTTTCCATTTTACAAAATCAGAGTAGGAATGAAAAACAAAAGGCTGAAATTGCATCAATAGTGTTGAAATGTAATGCATTAGATGTGAATTTAAACGAGGTACAGTAAACTCCTTTTGGATAGGAGGAAAATGAAGTTAATATGATTTGAAGTAGTGCCAGAAATCTTCAGTTTGTAATGGGGGAGCATTACTAAGAGACAGAAATACAAAATGGCTAATGTTATTAGTAAGAATAATAGCTTCAAGGATGGAAACGTTCAAAAAAACAACCAACTAAGTTCTGTAGAAAAATTACACCAGATTGAAGGACTCCAGCCTCAGAAACTACTTTTCAATTGAATGGCATATTAAAAGATTTCAAAGCACGGAGCGTTATTAATGTATAAAAGTAATCTTGCTGGTAAATGTCATAGAATTATTAAAGTCTCCTACAAAACTCTGTTCATTTATTCCAGGTGTACACTTGGAGCATTATATCTATATTGTTTTCCCTAGGACCTCGTTAACTAAAATCTAGTTGACGTATTTTGAAAACGATCCTGTGGGAGTTTTAATTTCTTTAAAAAAAAAAACTACAAGTTGTAGTGAAAAAAAAAAAAACCAAACAGCAGGGAGGGGGGGAAAGTCAAGTAGAATAAAACAAACACAAAGGTTCAGATATAAGTAGTTCTTGCCTGGTTTGGGACTACATTGTGACATGCAGGTGACATCTCAGTAGAAACCCTTGTGTAAACTGTCACATCCTGTTCAGTAACTAGTGAAATAAACACTGTTTATTTTTAGTTGACAAGTCTCATTTCATACAGCAAACTATCCTGCCAAGCTCTAGTCAATTGAACTACTTAGATGAGTAATGTTAGCAGACTAAAGCTCTTGGTTTCTCAATCAGTGATCATCCTTATAAAAAAAAAAAAAAAAAAAAAAAA
>NW_017729024.1:108065369-108078244 GCF_001723915.1 Gavialis gangeticus
CACCCTTAAAAAAAAAAAAAAAAAAAAAAAAAATATTAGTAAAACAAAAAGGCCCAATCTCACAAGCCTTACCTGACAGCAATTTTCACTCATGCAAGTAAACTCACGGCATAAGTACAAATTATTTTTGAGTCAAAGCTGGTCCCGGAAATCCCTGGTTGCCTGCTGCCAGGTTTTTAAATTTGGAATCCAGCTGCTATTTTGGTTCCAGCCATTCCACCTCATGAATGACAGTATCACTGCTAAAAGGGATCCTCAGAACCAGTGATTAGTGTGGCAATGTGTGCCCCCAATTCATCATGCTTGGGCAATGACTGCCTCCTATTTACTCCTACTGTTTATAGAACACTAAAGAAAATCCTTTCATGAAGAGGAGCCTGATTCGCAGTTTTGTGCCCTGGGGGATGGTGGTGCACAGGGCAGCATCAGTGGCTAGACTGTCAGCAGCAGCCAGGCTGACAGCACAGCAGCTGCTGTTTTTGCACCTCTCTGGCTAGGGACTGACATTACACATAAACCAGTTTAATTGATCAGAAGCTGGTTTAAACCTATAACAGAACAGAAACTCAGTGCACATAAACCAGTTTCACAAAATGGACAAAGCTGGTTTGAGATAAACTTGGTTGAATGTAGTATCAGACTTAACTGATTTGGCTCAAACTGCTTTATGAAATCTCTTCCAGACTTCTAACTTGGCACCCAAGCCTGGTGCCCCAGTTGCTCCCCCTTAGCTATGCTACTGCTCAGCAGATTTTATCATAGCAAAGTAAACTTCAACACATTCATCCACTCCTTAGATCTGGCAAGTGCTGCACTGGAACTCTTACTTTGGGTATCAGAGCTCACTGCAGTGATGATGATTCCTTGCCTTCAGTTAAGCACTGGAGGAAATAAAAGGCAAAACAATGAAGTAGCAGCAGCTGTACTTGACTATACTGCTTAAGAAACTTAATTGTGACTTACATCTGTCACAGTCACAGTAGGGTTTGTGTGAGGGGTATTTTCTACACAATGCAACACAGTGCAATATGAAAGATGGGATGGAATATTTTTGTAAGGATGCATGTGCCAACAGAGGTCTCAGTATATCCCATTTAATTCAAAGGCATAACACTGATTCCTTTAATCATAGTGTGGAGGATACCAGAACTAGAACCAGTATTTCAGCAAGCCCTTTTCAGATGTGGTTAAAGAGTTGCTGCACAATTGATAATAAAGCAAATATACTTTCCCTAGAATCCTGTGAAATGCGATGGAAAAAAAAGGAAAGAAAAAAGAAAGCCCACGAGGTCTCAAAAGGTATCATTATTGCACACTGAATTTTACAAGCTTAATTCTGGAGAGTGTCTGCCATGACCTTTCACACCAGTGATCCTCACCCTCACTCCCACCCCATAGTTTGTGGGGACTATGTTGCTCCTGAGCCCATATGATATTGCTCACAGCCCCAGCAAGTTAAAATATTAAAACTCAGGTTGACATAGAGAGCAAAAACTGATGATGCCTGCAGCAAGTTACTTCCTCAGCATAGCTGCCCTTCAGTCAGTGATGACTGGGGAACAGTTGCCTTACACCATGCCCTGAAGACATTCCACAAAAAGGATCACAACGCCAAGGCTGATAGTTTTATCCATTTTATAAGAGTAAAGAAAGAACCAAATTCTGGTCTTGGTCTCAACTCTGTAAGTACACAGTAACTTTACTGACATAAGTGAAACTGTTTTAGCTACACTCCAGTGCAAATGAGATTGGATTGCCCTAAATATATATATTTTTAATTCAAATCTAGCAAAACCTAAACCTTGATCTTGCCAAAAGCATATAGAAGATAAAAAGCAGGTGATTCCCCATAGTGTACACAATAGAGATAACTTCATTAGTCACAACACTTTGGCTATGATCTGAAGAAAAAAACAAAAAAAAAAAAAAAAAAAAAAAACAAAAACAAAAACAAAAACAAAAAAAACACCACACACCACACACTTTATTGGTGGCTTACCAAAAAACAAACCATGAAGAAGGAACTCAAATAGGAGCCAAGCTGCAAGATCTACAGGTGGATCAAATCCCTCTTCAAACCCAGAAGTCACAGCCAGCACACAGCATAGTGTCACAATATGAAATCCAACAAAAATTAGTACCAAGCCTGCTTCCGGACTCAAAGACCAAACAAACACATCATTAAATTAGTCTGAGTGTAGATAAATTGGCCAGAGGACCAAGGAGCTGTTGAGCAAGTGAAGCCAACATGGAGAATCCCTTCAGAGGTTTCTTTTCTCATGAGAGGGAGAGAGAAAAGCACTGGGCCCTTTCACAGCACCTGAGGACACTGTATAATTGCTCATATGATGGAGCAGATTTCAGACAGCAACCAAAGTACAGTAAGTACAGCACTGCAAGGTCACCAGAGGAGAAAGACTTTACATAATCCCACAGCCAGCCACATGACTAGGTGCAGTTGTCATAAATGAAGTCATACTCTTAGCAGTCTAGGGAACAATCATGGCAAATGCGCTTTGCTCTGCTGGCACCCAGTCTGCTCCCCACCTGACTGGGAAGGGAGGTAGAGCAGCCCTGTGGGTGGAAGAGACACAAATCCTACTGGGTAATGCAGCTACAAAGCTGCTTGGAGGAGATGGGGAAGGTGAAAGCAGAGGCTGCTGCCATCTGATCCTGGGCTCCAGCTGTTAAATAATGCAACTGCAGCTGTAAAGCAGGGCTGCACTATGGGATCAAGTGATCCTGTGTGTTCCCCACCTTCCCCAAGGGAGAAGGATATGGTACCTGTTGGTGCTACAGATCCTGGTAGAGGCCAACTGCATGGCCCCTTGCAGCTTCCCTCCCACTCCATTCACACCCCTAGTTTTCCCAAATCATGCTTGTATCCCAGAAAGTCAGCTGGAGTAATGACAGCCTGAGAGGAGAAGCAGGAAAAAAGTGTAACCCAGTTTGGCCCTATGGGTGCACTGCAGCAAAAAGCTACAAGCAAAAAGAGGGTCCCCAGCATCTGTCTACCTTCCAGAGGCTGGCACCAACCAGGATCCCCCCTTCTTAATTCCCTCAAATGAAGTGAATCAGATAGCCCCTTCTTCTGCCCCTGCCACCTCTCACCACCTTGAGCCTGGGGTCCGGCCAATCCAAAGAATTGTGCCATCCAGTGACTGCCTCTGATCACTGCAGCCTCACCCCCACCATGGAGGAGGTCTAGCTGCCAGGGTCCAACTTGCTCGCCCACAGCAGCAGTGACAGCAGCTACTGGCACACGGAGACTGGCTGTCATGTGCACACGCATGCACATACATACACTCTCCCTGTCACCACTCCAGAAGAGTGGGAGCTGCAGGAAACCTGAGGCTCAGGAACACGCCATCATTTCCTACCTCCTCCCTCCTCCACTACCTGACAATCCTGTCCCTGTACCTGTACCTGAGTGGCTTTGTGGAATTGCTTCTTCAGCCCTGCTACAGACATCGTGGGATGCCGCAAGGAATCTCCTGGGACTCACAAATGCTGCTTCTGATGCTGCAGGAAAAGAGAAAGGACCAGATGGCTGGCTGCAGCTGAAAGGGAAGATGATTTCTCCTTCTCCCTCACTAGCTGGCAGCTCCCAGATCCTCTTTAGCCCACTGAACAGGGTATCAGTCAGTGGTGCAGAAACACCCTGACGTCAGAGAGAGGAAATCCAGCCTCTTAAAGGGGAAAACTTAGCATCCCTTTTCCCTCCCACATCCTGTAAGAGCAAACCCAGCTAAGAGCAAACCCAGCCTTTCCCCATTTTTTTGCGCAATGTCAGCAGCCCTGATTTCCCTTCAGCAGAATTTTCATTGTTATTTTTTTTAAACAATACCCCCATAAAACCCAAGCATAAAACAGTTGCAAAAAACAAAAACAAACAAACAAAAACAAGCAAACAAGCACTTTTTACTGTGCATTTAAAACCCTGCAGTGTTGCCAATTAGGACAGAGATTCCCAAACCACTACAAATTAGTAAAGAAGTAACCATCTCAAACATTTGCTGTTTCTTTATTTTCTATTAATCATACATGCCTGCTACTCTCCAATCCTGCAGGCCCTGCTCTGGATTTCTGGCCTTGTGTCCCTGTACTAACTAGCCAACCCCTACCAGTTCCTTTCTGCACTATTAGTGTCATCCAAGGGCTGCAGAGGAAGTTCAGATTTTGTTATAATTAGGCCATCCTCTTCAAATATATGTGAACCTAAACATGGGCACTTAACTCCATAGCAGGGCATCAGAATAAAAATGGCATAATTTTCCTAGGTGCTCAACATCCTCCATCCCCACTAAAATGAGTGGAAGACAGGCAGTTACCTCAGAATCCAGCCACTTACAGCAGCAGTTCCCTAAACATACGGGTATTTGATTTTATGCATGTGAAAATTCTATTTATTCGTGTTACATACCCAAGGATTTAGGCCTTATTTGGTGTGCCTAATAGTGGAGCTCAGTGTCTAATTTTTAAGCACCCAGATTTGAAATCTGGTGTAATATCCCATTAAATCTCTCCTGGATTATTTTACCAAATGAATGTTAAATGACATATGATAAAGAATAATCTTAAAAGGTCAAAAGTCTGTTGAGCTGAGATGGCCTGTCAGTTAAGGCACTCTCCGGTCTGCCACCTACTACGTATCAGGGAGTTACCTGCCACCTCCACACATTCTTTTTCTTCCTGCCTCAGCATCAAGTCTTCTCTAAAGAAGACTTTAGGAGGAAGGGTCAGCAACCCCTGGCACACATGGCACAAGAGGCCATTTTGCTTGGCACGTGACCAGTCTGGACTCTAGGCAGCTGCTGCTAGCCACAGAGCATGGGCTGCTCTCAGCAGGCAGCTGCGAGGCTGCAAGCCCTGCTGCAGGCAGCCCGAGCACCATGGCTGGCGGCAGATACTCCAGAGCCTGGGCCAGCTGCAAAACAGCTGCTGCCTCCCTGCCCTGGCCGACAGATGCAGTGCTGGCACCTACTGCCTTCCCAGAGCCCAGGGCCGGGAAACAGCCAGGGCCAGGACAGGGAAGCAGAAGCTGTTTGCAGACTCTCAGCTACAGCCTGCTCAGGTTCTGGGTAGCTGCTGATAGCCACAGGGCCTGTGTTGCTCCCAGCAGGCAGCTGGGAGGATGCAAGCCCTACTGCAAGCAGCCCGGGATCCATGGCTGGCAGCAGCTACCCAGATCCTGGGCCAGCTGCTGCCTCCCTGGCTGCCTCCCAGCCCCAGGCAGGCAGGTGCTGGCAATGCTCCCCACCATGTTGCCTCTGTAGAGCAGCATGTGGAAACTGGCATGGTAGGGCACAGTGGGGAGGTACACAAAAGCTGCCTGCTGCCCTGAGGTCCCTGCTGCCCTGGCCACACTTCCCCTGCACGCATGGGCAGCAGCGAGGCACACAACTTTGTGTTTCTGCCCCCGTGCACACAAGGGAAGTGTGACCAGGACAGCATGGAGCTTTCAGCAGCAGGAAGCTTCCCTGTGCATGTCTGCTCCGAGTCACACACGCTGTGCTTTAGAGGGCCCAGGGGAGGGCAGCAGGGCTGGGAGTGCAGCGTGTGTGACCCAGAGTGGCAGCGCACTGAAGTTTTATTTATTGTCACCAGGTTTACAATTTTTAGAAAATCTGCTATTTCCCATAAAAAGGCAATATTTATGATTATTAATTATAATAATATGCTGTGCATCCTGCTGCGTACTCCCTGCCCTTGTTTTGTTTTGCTGGCATGTCAGCACTCTGGCACCTTCCAAGGTACACATTGTGGTTTTTTCAGCACTCCAGCCAAAAAAAAAAACAAAAACAAAAACACATTGCCTACCCCTGCTTTAGAGAGAGACTGAAGACAATGAAAAGTAAAAGGAGCTATTTACAAAACAAATGATTTGATATTCCTTCATCAACCAACTAAATTGAGAGACAGGAGCAAAGGATGCTTTCTCCAGCTTCCTGCTCTTTTTGAACAAGTGAAATGTTCGATATAGATATACCCACATACATACATGTACACAAAGACATATATATGGAAGCCAAGTTGCAAGATCTACAGGTGGATCAAATCCCTCTTCTAAACCTAGAAGTCTCAGCCAGCATATCTATAGATAGACAATGTGCGTGTACATGTATGCATACATACACAACAGACATTTTTGGTTAAAACAATTATTTATATATTTATTTGTAAAACCCCAAAATGCCTGCTTGTGTAATTAAAGGTAAAGAAATATTTCTTTAAGCAAACACTAGAGGACATGGTGGCATGGGAGCAATCCTAAACTGTCCCAGAAATGGACTGGATTAAATGTTTTCACACCTTTCACAAATGATTAAGTGATTACCCCATCTTGCCATTGATTTTGCATATTGTAGCAGGTCTGGGGTTTCTTCAGACAGGCTTCTGCCACTTGGCAGCCTGTTTGCCTTTCTGGCACTCTAACATCTCCCACCTCACCTGCCATGCCTTGTTACCAGAGAAAGCTGGGAGGAGGTCCTTGAACCAGAACACTCTCAGTGCCCTGCAGTAGTCCCCAACCACTCCAGTGTCCTTGGGTCCTGCAGGAGCCCCCCACAGCATCATCCCCCTTACAGTCTTGCCTCTTTTAGCGGGTTCTCAGCAGTGTCCCCAAAACCCCCACAGCTCCCTCATGCCTCATTTTACAAATTAGCAGACTGGCTCTCCTTCACAGTCCCATCAGAGTAACTTTCCTGGGTCTAGGCTGAGTCATATTCTACTAATTTCACTTAGTTTCAATTCAATTCCCCGTTCAGCCCAAGAAAAAATTCCCCTGCCTGACTCTACCCCTTCTAGTCACCAGCCCACCCCCACTTCCCTATCAGGGCACAGGGGCTTACTATTAGCAGGCTTACTGCTCTGCTCCTTCCCTGATAAGCAGCAGGGGTTTCTCCTTACTTATTACTTTGCTTACTGCTCTGCTGCTTGTGGTCTGCCCTTGCAGCCTGCACCCTGCTAGCAGGCCCACAACTCTGCAGTTTGTCTCATTGCAGCCTGCACCCTGTGCTCAGTACCAGAGGTTAGGGGCCCCTATTACAATATGAATAAAAATAAACCATATTTAAATATTTTTAAGAAACAAAATATCTACCCTTATAACTACAATCAGTTAAAAATAACATCCTAAATTTAACTCCACTGACATCTGCAGTTGCTTTACATTATTTCAATAAGAGAACATCATTAAATGGAAGAAAATCTTTTGCTCCTATGAGAAAGATTATAGAATTTCCCACTAGCCACATTCCTGATTGTATGAGTGTCCTAACACAAAGTAAAGCAATACTTACATTTTTGCTCATCATGCATAACTGTGGCAGTACCTCAGAGATTAGACCATAACAACTGATTTATAGCAAAAGTTTACAATATCTTATGTGAATGCAGTTAGGGTGATATTGTTGCATACTACGCTCCTTACTTTCCACCCCTTCATCCCAAGGGATACTGTAACAGGTCACCCTTCCCCGCACCATCTTCCTAGCACTCTGCACCTTGCATGGGCGCCCTAGGATCCTTCTTTGGGGTTCTTATGCCCCACCCTATACTCACCTTCCAGGTCTTGATGGAAATTAGGATGATGTTCTTGCGAGTGGGAGGCTGCCTATTGTATTGGATATGTTGGGGCCTTTCCCCTATGTGGGACTGACCCCTGATTTTCTCTAGCTAGGCCCCCCCGTCTAAACCCACTAAACAGGGTTTGACGTCGAGGCTCTAGCCTTTTCCATTGTCTTGAGGCCCAGGGACCCTTTTCCTGCTCCATTCTGGAGCCTGGTCCAGAGGGCCCAGGCGCCAACCCCACAGCTGGAGGGCTGCAAGCCCAAAACTAGAAGATGACCCCGAGTCTGCCGCCTCCCAGGCCACAAAAAAACCCCCACCAGAATAAACGCAGCACCACAGGCGCAGCAGGGTCTTGTTGGCACCGGGGGTTTGCGCCCCCTCTCTAGGGCTTCTCGCTGCCCCCTCTCTGGGGCTGGGGTTCCCACAATGCTGAGGGTCCCCTATGAGGCCTCCTCCAACCTCTAATAGTCTTACCCAAACCTCTGGTTTAACAGCAAACAAAACACCAGCCCCTGGGCTATAACATAACTTCAAACCATCTGGCTAAAATCTCATTCACATCCCCAGGGTTGCTCCATCCCTTACCAGTCTCTGGAGCTGCTCGTATAATTCAGGCTTCTTCCTTTTACTTGCTCCAGCAGAGCTCCTTCCCCCTTTGGCTGCCAGCAGGGAATTACCTGCCTGGACTCAGTCCTGGGGTTTTAATGGGAGCCAGGTCCTGCCCCTTCCAATCAGCTGACCACTAGCAGGTGTGGGTCACTGGCTCCCTCCAGTTGCCCTAGCAACTGGCACCCGAGTGGTTATTCTGGCTCTACAAGTAGCAGGCACCTTAGTGCCCTGCTACACACCTCCCCTCTTAAGATTCAGACTCACCAGGCCAGGTCTTGATTTTTCTCCACTGCACATCCTTTATCTCCATTCCCTCAGGTCTAGGCTCTTGTTGTTCGACCATTTAAATATGTAGAGGTGGAGGTTTTAAGGTGCCTCCTGCTCGCCTTCCCCCAAGGCACACAGAGATTTTATGGGTTTGGCCCGCCACAGGCAGTCCCCCCCACACTAGCCAACCTTGGTAAACAAAGCTGCCATCTTTCCATAAGTTCGTAGTTTCTGCCTTTAGGCCACTCACCAGGTTCTTTGTGGAGCTCTTAGGGGAAACCCTTCCCCTTCTGCCGTTCTGCCCTGGATTCTTATCCTGACCCTTTCCAGTCAGCTGACTGGTGGGCCAGGACCCATTTTTAACCCCTTCCACTCCAGTACTCCAGGCCCAGAAAGTTCTTGCCTTAAAGGGGCGGGTCTGCTGTCTAGTGACAGGGCTAGGGTTCCCTGTTATACCCCACCCCTCTTCTCTTTTGCCTGGGGTATTCCTTTCTCCTCTGGACCCTTCTCCTCCTCTCCATACGGTCTTGACAAAAACATCTGCACTAACATTTGTTTTCCCAGGACGATGCTCCACCTCAAAGCAGTAGGGTTGAAGACTGAGGGCCCATCTCATTAGCCTTGCATTATCAGTTTTCATACTCTGTAGCCATCTCAGCGGAGCGTGGTCTGCAATTAACGTAAACTTCTAACCTAATAGATAATATCGGAGCATTTCTATGGCCCATTTGATTGCCAAACATTCTTTTTCTATGGTAGCATAATTTATTTTCGGAGGGTGTAGCTTCCTCCTGATATGCTATCAAACATTCTTCTCCTTCTGCCCTTTGGGCCAATACCACCCGGATAGCCCAGTTGGATGCATCAGTCAACACCACAAATGGTTTAGTGAAGTCTGGCTTATATAGCAGTGGCCGTGTACAGAGCCTCCCTCACTTTTTGAAATGCTGCCTCCACCTCTGGTGTCCATATCACTTTAACGGTACCACTAACTCTGCAAAGTGAGGGTTCGTTGTCATCGCCGCCATTCCCACAAAGACCCTCACTTGCCTTTTTGTTCGGGTGCTTGATATTCCCTTATGGCCTCCACCTTATCCACCAATGGTCTTACTTTCCCACTTCCTACCTGGAATCCCAGGTACTGTGTCTCTTCCTTTCCAATTGTGCACTTCTTTGGGTTGGCAGGCAACCCCACCTGCCTTAAGTCCTGCAATACCGCCCGCAGTGTTGTTAAGTGCCCGGGCCAGTCTGCAGTATACACAATATCATCTATATACGCCGCAGCATATCCCCTATGCTGAGCCAGGACCCTGTCCATCAGCCACTGAAATGTTGTGGCAGCCCCGTGTAATCCAAATGGCATACATCTGAAATGAAATAGGCCCCATGGGATGGCAAATGCAGTCTTTTTTTTGGTCCTCGGGTGCTAAGGAGACCTGCCAGTAGCCTTTTGTTAGATCTAATGTGGAGCTATAGCTAGCTTGCCCTATGTTCTCCACCATTTCATCTACCCTCAGCATCGGGTACGCATCGAACTTGGCTACCATGTTTACTTTTCAGAAGAAGTCAATACAGAGCCTGATTTGTCCATTTGGCATTGGCACAGCCACAATGGGGTGCACCACTCACTTCAGGACTCTTGTATTATGCCTCTCTCTAACAACATCTTGAGTTCCACATCAACTTCAAGGCCAGATAAAGGAGGGATTCACTTCCAGTTTTCATGAAATCACCTGACCTGGAGGGGTCTTTATTAGATGCATCACGCCTCGAGCCTCCCCAGGGACCTCTTGGAACATGTCTCCATATTCTCTCACTAATTCCATTGCCTGCCACTTCTGCTCTTTTGAGAGTCGGGGAGCCACTTCCACTTCACTTCCCCCTTCCCTCTCCCTCCGAGAGGGTACTGGCTCTGGTCCATCTAATTGGAGGGCCACGTACAGGCCCTCTCATTCTTGTCATGTTAAGATGGTATATCTGTTTTTTCTTCTGCTTGTCTGGCTGATATACCTCATAATCTACAGGCCCTGTTTGGCATGTTATTTCATAAGGGCCTTGCCATCATGCTAGTAACTTACTCTCCTGATCTGGCCAGAGAACCAGTACGCTGTCTCCCAATTCGAACTTCCCCTCGATTGTAATAGGTTGCTTGCTGCTCTTGGGCCTCCCTCAGATTTCGTAAGGCTTCCCTCCATGCTAATTTCCAGACATTCTCTCAGTTGTATCACATATTTAACTAGGTTCTGGTCTTTACTTTGTTGCTCTTCCCAGCTTTCTTTAGCCAAATCAAGCATTCCTCTTGGTCGTCATCTGTAGAATAGTTCGAAGGGGGAAAAGCCAGTTGAGGCCTGGGGTGCTTCTCTTATTGCAAACAAGAAGGGCGGTAGCATCTGGTCCCACTTCTGGGGACTCTCTACCACAAACCTTTTCAGCATCTGTTTCAAGGTCCTGTTAAATCGTTCCACTGCTGTCGGTTTGGGAGTGATATACTGTGGTCTTTAGATGTCTGATTCCCAGCGTTTTACTCACTCCCTCGAACACCCGAGATGTAAAGTTAGTCACTTGGTCAGTCAGCAGTTCTTTAGGGAGCCCCACTCTGGCGAATATTTTCAATAATTCTTCTACTACCTTGGATGTAGACACTGTCCACATAGGTACAGCCTCTGGATACTTTGTCACATAGTTCAGGAGGACCAAAATAAACTGGTGCCTGGCACTGCTTTTTGGCAGTGGCCCCACAATATCCACAGCCACTCACTCAAAGGGGACTTCCACCAATGGTAGTGGTACTAATGGTGCTCTTGGAGGACTACTGGGGATTACTTTTTGGCACATGGGGCAGGATGCGCAGTACTTGGCTACCTCCCGTATTAACCCGGGCCAAAAAAAAAAATCTTCCCCTAATGAGAGCCTCGGTCTTGTCTCGCCCCGGATGTCAACCCATAGGGAGCTCATGTGCCACTTTCAGTAGGGCCTTCCAGTATCACTGGGGCACCAGCAATTATACCACTTCCTCTTCCCCATGTTTGCCTCATTCAACTCTATATAGGAGATTGTTCCTCACTTCAAATTGCGGGGTGGTCCACATCAGCTCTGGTCTCAGCGCTTCCCCATTCCGCTGGGCTAGGTGTTCCTGGAAGGCATATCAAAACCCTTCCTCTCTGCTCTGTTCCAGTCTGAAATGGAAATTCTCCCACAGATGTGCCACATCCACGTCCCATTCTGCTTCTTCCTCAGAGATGTAGCTCAGACTCCCCGGTGAATGGCTCTATTGTAGGCTCATCCCCGAGGACCACCTCAGCCCTTGCTATCTTGTACCGTCTTTTCTCGGTTCCAAGTGGTCTCCAACTGGGGCCTTCTCCTGCCCTTGCATTTTCTGCAGAGGTTTTCCCCTAGCAGGTCTAGGGTAGTGTTGTGTGGTACCTCCATTCTTCCTCACCCCACTGAAACTGTGTACTTGAGCTATGACTGTCAGAAGCTCTGGCCAGTCACACCCCTGAATGATCGGGTAGGGTAAGTGTTCAACCACTCTGACCAGCATTCGGCGTACTCTCTCACCTATTTGCAGAGTGACCCACACTTGGTCTTGACTTTGTGCCTCCCCACACCAACATTGGAGGATCTCCTCTTGATAAGATGTCTTTCTGCACTATCATGTGCAATGAGCCGGAATCTACCATCTCCCGTATTGTCTGTCCCTCCAGCCTAACATCCACAGTTAGTGCAGGCTGGTTCTCTCCTGGCTCTGGGTAAACCCTGGCACAGTACCCGCAAATGCCTGAGGGAGAAGTTTGGTTTCTCGGTATGTCCCTCACCATCTTCTCTAGCCATGCCTGTGGTCTTTCTGTTTGTTGCTCCAGACCCTGGACCACTTGGCACATGAGTTCCAACCCCAGTTGTTGTGTCTTTAAATCCAAGATGTGGGTCTGTCCCGTCTTTTTCTTAAACCCAAGGGTTCATTCTTTCATTTGGGTCACCCATCGTCTCAGGGTACACATTACTGTGAGAAACTTTCCAGCCAATGGACCACTGTAACAGGTCACCCTTCCCTGTGCCATCTTCCTAGTACTCCATGCCTTGCATGGGTGCCCTTGGATCCTTCTTTGGGGTTCTTATATCCCACCCTATACTCACCTGCCACATCTTGATGGAAATTAGGATGAGTTCTTGCAAGCAGGAGGCTGCCTATTGTATTGGATATGTTGGGGCCTTTGCCCTATTTGGGACTGACCCCTGATTTTCTCTAGCTAGGCCTCCCCATCTAAACCCACTAAATAGGGTTTGACTTTGAGGCTCTAGCCTTTTCTATTATCTTGAGGCCCAGGGACCCTTTTTCCTGCTCTAATCTGGAGCCTGGTCCAGGGGGCCCAGGCACCAACCCCACAGCTGGAGGGCTGCAAGCCCAAAACCAGGGGATGACCCCAAAC
>NW_017729024.1:108083244-108085268 GCF_001723915.1 Gavialis gangeticus
AAAAAAAAAAAAAAAAAAAAACAAACAAAAAACAAAAAACCAAGACCAGAATAACATGGCACCACAGGCACACCAGAGCTCCCCAGCTTTTAAGATTGGGTCTTGCTGGCATCAGGGGTTTGTGCCCCCTCTCCGGGGTTTCTCGCTGCCCCCTCTCTGGGGCTGGGGTTCCCACAATCCTTAGGGTCCCCTATGAGGCCTCCTCCAACCTCTAATAGCCTCACCCAAACCTCTGGTTTAACAGCAAACAAAACACCAGCCCCTGGGCTATAACATAACTTCAAACCATCTGGCTAAAATCTCATTCATGCCCCCAGGGTTGCTCCATCCCTTACCAGTCTCTGGAGCTGCTCGTATAATTCAGGCTTCTTCCTTTTACTTGCTCCAGCAGAGCTCCTTCCCCCTTTGGCTGCCAGCAGGGAATTACCTGCCTGGACTCAGTCCTGGGGTTTTAATGGGAGCCAGGTCCTGCCCCTTCCAATCAGCTGACCACTAGCAGGTGTGGGTCACTGGCTCCCTCCAGTTGCCCTAGCAACTGGCACCTGAGTGGTTATTCTGGCTCTACAAGTAGCAGGCATCTTAGTGCCCTGATACAGATACATACAGATTCATCTGGACACCTAATAAAATAACATTTCCATTCTTAATAGGAGTGCCTAGCTCTTGTAGGCAGATTTCATATCTTATTATCTCTTTTATTAGAAGACCTCAAGGTGCTTTGTGGAAGAGATCATTATCATCATCTCCCCTTCCCTCCCAGCCCCCCATTCCCACCTGTCTCTCTCTCTCTGGAGATTTTCTTCATAGCTTTTCTTCTCATCCAAGCTCATTCCTTTCTTTTAAATGATCCCATTTCCTTACTTGTTTCACTAACTGTGGTATCTCTCTATTCCTTCCCTCCCTTTCTGTACAGTGAGCCTCCTTTCTGTGACATGTCTCCTCACCTTTACATATCCTTTTCTCAAGAGTGCCTCAGCACCTGGGATGGGTTTCCCCCCTGAAATATCTTCCTATTTTTTCCTTCCTCCAGATCTCATAGATGGCCTTCCTTGCATTTCCTCTCAAGGCAGTGGTCATCCAGACTCATTCCTTTTCCCATGTCAG
The DNA here is from genome assembly GCF_001723915.1 of Gavialis gangeticus. Classification (NCBI taxonomy): domain Eukaryota; kingdom Metazoa; phylum Chordata; order Crocodylia; family Gavialidae; genus Gavialis; species Gavialis gangeticus. The sequence continues at coordinate 108,084,349 of NW_017729024.1, forward strand.
AAACCCCAGACAGGGTGCACATTTCCACTATGCCCAACATGTTATTTTTTTATTTGATTTTTATGCCACCTTCCCCAAAAAGCTGAGGGTGGCTTAGAAAAAAAAAATCCAGAAAAAGCAGATAAAATAATGAAAACATAAAATAATAAAATAAATCCCAAAAGAATATCTAAACTTGTCCCCACTCACTAAAAGCCTGCTCAAATTAGAGAATAGTCAGGGATGCACTGAGGTCCCAGAGGGGAGGGGAGCCAGGTGTCCAAGGAAAGTGGTCGCTCCTCAAGGAGACTACTCCAAGCCCAACGGGAGGTAATCCCAATGAGGACCAAAGGGAGCAGGAGGGCACACAAGCCCCCATGGCTCACCAAAAGCATCTGGGAATGTCTCCTAGCTAAAAGGGAGGTGTACACCCAGTGGAAAACAGGGGACATCACCAGGGATGTCTATACTGCAGTTGGTCAGGGATGTAGGGGGGCAGTCAGGAAGGCAGAGGCGGAACTGGGACTAGCTTCCCAGATTAAGGACTATAAGAAGTCCTTCTTTAAATACATAGGGGGTAAAAAGAAGGTTCCGGGTAATGTGGGGCCCCTACAGGACATGTTGGGAAATTTGGTCATCACACCAGACCATAAAGCAAACATATTTAATGATTTCTTTGCCTCCATCTTCCCCCTCAGGCCCCAGGGGAGGCGCACCTGGGCCAAGGGTTAGTGAGGAACTAGTTAGGGAGCTTCTGGAGGGACTGGACGTATTCAAGTGAGCTGGTCCGGATGATCTCCACCCTAGAGTACTAAAGGAATTGGCTGAGGTCATTGCAGGACCCCTGGCGTGGCTTTACGAGCACTCGTGGTGCTCTGGTGTGGTGCCAGAGGACTGGAAGAGGTCCAACGTGGTTCCCATCTTCAAAAAGGGGAAGAAGG
>NW_017729024.1:108085558-108087751 GCF_001723915.1 Gavialis gangeticus
TGACTGGGGGACTGTGGTGTCAACACCCACACAGTCAATTGGGTTGCCAACTGGCTGGAGGGCCGCACCCAGAGAGTGGTGGTGGATGGGACATTTTCAAACCTGGAGGGATGTGGGTAGTGGGGTTCTGCAAGGCTCCGTCCTTGGGCCCACAGTGTTCAACATCTTCATCAGTGACTTGCACGAGGGAGTGAAAAGCACCCTGTTCAAATTTGCTGATGACACTAAGATGTGGGGGGATGTGGGCACTCTAGAAGGGAGGAATAGGCTACAGTCAGACCTAGACAGGTTACAAGGGTGGGCGGATGAGAACAGGATGGGATTCAACACCAACAAGTGCAAAGTGATGCACCTGGGGAGGAACAAGCAGCACCATACCTACAGGTTGCGGAACTCCCTTCTTGTCAGTACAGAGGCAGAAAAAGATCTTGAAGTCGTCATTGACTCCAAGATGAACATGGGTCGGCAGTGTGGGAAAGCAGTCAAGAAGGCCAACTGTACCTTGTCATGCATCCACAGATGCATCTCGAGCAGGTCCAAGGAGGTGATCCTCCCCCTCTATGCGGCACTGGTCAGGCCGCAGCTGGAGTACTGCATCCAATTCTGGGCGCCGCACTTCAAGAGCGATGTGGACAACATGGAGAGGGTCCAGAGGCAGGCTACTCATATGATCACGGGACAGCAGGGCAGGCCTTATGACGAGAGGCTACGGGACCTGAACCTGTTCAGCCTCCACAAGAGAAGGCTGAGGGGGGATCTAGTGGCCTGTTACAAACTAGTCTGGGGGGCGGGAAATCAGCAGGCACTGGGGAAGTCCCTGTTCCCCCGAGCACTGCCAGGAGTGACCAGGAATAACAGTCACAAGCTGGCAGAGGGTAGATTTAGGCTAGATATCAGGAGGCGCTACTTCATGGTCAGAGCACCTAGGGTCTGGAACCAACTTCCAAGAGAAGTGGTGCTGGCCCCTACCCTGGGGGTCTTTAAGAGAAGGTTAGATGAAAACCTTGCTGGGGTCGTTTGACCCCAGTAATCTTTCCTGCCACGGCAGGGGGTCAGACTAGATGATCTACTCAGGTCCCTTCCGACCCTAGAAACTATAAAGGTTTTACACTGCTTGCCCCAGATGATTAGACTCAGGCCTTAGAAGGCCTCAAATAGGTGGAATTTCCAGGGCTGAGGAGCAGCAACCCAGAATACATATTTTGGCCAAATGAACTTGGCGCATAGATGATACTTGAAGGAGGTTGCTCTGCTGACCTTAAGGGTTGTGATGGAGCATAAGGAAGGATGCATCCTGCTAGGTACTTAGGACCCAGGCCATCACTCATTGGCAGTGTCCCTCCAATTCCCTAGGGCACATGCCTGCAATCCTCACATTGTCTCCAAGCATTCCCTGCTCTGAGCCACATAGCATAAACCTGGAAAGTTGACTGGGGTGGGAGAGGAACAACACACAGCTTCAAAGCAATATCCTCCAGCTGCCTTTACAGGAGGGCTGTGTGAAGCTTCGGTCACTGATTCAATTTGGCAGAGACTTGGCCCGATTGGGTGGCCAAATCTCTGAATCAAATCAGGAGACACTTTAATCTCTCTGAATCAAATCAGAACCCTCCAAATTGATTCAGAGAGATTGATTTTGGAAAGATTCAATGATTCAGACATAGACAAAGCTTTAAATGTTTTTCTACATACCTCAAGGTACCAGGTGGCCTGTGAATGCTGCGGTGATGGGCCAGATCACAGGTGGGTCCCTGGAGCACAGGCAGGTCCCCAGCATGCTTGGCAGTGGACCAGAAGCACTTCTGGGTACACTGGGGAGAGAGTGCTGGGCCCACCCCCGGTGCCCCCTGCTTCAGGGACTGGGGGGCACCCAGGGTCCCCCCACAGCTGATCACCAAGCTGGGGGTGCCACCCTGTGTGCTTGGCAGTGGACCTGGAAGTACTTCCTGTCCACTTCCAAGTTTGCCACCAAGCATGCAGGGGTCTCCCCCATACTCCTGTGGGACGCTTCATCTGTCCCACCATCGCAGCACTCATGAACTGCACCTGGTACCTCAAGGTATGCAGAAAAAACATTTAAAGCTATATCTATGGTTGAAATACTGATTGTCCAAATCAGTATCGAATCTTCAGATTCAGCCAAATTGAATCGGGACAGTGATCTGAATCAGTCCCCCCCGAAGCGGGGCAAAT
>NW_017729024.1:108092751-108096515 GCF_001723915.1 Gavialis gangeticus
TCTTCAGATTCAGCCAAATTGAATCGGGACAGTGATCCAGATCAACTAACTGAATCAATCACCATCCACAATTTGGATCGAATACAAATCAAATAGAACCCATTTTGCACACCCCTACTAGAATTATATTACCCATTTCCAGCCTGATTTGCCCTAGCCAGCCAGAAGATAGGTGAGAAACATGATGTTAACCCTGGCTGGCTAGGACTGGTGGCACATAGGTAACACCTTCTTCTCTTTCTGCAGTGTCTTTTTTTTTTTTTTTTAAATCTAACAGCTGGTGTTGGCACTCCAGGTACCATCTGGGTACTGACTTGCAGGCATGGCCCTTACATCCAAATGAAAATCTATATCATGTCCTTTAGCAGTCCAGTCAAGTGAGCTATAAACACTACTAGACCAGTAATTGATGAGACAGGTATTGTTTTGGCTCTGCCATCAAGGCCTAAGCAATAGAAACTAATGAACTAAAAGCCAAATCCCTGCTAGCTGGATTGTTAGTCGTATGAATGTCCTGACAGCTTATAAATCAAGTGCAGCAGCTTCATTATGGAAGACTCTCTCTGAAACCAGGGATATGCATAGCAGAGCTCCCATATCTCACCAGCTATAGTTATTTATATTCAGATATGTAGAATTCAATATGTATGCAAATGCAGAACAAAGTAATTAAAGAAAATGGGTAAAAATATTCAAATAATCCAAGTGACCCAGTAGACAAAATTATATTTTCATGACTGTCAATGGGCTATAGTACTTGGAGTGCTTATGTCATTTACAAAAATGGAACTTAGGGTCCTAAGTCACTGAGGTATTTTAGAAAATTTTACCTTAGATGTCTAGCCTGAAAAAAAAACAAAAAACAAAAAACAAAAAACAAAACAGGCTAACAAGCTGCCTGTTTGTTTAAGAATGGGAAATTAAAATAGCCTGTTTCAGCCTCATAACAGAACCCTTGGAGCCCAATCTCACAGTCACTAAAAGCCATGAGAAGCCTCTCATTGACTTCAATATTACTGTTAATGTTTGTAATGCATATACGTAACAGAGGGCCCTGTTGTAAAATTCCAGCTTTGGGTAGTAAGCTAGTCAGCAAGCATCCCTCTAGCAGCTCAGAAAGGAGACAAGAGAGGGGTGAGTGGCTGAAGGAGCAGTTTGTGACTAGGATGCAGATTTGAATCCAAATAAGATCACTACTAGGAATGGCCAAAGCTACAGGACCTCTCTTTTGGCCTGGAGAAGGGCTAAAGGTTTGGTTTTGCTCATTTACTGTTTGTTAGGTGCAAGGACTATCATTTTCATGTGGGTATGCTGTATTAGGTGAACTCCAAGGTGGGGCAATAAGTGGCTCTATGCTTGACTTACTATATGTGTACACCAATCTGCTGGAATTCTTTGATGGTATTAACAAACATGTGGACAAATAAAATATATCATTAAATGCTCACATATATACGTATGTCCATAATGATAAAAATTATGGGTTTTCATAATATATCTGGATTTTCCAAAATGTGCTTGACAAGATCCCTAATCTAAAGCTTTAAAAAAAGCTGAGTTGTTGTGGGATTTGAGGAAAGGTTTTTTCATATAGTAAGAGCTGGTTAAAAGATAGGAAGTAAAAGGTAGGGCCAAAGGACTGCTATTCAAGATGGAGGGAGGTCAAAAATGGGGCCCCGCAGGCCTCCCCTGCCATCAAATTTCCAAACCTCATGCACCTGCCTCAGCCCTTGCTAGGTCAGCTGTACATGGAGGCATTGGGCCCCATTCCCACATGGCTGGATCAAGCCAGGGCCCAATACAGGAATGTGGAAGTGGCCTGACCAGGGCCTAATGCAGTTGCATGGGAATGCCTGTGCCAGGCCATTTTCATGCATTTGCCTCTGGCCCTAGCCAGGCCATTCCTGCCATTCCCACATATTGGATCTGGCCCTGCCCATCTGGCCTGGAGGCCAAGAGGGTCAAGCACCACTGCTCTAGATGTATCTAAATGATGTTCAATGATGTTTCTATAAAGCTTCTGTTCCTGCTACTGTTGGAGTCAGGATACTAAGCTAAATGGACCACTGGCCTAATACAGTATGGCATTTCTTATGTTCTTATGACAGAAGGCTCCATATAGCAACAATTGCCATACAGTCAACTGTGGATGCCAATCCAGAAACCATCATCAACATGAAACATACTAATTCTTGTGATATTTGCTCCAGTAAATGCATGACAATATCAGTTTGTATTTCAAAGAAGCAGGTTTCTCTCTTATAGAAAAGGTTGAAAAATGTGAATTAAGCCATAGAAGCTCCAAATCAAAAACAAAACAGGGGAACCCCTACTTCCTCTTCTAAATCTTACAATCTTAAGCCAATTAAATGACTTCTTGGAACCCGACTCTTTTTTTTTTTTTTTTTTTAACATGGAAGGTTGGCATTAGTGTTCCTATATCAAAACCAGCCTTCACTTTAGCTGCACAGAACTCTGGGTAAACTTCAAAACTCTCAAAGTCTCTGCTGAGGCCTACAGCTCTAATCTCATCTCTCATTACACAAGTTCCCTGCTCTGCTCCCTCCACACTCCAAGCTGTTCCCCTTATATCATTCTCTCACACTTGCCTCTGGGCACTTGTAAATGTCATGGAGTTGTAATCCCCAAGCTGTTATTCTATGCTTCCTAAATTGAAAGAGTGAGTTTTTAATTAAAATCCACTGTTTCAATTTTTCTGTCACATTACAATGTTGGATTGGGCTCAGAGGCAGCACCCAGCCCAATCCAACTCTTCCCCAACCCTGAGGTGGGGCAACACCTGGCCCACTAGAAGCCTGGGGGGTGCTGCCACCACAGAGGGAGGGACTGGGACCCCCCACAGTTCAAGGGCCATTTGGCCTGCTGGCATCTCATGCCCCAGCTGTGGGAGAGGCGAGCAGGCTCTGTCAGAAAACAAAAAAGAATTGGGCCTCTTGCCACTTCTCCCTTCAGCAGGCACCTGCTTAAGGCAGAAGTGGCAAGGGGCCTAATCCTTTTTTTCTGAATAGCCTGCTTACTTCTCCTACAGCCAGGGGGTGAGATGACAGCAGTATTGCTGCAGTTTGCAACATTGGAAACTAGACTACATCCAGATGAAGTTTAGTTTGCAACTATACAAAGTTGTTTAAATCCCCCAAAAGTATTACACATGTATACTGCAATGCCAGGAAGCCACATAAAGTGATATTTCATCACATGTACATGTTAATGGTGTCACGGGTACAAGCGCCCTCTCTGTCTTAAACTGGACTGCCTTTTATATTTTTTCACAGTCTAGTGGTGACAACTACTGCTCTCATTTTTCAGATCTCCTCTCAAACAGGCACTACTTCTGTGAACTCTGCCAGTGTGAGTCATTTATTAAGTACCATAGGCAGACCAAAAAAGAAAAAATTCCCCAAGCCCTGTGATGTGTGAGCAACACTCACCTTGGGACAATACAAGCTTTGTATGCCCAAAGTGTTCCAAAACTGCTGCTTCCCTTTGTTAAAGAGCATATTTGACAACACATTAGAGGGAAGATATAAATTAAATTGAAATCTGACCCAAGTCTTCAAAAACAGTCCACAGATTTTGAGAGCACTTTAGGCACCCAACCAGATGCTCTCCCTGAGAATCTGATTTTCAAGGATGCCTGAAAACTGCAGCTTCCTCTGGAGCTGGGTGGTGGTCTGAGAACCCAGAATTCTTGAACATCAGGCCCATGAATGACTGGTGCCTCCTGAGTCTGGAAGGGGGCGGGG
>NW_017729024.1:108096624-108096932 GCF_001723915.1 Gavialis gangeticus
GGGGGGGGGGGGGGGGGGGGGGGGGGGGCACCTGCAGAAGCTGGCATCAGCACTGACAGCAGGGAGGGGGATGGCAAGCATCCGCAACTGCCACCAGCGGTGTTCACAGTGAGGACAGAGATGGTGAGCATCTGCAGATACCGCTGGCAGCGGGGATGGAGATGGTGAGCACCTGCAGACACCTATGGCAGTGGTGGGGATGGCCCTGTGGGGGGGGGCATGCCCCCCCTCCCCCATGTCCTTCCTACTAGTTCTTGCCCTGTGGGATCAGGCCAACTCTCAGGATCTCAATATTGTACTGTTAGACA
>NW_017729024.1:108101932-108102440 GCF_001723915.1 Gavialis gangeticus
CATGTCCTTCCTACTAGTTCTTGCCCTGTGGGATCAGGCCAACTCTCAGGATCTCAATATTGTACTGTTAGACAGGAGGGTGCAACAATTGCACATATACAAACACACAAATCAATTAGGTGCATACACACACACCAGCTCAGGCACATACACATCCAAACCTGCTTAGTGTGAGCAACATCACCAATTCAAGCACACACACTATACATCCCAAGAGTTAGACACAGATAACTAATTCATATATCATGCGCACAATGATATACCTGGCCCATTGTGTAGGTGGGTTGTGTATATACATACAACCCACCTACGCGTACACGCAGACAAGTTCCTATCTTGGATGGTACAGTGTGTATGTCTGTGCTTGGGGTACCTGGGATACTTGGGGGAACGTTCAGGTGACAGAGAGATTTAAAGTGTAGGGAGTGAAAAGTTGCCAGAACCAGGTTTAGAACGGGTGGACTGCAGAGAAGCTGGCTGAAGAACTGAGGCTTGGATTTACTTAAGG
>NW_017729024.1:108114471-108114818 GCF_001723915.1 Gavialis gangeticus
TATCCCCGAGCAACCGCAGTATAATCCTCCCTGGTGATGTGCTACCTTTCAGCTCCATGTTCTTGGGGAACCCTGACATAGGACGCAGAGTGTCTGACTCACAAAGAATCCCCCACTCCTCTACCTAAACAGAAACTGATTAAGATGCAGAGTGTGGTGGTGGACGGGTCATTTTTGACCTGGAGGCATGTGGGCAGTGGTGTTCCTCAGGGTTCGGTCCTTGGGCCTGCACTGTTCAACATCTTCATCAGTGACTTGGACAGGGGGTAAAAAGCACGCAGTTCAAATTCACAGACAGCACTAAGATGTGGGGAGAAGTGGGCATGCTGGAGGGGAGGAATAGATTG
>NW_017729024.1:108119818-108140290 GCF_001723915.1 Gavialis gangeticus
CTACGGGACCTGAACCTGTTCAGCCTCCACAAGAAAAGGCTGAGGGGGGATCTAGTGGCCTGTTACAAACTAGTCAGAGGGGACCAGCAGGCATTGAGGAAGTCCCTGTTCCCCTGAGCACTACCAGGAGTGACAAGAAATAACGGTCACAAGCTGGCAGAGGGTAGATTTAGGCTAGATATCAGGAGTCGCTCCTTCACTGTTAGGGCAGCTAGGATCTGGAACCAACTTCCAAGAGAAGTGGTGCTGGCTCCTACCCTGGGGGTCTTTAAAAGGAAGCTAGACAAACACCTTGCTGGGGTTGTTTGACCCCGGTACTCTTTCCTGCCATGGCAGGGGGTCGGACTTGATGATCTGCTCAGGGCCCTTCCGACCCTACCAACCTTGAAACTATAAAGTAAATCCACTGATTATGTTCATGTGATAGTTTAATGTATTAACGATTGTGTTAGTCCATTGACCTTAAGAAACTTCGGCTAAGATATTTATCACCTGGAACTGCCTGAAGTCTTGCACATTTGAATGAGAAAACTGAGAGAAACACTTACTGCTGTTTATTGCTAACTCTATTAGCTTGTGCTCCTGGCATTCCATAAACTTCTGGGAGCAGCTGGCTAGTTTGCCTTGCATGCACTAAAGTAATGTTGACAGAGAATTTAAAATGACATTGCTAAGTATGGTCCAATGGAAGCACAAAGCTAAATTACCCACAGTCCAGTGTAATTATTGTAAGTCATCTTCTGTGTGTAAACAGGAGGGTGGTACTTCAAAAGGAACAAGACCTAATGTGTTCTGAAAAGGCAGAACAACAGAAGGCGAGAAGCTGTTTAGATTTTTACTTTCAGAAAACACGTAAGTGTTTGTGTTAGTCACTACTGTAGAGGAGAATTGGAAAATAAGATGTCAGTTGACTTCTCACATGGATTCTTTGAAGGTTCAGCATTCTATTTGTACCAAGACCTCAGGAGCTGAATTCGACTGTGGCATGAGTGAGTGAAAGTCCATTGACTTCTTTTTTTTTTTTTTAGGGGAGTTTAGCTACTGTTTTGCTCTTTCCATGATTCGCCCATAGGCTATAATGGGGAAGCACAAAACTGCCTATAACTTTGACATTTCCTGCCTGGTTTGGTTGAAACTTGCAGGGATGGTAGCTCCTTCTGAAGCCATGAAGCTTGCCAAGTTTCAAGGAGATAGGTGCAGGGGATTCTGGGAATCTGTACCTCAGGCTGCTGACAGGCAAAACTCGTGACATGGATGACTGTGTCTGTGTTAAGGTGCACCCTCACTGGCGCTGGGGCATCTACACAACATGGTACTGTGCGCCAATGAGGTAGTCTCCTCCCCTACAGCCACTTTTAAATGACAACAGGTAAAATGATAACTTAGTGAGCACAGTAGCACCAGCAGCATCTCAGGCAGCCAAACTATCATAGAGTCTTTCTTTTTATAACAGAATTGAATGGAAGAAGTACAGATGTTGTATTGGATATATAAATGATGTGTAACTTGTGGTGTGTGATAGGTTATGTTGTGTTTTTATGTTTATATGTTTATTATTTTAAAAAATCCCTGAATTGTTAGAGAAATAGATCTTAGCAAGCTTTCGGATTGAAAAAGCCTTTGTCAGGCTGAGTTAGCACCTGCAGTTGGTATGCATGTGTGCTGTTCCTGGATGGAAGGAATAAAGAAGCCAGAGGCTGGCATGCAACACGGACAAGAAAGCCAGTCAGTGAAGACAGAAATGGAGGTGTCGGGGTGAGGGACAGGCTGGGGTAGGGGTGGGAAGGGGGATGTAGCAGTGCAGGTAAAAGTGAAGAAGTACCTGGGGAGTCAGATGTATCTCCACCATTCTGCTTCCCTGACTCTTCACCAGCACCTCCATCCACTGATTTCCTGGTCTGGCTGCTGCGTACAGTGCCTTCACCCTTTGGTCACACAGCAGCTAGCACACGGACCATACTGGACAGCAAGGGATCAAGCCATTTCCTTCAGCTGCCTCACCAGTGCCTGCATGTCTGGTGACAGTGGCTTTCCCCAGCCCGGAACATTGATCCCCTGAAAGATCTCCATTTGGCTCTGAAGATCCCTCACTATGGGAATCACCTGGCTAAGAAGGGCATCGCCAGCACAGAGGGTCTCAGTGGCCTCGAAGGCCTTGAGGACCACCAAGATCTGGGAGATGGTATCCCACTCAGCTCTGTTAAGGGGGTTGCTGATCCCAATATCCCCAAGCAAAGCCATCTCATAGGTGGCCTTCTGTTACTCCCCCAGCCTCTTGAGCATCAGGTATGTGGAGTTCCACTGAGTCTTCACATGCTGCATGATTTTATGCTGTGGGATGTTCAGCTTTATTTGTTTGTCCCCCCTTGATGCTCTGGTAGAAGTAGCCTGCTACCTTCCTGCATTTGGAAATGAGCTTGCTGATGGTGCTGGTGCCATCACTGGCAGCCCTGTCCCCCTCCAACATGTCCCTGACTATGAGTGCAACTTGGGTGCCACACATCAGATGCTAATAAAGTTGGCATCATGGACCACCTTGACCATATTGGCCCCTTTGTCGGTGACCATGAATCCACGGGTGAGCTTGCCCTGCCCAATGAGCCACCCTTGTACCACGCAGCTCATGGCCACTATGATCTCCCTTGTCATATGGGACTCATCTATTCCCTCCACTTGGAGAGCCCACTGATGGCCTGACTGATTACACCAGTGCCTTGTGAGGAAGAGAGACATGTCATTTCCACCCCAGCTGCTCCAAATATCTGAGGTGAAGTGTAAGGACCTGCCTTGTGCAGCTACTCCTTCAAGGACTCCCTGCATGTCTCATACAGGGAGAGCACCACAATCCTGATGAAAGCACTTGATAAGCTGGGGGCATGAGTGCCATGAGCCACCTGAACCCTGGCCACTGAACTAAGGAGAAGAGCTGGCCATCAACAGCAAGCATCTCCCCAGTGCTCTGGGTGATCTTGCTCACCCTTGCAATACGCCCCCCTTTCTGTCTGACTTTCCCCCACTGTTCCAGGGTGGCCTGCCTCTGCTTTGGAGTGAGAGGGGGACTTCCCTTTGGGCATGCTTGCACTGGTGCCAGACTGAGGAAGAGCAAAGGCAAGGGGGTGGTGCCTGTAGAGATGCATCAGCACCCCATGGTGCTCATGTGTTTTGTTCCCTTACCCCAGCTGATTTTTGGCTTGTCAGTGCAGGTAGATGACATACATGGGATCATCTGCCAGCTCAGAATGATCCCAGACTACACTGCCTACTTGCTTCTGTGGTGTGGGTGCATGTGTCGATGCTGCTGTACTTTCAACAGGCAACAGGAGAAGCAGACTCATCTGAGCCACTTGCCACCACAACTTCTATGTCAACCTTCTCCTAAGTGCCTTCTGGGGAAGGTGACCTGGCACTAGGGGAAACTTGAGGGGTGTGGAGCACAAACTCAGATGATTCTTCCTCCTTCCCCAGCATTTCCCTTGCTTGGAAACTGAGATCCAGATCCAGCTCTTCCTTTGGCACTGGAAGGCTCAGCATGGGAAGTGAAACGGGAGTGGAGGACTCTGTGGCTGGTGGTGGTGGTGGGGGTTATGGCTGGTACTCATGGAGGGGATGTAGCCATAGGCAATTGCACTGGCACTGCTCCCCTCCCCTTGCTGTTTGTGAGCACTACTTTACTGACTAATGAGGAAGAAGCTGTAAAGAAGAAGGTTTAAAAACTCCAGAGGGGAGTGCAGGAGAGGAGAAGACAGTCTAGAGAAAAACACATGGCCAGAGAGAGGCCCCTCTCTTATTGTGCAAAGGTAGGCAGCAGGTTCTGGGTGGATGGTAGGTTGTTTGCTTCTTTGTTTTCCCTGGTTTGGGTTTATTTGTTTTTTGGGAGTGTGAAGCGTCTCTGAGAAGAATAAAAACTGCTTTGAAAGCCTGACCGGAGAGCTGACTGACCTAGCTAAGGAAGCTGGGTGAGAGTGACCTGTTACACGTACACAGAGTAAGAGTTTCAGGAAGGCTTGATTGGCTTGGCTTCTAGCTAATATTGAGTGTGACATCACCAGCCCTGCACCACCTCCATGCAGGTTCCAAAGGTGTTGTACCAAAGGTGAAACCACAAATGGTGTTTCTCCTAGGTCTTTAAAGAGAGGGCACCCTCACTTAGGTATTTTATCCTGTAAAGCATCAGTTCTCCATGTTTTTTACACTCCAGGCATGTTGGGCATTTTTAAATGTGTTCCCAATGTGATGCTGGGCACTTTTAATTAGTGAGCCACGCTAATTAAAAGCACCCATGTGTCATATGTAGCAGCAGCACCGTGTGCCTTCATTCTGAGAAAATGGCAGCAGTGAGCTTTTTGAACTAAAGCACATCAAACATGTTTTAGTTCGAAGCACACTGCCTCCATTTTCTCAATGTGGAGGTGCACTGTGCCACTGATGCACGTGACATGCAAGGCTGCCAGAATGCACCAATTTACGTGCTCTAGCAGACTCAATTAATCATGCACCAGGCTCCCCACATGTGTAAGTGCCCATTGAATCTAATGTTTGTGAATCAAGTGGCACCCCATTTCAAAAAGTAACTTACTTATTACAGCGTTTACCTCCTTACGGAAGAGCTGAGCACTAAGGCAGGGGAGAAGCCAGGAAGTACGGCTGTGCGAGGCTTCGGATCTGGGAAAGCTTTTGACACTTCGGGGTCTGAAGCAGCACATCCGGGTCGAAAAGCCAGCCTCATTCGGCTTCCCGAAGCTGTTCGGAGCTTCTGAAGAACTTCGGAACCGCCTCAGAGATCTGGCCATAGGGTATAGTGGGGAAACAATAAAATATCCGAAACTCTGTTGTTTTTTGTCTGATTTGGATGAAATTTTCAGGGGTGGTAGACTCTGCAGAGAGGATGAGACCTGCCAAGCTTCAAGACGTTTGGTGCAGGGGTTTGGGGGGAACAGCACCCCAAATTCTTGAAAGCCAAACTCATGTCACGTCTAGGCGTTACAACATAGCAGGGTGAAAACTTCAGGGGTGGTAGCTCTTACCGAGGCCACAAAGCCTGCCAAGTTTCAAGAAGATCAGTGCAGGGGTTTGGGAGGAAGCGCCCCTCAAGCTGCTGACAAGCAAAACTCATGCCATGGGTGCTTGTGGGACTGACCGTCTCTGGCTTGGGGCTGGGAGGAGAGACACTAATGCAGGCCTGGCTGCTAAGCTACTGTGTTACCAGTTACCAATGAATCAATCATGATTCACTCACTCAGGAACCAGGGACTCGGGAACCAGCTCAATACACCTGGGGGCCTAGCTACTGTATAGCAACTTAACGAGCATCAATTAGCACCTACAAAACCAGGCTAAGGAGAGAAAAGAATCAATACAGACAATCAACTGTCCCAAGACAGACACAGTCTTTGCTGAGGTTTGCCTGTCAGCAGCTAGGGGTGCAGGGTCCCAGAACCCCCCTGCACCGATCTCCTTCACAGCTGGCAGGCGTTATGGCCACAGCAGGGGACACCATCCCTGCAGCTGTCACCCCGGTGCACCTTAACACACACCGTGTCACCCATGGCATGAGTTTTGCTTGTCCGCAACTTGAGGGGCAGTTCCCCCCGAACTCCTGCGCCTATCTCCTTGAACCTTTGGCTGGACTCATTTGAGTCCCGTTTCTTGTTTTGGGGTTTTTGTTGTTCTCCCGCCCTGGCGGGGGGTCGGGCTAGAAGATCTACTAGGTCCCTTCTGACCCTTAATCTATGAATCTATGAATCTATGAACCTTGGCAGGCTTTGTGGCCTCAGTAAGAGCTACCAGCCCTGCAGTTTTGACCCCCCTGTGTTGTAACACACAGCCGTGACATGAGTTTGGCTTTCAAGAGTTTGGGGTACAGTTTCCCCCAATCCCCTGCACCAATTTTATTGAAACTTGGCAGGTTTTGTGCTCTTGGCAGAGGCTACCATTTCTGCAAGTTTCATCCAAATTGGACACAAGCCAACAAAGTTATAGATATTTCATTGATTCCCCATTATACCTTATGGCCAGATCTCTGAGGTGGCACCGAAGCTTCAAAGCCACTTCCACCGGATAGGGAGGGAAACCCAGTCCAGAGCTCTGGACTGGATCGCGGCCATCCGAAGCGACCAGATCTGAAGCCAGATCGGATCGCTACCGACTTGCACAGGCCTACCAGGAAGTGGCTGGTGCTTATTTGCTTGTCTCATCACACCTTGCTTATGTCTTCATACTTCAGGGCATGCTTTAAAAGAGCTTGTGGCACCCCAGAGTGCTGTGGCACCCTGGTTGGGAAGCACTGCTGTAAGGCCTTACTGCTTTCTTAAAGCTTTCTTGATTTCTTTCATCAAGCAGAATGATAATGTGAGTAGACTCAGGTAACAGAGTTTTGAATTTATCTGTGATAGGAACAGAAATAAAATATTTTTCAAAAAGCCTTAAAAAAAAACCAAATTAGTCCTCAAAAAGCAATGTGGATATTGAAGGGATTATTCAGACTGGAAAGTGCTTGAGATAATTAAAATATGAGAGGAGGAATTTACAATTGATTAGAATGACAAAAATATAATAAAACAAATAGCACAGATTAAAATTGCTTCTGTTTATAATTATTCCTATAATTAGTTCTTCACACTTGACTTCCATCCTGATATTTCTGCATTACTTCTGCAATGATCTCATGCACTTAAGGGGTGATATTCCTCCAGCTGCAGAGGACCCATGAACCATTTTTACCCAACTTGAGCAGTACATATTGGCTTGTGTTCCCCATGTGTAAGGGCTGAATTTCATTCTTGAAATTTGCCAGGTAAATCTTGCAGTATGAGCTATATCATTTGCTATTTGTGCAACTTCCAACATAAGTTTCTGTGAGTGCTGACTGGAGGTTTAACCATACCTCTCACACTTATCAATAACTATAAAGATATACTATAAATCCTCGTGCATTCTGTGAAAGCTCATCTTGCACACCTCGGATAGTTTCATAGGTGTTAGGGTCAGAAGGGACCTATTAGATCATTGAGTCCAACCCCTGGCCCTGGGCAGGAATGAGTTCTGGGGTCAGATGACCCCAGCCAGGTGTCTGTCCAATCTCTTTTTAAACACCTCCAAGGAAGGGGACAGCACCACCTCCCTCGGAAGCTTTATTCCATATTTTGGCAACCCTCACTGTAAATATTTTTTTCCTGATGTCCAATCTGAATTTGCTCTCTTCCTGTTTGTGGCCATTATTTCTAGTTACCCTGACAGGCACCCTGGTAAACATTATATCCCCTATTTCTTGCTGCCCCCCCCCCCACACCCCGTAATGAGTTTGTAGGCAGCCACGAGGTCACCTCTCAGCGTCTTCTTTGGGAGACCTGAATGTCTTCAGCCTCCACATCAGTCCACATAGGGATTTTTTTTTGTAGGCCTTTAACCAGACGAGTGGCCCTCCTCTGAACCCTTTCCAGGCCATCCACATCTCTCCTGAAGTGTGGTGCCCAAAACTGGTCACACTGTAGCTGGAGTACTGTGTCCAATGCTGCATAGAAGGGAAGTATCACCTCCCTAGACCTGTTTGTGATGCACTTGCTTATGCAAGAAAGGTTGTGCTTGGCTTTACTTATTACCCCATCACAATGGTGACTCATGTTCATTTTGGAATTGACTATGACTCCGAGATCCCTTTCTGCAGTTCTGCTACTTGGAGTGGTACCACCCAGGCTATAGGAGTGTTGATGATTCTTCTTCCCCAGGTGCAACACATGACACTTATCCTTGTTAAATTTCATCCTGTTTTGTTTGGCCTATTTCCCCAGCCTGTCCAAATCAGCCTGGATTCACTCCCTGCCATCTAGTTTGTGTACCTCCCCCCATAGTTCAGTGTTGCCAGCAAACTTGGACAGAGTGCTTTCTACTCCCTAGTCCAGGGGTAGGCAAAATGCATCTCACCTGTGGCCTGCCAGGCCATTGTATCCAGCTTATGGGGCCCCTAAAAAATTTAGAAAATATTTATCTGTCCATGGCTGCCTGTCATGTGGCCCTCGATGGCTTATCAAAACTCAGTAAGCAGCCGCCGCCCGAAATAAATGCCCACCCCTTCCCTAGTCCAAGTCACTAATGAAGATACTGAATGGTACCAGTCCCAAGACAGCTTTGGGAGACTCCGCTGTCCACATTCCTCCAGGTGGAAGCCAACCTGTCCACCACCTCTCTCTGGGTGTGTCCCATAAGCCAATTTTCTACCCACCCGACTGTGTAATAATCTATATTGCAATTGTTTAGTTTGTTTATAAAAATTGGGTGTGACGCTGTGTCAAAGGAGTTTTTAAAATTTAAGTAAATAACATCTACCTCTATTCCTTCATCCAAGCATTTTATGACCCAGTTGTAAAATGAAACCAGGTTAGTCAGGCAGGATCTGCCTGCTATGAACCCATTCTGATTACCCCTTAGTATCATTTTACCCACTGGTCCCCCACAGATGTGATCCTTAGCAATTTTCTCAAAGGTCTTGCCAAAGATAGAGGTGAGACTAACTGGCCTATAGTTACCCAGTTCCTCCTTCCTCCCCTTCTTGAAAATAGGGGCCACATTTGCAGTGTTTACATGTGTACCCTGACTCAATGTGCTGTGATCCTGGGCACACATGTAAACACTGCACCCAAAAGCAATAAACTTTAGCACAAACTACAGTGGAGTTCATTACATTGAATTAATTGCACATGTACTTGGGCCCCCTTTCCCCCCCCACACCTCCTTTGCTGCCCCACTTATGCAGTTCATTCGACTCCCCAGATACTGTGATCTCAATGATATTCCCCCTTTTCGTTCTTCCACCACAGCACCAAAACACCCATTTGAGAGGAGTAGAAAATAAGAATAATACCTACCTAAGGAAAAAAAAGGCCTGCATTTTTATGCTCATGTGACTACATTTAGTGACCTGTATAACTAGTCATATAACACTTATCTTATGTGCCTATTTATAGGACTAATCTCAGGGCCACTGAAGTCAGAAAGAAATTTTCTACTGATTTTAATGGGCCTGTCAACATTTCAGCCAATATCTAAGACCTCACAGGCAGGTCTAGAGCAGCGTAAGTTATGTTGCACTGGACAAATTGATACCACTGATAGATTGCAATGGAGACATAACCAAAAATCAGATTGTTCCAAGCTCTTGTCCCTGGTGCCAAGTTTGTATGCTACTGCCAAACATCGTTCGAAAAATACTGAGTGCTTCAGCTATAAATGTATGATTTATAAAATGAATACAAAGCTGGGGCAAAACGTGATGGTTGCAAACATGCTGTCTAAATAAGGGGCTGGCAACCTGTTGCAAGTGTGGGGTGAAGCTTGTAACCTGGCCAGCACTGTAGGCCACAACACACCTCTGTCTGATCTAGTGACAGTGACCAAGAGGCTACAGCAGGGAAGAACATTCTTCCATGCAGGTTATGGCTTGAGAATCAGTATGCCCACAGTAAAATGTGGACCAGATAGTGCCAATTTACTCCAGGGTTAGACTGGGATGTACTGTGGGGGGTTTTGCCTTCCTCTGTAGTTTGGGGTGCAACCCTCTACCTGGGACCTCTTGAGTATTAGCGCTGCGTGAAGCTTTTCTGACCGTTTCATTTTGAGCCTGTTTTGACTCGTTTCAAGCTCGAAACAGTGAAATTGGACGGAAACAAAAGGCTTTGAGAGTCTCTAAACAAAATAAGGCCAGTTGAAACATTTCAAAAGTTTTTTTTAAATGTTTCATGTTTTGAAGCGGCAGCCAGGGGGTGAGAGGCAGGGGAGAGCCCGGGCTGAGCTCCAAGTGGCTCCACAGCCCCATGTGGCTCTGCCCGGTGGGGAGCATAGCCCTGGCTTTCCCCACCTCCAGGCTGCGCTCCATGGGGCTGGCAGAGCAGATTGGAGTGCAGCACTGGCTCTGCCCACCTCCCACTGCCAGGCTGCACTCCAGTCAGCTCCACCAACCCCATTGATCTCAGTCTGGTAGCAGGAGGCAGGCAGGCAGAGCCAGGGCTGTGTTCCACCTCCCACCACCAAGCTGAGTTCAGAATGGTGCCATTTCACACAGCCCTATTGAGCACATGTTGACAACATTTTATAGAAGCAAGACATTGGCTGTTTTACCTGTGACAGGTTAGGGTGTTAAGTCTACATTGTTAGGTTTGACAGTAGTCTTAGGTAGAGTTTAAATTATGGTTTGGATAGGGATGATTCTGCCTCAAGCAGGGGTTTGGACTAGATGACCTCTGGAGGTCCCTTTCAGCCCTATGTCTCAATGACCCTAGGATCCATTTCCTTTGTGGACTAGCTCTGGTCTTCAGGTCATATGTTGCTGACCTCTAGTTTAGATCATTTGAAAGAAGTGCAGCAAAATCCAGCTTTCTAGGTATCAGTTTGCTGCATTTCAGACAGAGTATAGGCTGTGGTTGCATGCTGTTACAGAATAGACATTTATGAAGTAAAACCTTCAGTCATAGGACATTTCTCAGCAGAACAGCTTGAAAGGAAGAAGAAAGGGGACCAAAACAGCATGGGAACCAGTCCCAGCAAACAGAGTAAACATCCACTCCTAAGGGTGTCTTAGCAGGTTATGATTTGTGGTCCAATGGCTATAGCATAAGACTGGGAACTCAGCATCCTGATTTATATTCCTGGCTCTGACAATGGATGACTCATGCCGCGACTTTGCTGAGTTATGGTGGAGCTGTTCCTACAATTCTGCTCAGCCTCAGGAATCAGACCCTTAAGTTTTCTGTCCCCCTGTGTACAATGAGAATAATTCCCAGGCAAGTCCCATCCCCAGACCCAGCCTTAATACCCGGTTTGAAATCCTATAACTTCCAGCTCTGTCACACTGGCTGATACATTTCTAGGTAGACAAACTTAACTGGTCTCAACACGAACAGTTCTGCAGGGAGGCACCACTCAAGCAGAATGAGGTCTTCTGTTAAAGTACTGTGCCATACTCATGCTTTGGCTTGTGCGCAGAATTAAGCTACCTACTTTTGGCTACATCCAATTTTGAAACAACAGCTAAACATGTTTCCAGGACGGCTGTAAGGTCACTGTAGAGACAGAGCAGGGAGGCTCCATTATGTTAAGGCTAGTGAAGATTCTCAGATAAAAATAGTCACAGACATGCTATGTATTACTGAGATATAAATATTCAAGCTCAAGAAAGTGAAGATCACGAAGACCTGAGCAGTCCCTAACTAATTACAGAATCACAGAACTCGTTAGTTCAAGGATCAACCCTAAACATATTGTAAAGTGCAGAGGACAAAATGAGACCACAGTGGTCTTTCACCAAGGAAAAGAAATCAATTGTCCCTCTCCTTCACCTATATGATATTGTGCTTTTCAGCAATGCACAAAAGCCCCAAATCAGCAAGACACCTGAAAACATAGTTAAGTCTGGACCTTAGTGGGACTTCTATGCTTAAAGTTCAGCATGGGCTTAGTTTTCTTTTCTGAACAGGATCTCATTACTACAAGTCCTTCATGCTCCAGGCATCGACTCCTTTGCAAGTTTAATGAGAAGATCTGACACCCCAATAGCTGCCCATGAAGCAAATAGCTCAAAGGCATAACTGTAAGTGTGGATAGAAAGGCATTCTGCGTTGTATTCAAAAGGGAGCTTCTAATTAATAATGCATTGAGATCTGAATGAAAAGAATTAATTAATTAAATCAGCATTAATTATAGGAAGGGATGCCCAATTTCTGTGATCATTCTAGGATCAACAGTGAATCAGGTCTCAGAAATTAGTCTTAAACCCTCTTTGGGTAGCACCTTAAGCACAGATGTTATTTTTAGAGCGGTTAATACCAGCAAAAACCTTTATCCAGTTAACTGCATGTGAAAGGAAGCCTTACACTGTAGTACCAAATGACTTCTCTTACCTCTGTTGACATTGTACTGTGTACTTGAGTGCCACCTTGTGTTAGACACTTGAAGACATTCTACAGAGAAAGAAACCTTGTTTTCAAATTTGGGGTCCGGTTTACTTTTCCATTTAAGTCAGTGTTTTATGTAAGTTGTCGTTGCTGTTGTCTATTTTTTTTTTTTTTTTAAGTTACACATGCAACAAATACTGCGCCTTCCAATCCTGTATTGTAAGCCTTCTCTACTGACAAGCATTGCATTTAAACTGTCATGGAAAATGAAATGCATGTGAGGGGGAAAGAATGACTTAAGCAATTCTGTAGGGAGATAAAGAGCCATTTTACCCACGGGTCACTTGTTTAATTCCAACTTGGATCAACAGCAAGCAAAGTAAGCACCACTTGATCATTGTTTGGTGGCTTACGTTACAAGATTTCAGCCCTTGTGGGCTCATATGCAGCTTGCCAAAGCTATCGTTAACATTAGCAATAATCAGGACAAAACAAGCTTACAGGCCTCATTTGAAAGCATTTACTCACCCTTATCCAGCAAGTAGCCCTAGTGAAGCCCTCCTCTGGGGAAAAGACTGCACTAGGACATTTTCCCATTCCCCCTCTTTTATTCAATTTGCATTTAAATCGATTAACTTAAAAGATCCGGCCATTTATTACAGCAATAGCATCATTTTATTTTATTGCCTCTTAGGGATGGCAGTGATCAGATTTGATGCTGAATGTATACATATATTATTTTTAAACGAGCTATTATTTTTGATGAGCTATTCAGAGCTTCATATTTGATAGGGCTTTCATGAATGACATGTTGCTTATAAAATTAGCTACTGAAAAGGCAGCTGAACCAGAAAATGTATACATGCCTTAACTACCCAACCACGTAATCCTCTCTGTGAAGAGATGGTTTATTATACCTTTTAGGTCCTTCTTTTATTGACCTCAAGTGTTACAACTGCAGACTCACTGGATCTAACCCAGTGACTCTTAACCAGGGTATGACACCCTGGGGTGCTTCAAGAAACTTTCAGGGGTGCCAAGAGATATCACACACGGTTAGAAAGTTCAAATAGGAATCGATAGTGTTAGAAATGTTCTGACCTGCAGTGGGCTTTCTGGATTCTTTGCAACAGAAGAATTGCTGTTTCTTTCCATCACAAATTGAGTGAAAATTAATACTTGGTATTTTCCAAGGGGTGCCTCTAGTACAGGGGTGGGCAAAATAAGGTCTGTGGGGCAGATCTCATGGGCCAGCTGACTAGATACAGCCCATAGCTGCCCCGGCAGTGAACTGCATGGGGTCAAGCCTATCCACTTCCGCTAGTACTGCATAAGCTATCCTCTCCTCCACACCCACCAGCCCAGGCCCTGACCAGCATGCTCAGCTTTTAGCAGAGCTATTTCTGATGCTGCTCTGTTCCCCTTGCCTCCAGCAGGAGCTTCCCAGCTGAAGTTTTCCCCAGCCACCTGGAGCAGCACAGCAGGGACAAGAGAAGGAGTCACGGAGGCAAGGGGAACAGAGCAGCATTGGCCAGCTGGACCTGCACCAGGAACAGCCCTGCTAGAAGCTGCATATGCTGGCTAGGGCCCAGGTCAGCAGAGCTGTTCTGCTCCCCTTGCCTCCAGCAGCAGCACTTCCTCCTGCCCCTGCTGCACCACCTCTGAGCAGGGGGAAGCATCAGCCAGGCAGCTTCTGCCTCAGCACGTGGAGCTCTGGCTCCAGCTCCCCTCCATCTACTCAACCCACCTGGTGTGACAAGCAGCCAATACCAAGAACAGCCCTGCTAGAAGCTGCACACTGGCTGGGGGTGGGCTGCAGGTGGGAGCATGGGTCACCATGCCCTGGGTGGGGCTCAGGCCCATCTGAAGTGCTGCAGGGGCATGTGCAGACCATACTGCCCAGGTGAGCTCTGTTGCACAGGCCAGTTGAGATTCTGTGGGTCAGTCACTGGCTGCCAGACTTACCCATGGGTCCACATGCTCTACTAACACCCTTTCTGCAGGCTCAAGACCTCTCAGGCATTCCCCTGGGCTCCAATCCACCCTTCACTGGGCCCTTAGGTTCAAACTCTAGCCCTGCTGGCAATTGCCCCTGCTGTGGGGCATTTACCCAGCCCTCTCTTGGGACACTAGAAGTCTCCTTTCAGTGCCTCTCTCAGGGTGTACTCCCCTACCAGAGGGTAGCCCATAAGGTAGTAGGGGCTGGGGCTTTTAGGTGCCTCATACTCATTTTTCCCTGGGGTTTGCCACCAGTGGCACTTTCTAGGGGCTACCCCACCACTGTGGCCACAAACCCCAGTTTGAAGGAGTTTTCAGTCATACCTAGGACTCACCTCCAGGTTCTACTGCTTTGGCTATCTTTATCCCTCCTGGGCTCCTCCCCAGATATCACAAAGCCCCTCCTGAACCATGGGCTTCTAGCCCCATTCCTTGTCCCCCTTGAGCTACAGATGTCCAAGCCCCCTAGTCCTAAGTCAGTCTCTTACCTCCAGGCCCCATCTTGCTCAGCTCCCAGTTTCTCTGGGCTTACCTGGACCCCTTACCAGGTCCCCAGGAACCTCCCCCTCCCCTTTAGTTCCATCTCAAACCTCCAGACAGCTTCAGATATCCTCTTCTCTGCTACCCTTCCCAAGCTGAAGCCAGCCTACTAAGGCAAAGTTCTTCCAGCAACCTTCAAGATATTACTACCAGCCCTACTCAGGACCTGAGCTAATGTCCACCTTAAGCCTAGTCCTCCTCCCGGGTCAGGTGACTCCCTCCAATCAGCCCTAGCCACCACCTGTAGGCTCCCTGGGTCAGATGACCCCATAATAAGCTCTGACCCCATCTGGAAGCTGCTACACTAGCTGCTTCTCTTCATAAAGTGGTTGGTACCCTATGCAGCCTCCCACAGGAGTAAGGAGCAGTAACTGGGAGTTTTATTAACCACTGAAACAACTGACTTAGAGATGTGGTACATTCTTCATCATTTTTAGCCTGTAAATCAAGACTGAATCTATTTACAAGCTTAATCAGTGGCTATGTGTTTGACCCTAGTTTCATACAACTTCCCATTCTACGGAAGTGAATTTCTATGTCTGACTGGGTGATCAAATGATCCCTTCCAACCATCAGATCTGTGAATCTGAGTTATTGCTGTGGGTGCTCAGCTTTCTCACCCTGATGAAGCCTTCAACAACCTGGAAAAAAAGATCTCACAGAAGCACAAGCCTTTTAATCAACCCAGAAAACTAGAAGTGCTGAAATAGTGACTTCAGAATGCTTTGCTCATTGATATTTTACCAGGATATCAGCCTTCTGACTAAAGATCTTATAAAGACTTGTGCCTTGAACTACACCAGTAAGCTAGGCATACTATACATGACACACTCCTTGAAGAAGGTTGGCCTAACAAAAATGTAAATGGTAATCCAATGATTTCCAAGAGAACTGTATCTTGACTTGAGACCCAAAAAGTTCAATGTGTGTAGCATAGAATCTCACAACCTCTAAAGCCTTGTTAAGCAGGCTGTGGGCCCATTTGTAAGCAGACTCTTTGCATAAGGTATTTATTCCTTTGTCCCTATTTCTTTTCCCTAGGTCAACCCTTATTCTACAAAATGATGCATATGATGGACTATGGGTTTTATTGTGATATTTCTGTGTTAACTGTATTCACATGATAATATTGTGTAACTCAGTTTACCTCATTAGCACAGAGAGTGAAGGGTTAAATGACAGGACAAGACCAGATGGACTTTTAGCATCATCAGAGCCTTGAATGGCTTTGTTGACATGTCAACAAAGGTGAGAGGCCAGGCACCCAAGGGCCTTGTTATATGTTGCACTTTGAACTGCTCAAATGTTGATCAGTGTTAGTGCTAGCTCAAATGTGGATCAGTCACACCTTAAAGCTAAAACCCCACTCTGGCTGGCCCCCACTTGCACAGCTGCAACTTCCCACTAGATGACTAGCAAGCAGGGCCTGATTAGGAGCTACAGCTATGAGCTGCCACTACAGGGCTGGTGAGCCAGGACCAGCTTCTATTCCTGCTTTAGGTTTTGTGGGGTGGAGAGAAGTGATGGGTTGGGGAGGGGCTCAGGAACATGAAGCTGGGAGGAGGAATTATGGGATGGGGTGGGTAATGAAATGGGAGATGGAAAGGAAATGGGCGTAGGGGAAGAGTGGTAAAATGAAGGAAGTCAGTCCCTGAAGGATAAAATAAAAAGAAGTAAAAAAAAAGAGAAATGTAGAGGAAGTAGATTAAAGAAGGTCTCAGGTTTAAAAAAATTGGGATTTGGGATTTGTGTGAGAGAGGTGCTAGTCATGCATCTCAGGGGAGCTGGAAAGTGGGAGCAGTGAAGGAAGGCACTTTCGGGGGAGCTTTTCTACCTGCCCTGGGAAGGAAGTCCCAGCTCATGGTCCCCTACCTTTATTCCTCCCCCAACCTCCATAGATCCCACACCAGGACCCACTCATGCTCTGCAACATGGCTGGCTGGCATATTCTCTGCAGGCTGCTTGCACAGGGTTTCACTCCTGGGGGTAGGAAGGTCACATCCTCAGGGGCAAGAGGGGGAGGTGGCTTGGTGCCAGAACCAACTTCTGGATGGCAGAGATCAAGGAGGTGGGGGGAGAGTCTGTCCAAACAGAACAGGTGGGGAGGAGGGATGGGGGACATTGCATCCTGGGACTGCAATTTGGGTGGCTTATCAGTGGGGAGTGGCCACACATTAATGGAACATGAGCTGGGTAACACAGCTCAGAAATAAACTTGCCCTGGAGTGGCATAACTTTAAGCTGCCTAACGTGTGCTTAAAACTCGTTTTATATGTTAACAGACAATGTGTGGACAGTTCAGGGGTTAAATGCTCCAAGAGCTGCCTAAAATTAATGTGCATCAAGACTGCAAGAGGTGTCCAGAGGAAACATACATAACAATGGGAAAGCAGGCTGGAAACAAGCAACCTGGCAGCTCCTGGCCAGAAGAGTTTGGGAACTGAGACAGTGGAGGAGCTCTGGGGAGCTGAAGAGGCTGGAAGTAAACAGCTGAGTATCTTTAAAAGCTGGGAGAAGTTGTGGGGGAAGGGGGCTATGTGTAGGCTGCTATGGGTAGTGCCTGGGCAGATGACAGCAGGGTTTCATCACGCTAGTTGAGCTGAGCAGTTTTACTTTTCCTGCTGGCTTTGGCCAAGGACCCACTGTTCAGAGCCCTTGCTTCTGCTGCAGCCAAGCTAGTAGATAATACTTGGAGGCTACCCAGGCTTGGTAGCAATGCAGAACAAACACAAGAAGTTAAACAAATAAGTTAGCCCTTAGCTGTCTTCTAGTGGTTCTTCCAGGCTTCACACCTCCTGCTTGCCTCTTACCTTTCAGAGGCTTTGCAGAGCCTGCAGGCTTGTGCAACAAAGCGAATGATCAAGCAAGCAAGCAAGCAGAGAAGTGCCCTGCTCCAGGCTCTCCCAGTGGCTGCTTAACCCCTAGTAGCTCCAGGCAGCCTGCTCCCTGGCCAGGTGCAGCCCCTTGAGGATGCTTTCAATGTCTTTTATCCTTCCCACTCCGGGCTCATATGGATAACCCTCTCTCACTCCCCACACCTGTGTCAGCTCCCTTGCTGAGAGATTTGCTATATTCCAGGACGTGGTTCCCCAGCCTCCAGTGAGTTCTCCAAGGTCTGAGGTGGGTGTGCAGAGGTGCTTCTGGGGTGTGGGGCTGTTCAGACTCCTCCGAGCCCCTAGTAACTAGGTCCTGAATTGGGGACAGAGGGACTTCTTAACCCCTTTGGAGGAGTTAGAGAACATCTACCTATCTGGCCTTTGCCCCAGTAAATCCCTTTACTGAAAAGATGAGAGACAGAAGGATTTCTTAGGGTGAAATCTTTCATTGGATCAAATATTTAGCTCAAATGCGAAACATTCTTCCTTAGGACTTAAGGAAATCCTTGTCTTTCATATGATTTTTGGACTATCGTCACTATATCACTCTTATACTACCAGTTCCTGAAGAGACTGTTGAGTAGCTTGGAACTGTGGGTTCACTGGGTCACCCGAAGAGAAGGTACAGTCCCCCTTTCAGGAATGGAACTGGATGTTTGCTCCTTGAGTCGGGGCCATGGAGAACCAGGGTGGGTAAGAGACCAAAGGGCAGGGTCTCAAAGTGGAAAGGGGCTTGGGTTCCCCCTTTCTATAGAAACCAAGCCTGGACTGGCTTCAAGGGGTACTCCCAGAGACCAGACAAGGCTACAACAGTTCTGAGCAAGCACCTCTTAGCGGGCACTCCATGACAACACAGTATAACATTAAATCTGACTCCAGGAACTCTGGTGATATGTGATATATTCTTCCGAACCAGTAGGTTTTCCCAGTTCTTTTTCTTTTCTACTTTGACAACTGCTCATAACATCCCCGTCTAAGAAGCAGGCATATAATTAAAACAACTGTACAGATGGAATGAAGAGTATAAGTGATTTACCTAAAGCTACAGAAAAGAGTCAGTGCCACAGCCAGAATTGGAACAAGGACCTCCTGATTCTAGGGAGTTTCCCCAGCCCCGCAGAGGACAGTTATGGTCAAAAGAGTCTTTGACATATCTGGGCCAAACTTCAAGTCTACACCTACACAGGAAATCATGAGATTTTAGCTGACTCTCAAATTCTGTGGTAAACCTCTTACTTTTGACAGCAATCATTTGCACTGAGATAAGGATGCTTCAAGTAGAATACAAAATACATTACAAACAAGGAGAAAAATGGAAAACTGAAGAATGAAGGGGGCAAGTGACCCCTTCATGGTCACTGAGGAAGTCAATGGGAGAAGATAAGAAACAGAAACCTGACCTCATTCCTAAACCCATTCATACTCCATTAAATGCATTGAATCTTCTGTCAAAAAACTGTGGGGCAAAGGAAGGGGATATTAGAGGAAATTCTTTACAAGGATATTGAGAGCGAGGTACTACTTGCTAATAAGTTGTACCATTTGTACATCTTGAAATATGTGGGATTTGTCCCCGAACTCTTTTGTTACAACCAGTAGATCAAACTAAAGGCCTGATTTTGACTTATCCTGCTTGCAGATCAGAGCCTGTTGACCTTTACTCAAGGGAGTTGGTCTTTGTTCCCTGAGCTGACCCCTGCTGAAATCAGCAGGACTGTCAATATTGTAAGTGTTTCTAGCAAAGCATGTACAGTACATTTTATCCAATGATGCTTTGTCAGTACAGAAACAGATGGGGCTACATGTGCAATGAGAATTCAACATTTTGGAATGCTGATGTGTCTGATCAGTTCCCATTGAGGTAAATCAGGGTTTCTGTGCATTAGACAGATGGTGTTACAGAAACTTTGCAGGAGAAGAGGTGTTGCCAGCTGCTCTAATTTTAATCGACATTTTATACTATATAGCAAATATTTTTTAGAATCTTGGAAGATCCCTGGAACTTTTAGGGTTTTTTAATAGGTTGCTTTGTTTTTGGCATTACCAATGCAATCTCTGAACCAAACTGCTGGTCCTTAGGACTTCTTGTGGTGCTTGGCGAATACTGATTTATTTAATATCATCAACTCCAATAGCAGTATGAATGACAGGCCTCTCTGGAAATGAGTTTGAGAAGAGAGAATCTGCAATAGCCTCCAAGAATGAAGCACTCTGCCAAAGCTGTACAAACAACAACCTTTCATATCAACTTTCAGAAGCTAAAAATGGAAGCATTTTTTATTAAAGCCTGCCATCTAGAGGGTACATGGGGATTGCCATTTTCAGTTACTAGCGTATATAAAACATTACATTACTATTAGAAAACAACAGAAGAAAACAAGTACATGTTCAGGCTTTTACAGAAGTACGGGCAGGTAAAAAATGGTATCACCTTTCAAGGATTATTATTATTACCACTTAGCCTTGTTAACCACATCAACTCAAAGGCCTCTGCCTCACACCCACTTGCAAATAAAATGGTGCTTCATCAAATTTGTAACTTAGTTGGCTAAATCTCAAGAAAAATTTGATGACAACTTATATTTTAATGCACTCTTTATTTTAATGAACACTAAAGGGTCATGGTAAAGCACCAGTCTGAACATACTGGTGTCATTGTGCTTATTGTCTGTTCTGGAAATTCTGTATTCTTTGCCATTCTAAAGTTTTATCTGAGCTAGGAAGATGAGCCTTATTTGACAACTGGTGTTAAAGGAGTGTTCTCCAAAAGTGGTGCTGAAAACACTTGATGTTGGTATGAATAAGGTCAATGGATTCCTGTTATAGCGAAGGGGTTGATGTCTGTCTGTCTAGTATGCTCCACAGGGTGTAAAGTGAACACACATTACTCCTCTACTAAAAGAGAGGAAGAATCTTTCCTTTTCCCTTCTTTCAGTGTGAAAAAGCTTTATTTCTTCAGATACCTCTCCTTTATGGAAGGTGAAGGAGAAAAAGCTAGGGCTGAGTTAGTACACAAATTTGAATTAAAAATACTTGAAAAAATAAGAAGCAAATTTTTCTTTTCTTCAAAATGTTTAAACTAACCTTTTTTGTGAGGACAAAAATACCTAAAATAAAACTAAGCAAAGATTTTTCAATTCCATTTGAAAAGTCTGGAATTCTGATTTCCACACCAC
>NW_017729024.1:108145290-108150395 GCF_001723915.1 Gavialis gangeticus
GGACATTGGAGTCAGAAGCAAACTAGCTAAGTTCGCCGATGACACCAAACTTTGGGGCAAAGTATCCAAACCAGAAGACAGAAGGGAGATCCAGGCTGACCTAGACAGGCTCAGCAAATGGGCAGATGAGAACCTGATGGTGTTCAACACCAAAAAATGCAAGGTTCTCCACCTTGGGAGGAAAAACTTGCAGCAACCTTATAGGCTCGGCAGTGCTATGGTGGCTAGCACTATGGAAGAAAGAGACTTGGGGGTCATCATTGACCACAAGATGAACATGAGCCTGCAATGTGATGCTGCGGCTAGTAAAGCAACGAAAATGCTGGCTTGCATCCATAGATGCTTCTCAAGCAAATCCCAGGACGTCATTCTCCCCTTGTACTCCGGCCTTGGTGAGGCCACAGCTGGAGTACTGTGTCCAGTTTTGGGCTCCACAACTCAAAAAGGATGTGGAGAAGCTTGAGAGAGTCCAGAGAAGAGCCAGGCGCATGATCAGAGGTCAGGAAAACAGATCTTATGACAACAGGCTGAGAGCCATGAGGCTCTTCAGCTTGGAAAAGCGCAGGCTCAGGGGCAATTTGATGGACACCTATAAGTTTATCAGGGGTGACAACCAGTATCTGGGGGGATGTTTGTTGTCCAGAGCACCCCAGGGGATGATGAGGTCAAATGGTTATAAACTCCTGCAAGACCGTTTTAGGCTGGACATGAGGAAGAATTTCCTTACTGTCCAAGCCCCCAAGGTCTGGAATAGCCTGCCATCAGAGGGGGTTCAAGCACCTGCATTGAACACCTTCAAGAGCAATTTGGATGCTTATCTTGCTGGGATCCTATGACCCCAGCTGACTTCCTGGCCTTTGGGTGTGGAGGCTGAACTTGATGATCTTCTGAGGTCCCTTCCAGCCCTAATGTCTATGAAATCTATACTTTAATTTTAATTAAACTGACATGCAAACTCTGTCTTTGTTTTTATGTGAGAAAAGAATGTTCAAGGCATGACTTTTTCTGATATTTTTATTTTGATCTGAAAAATTTATTTACTGAAAATAACTTTGATAAAATTATTACATTACCTCTCCCGCAAAGCTTATGGCCTCCCCATTTTTTGTTGGGGCAAGAATAACAGTTGATGAGAAATTATTTATATACCATATTTACCTCAATTCAAGATGACTTTGAATTTAAGATTACCATCCCCCCATGTTAGAGCTGACACATGGAAAACATATAAATTTGTTACAATTTTTCATATATAGTATCTTATTATTGGAGAGTTTCCTTAAATATGTCTCTGAATCAGCAGCAATGGGGCAAACAGTGAGGGTGATGGTGGAGGGGGATCCAATCAGCCAGATCCCCACCCCTTGCCCCAACCTGCACCTTGTCCTCTGCCACCTGTTCCCCTCCCCCCACTTGCCTCTCTTGCTGCTGTCTGCCCCCTTGTGATTGTGCCCCCCAGTGTCTTGTCCCCCATCCCACAGTGCTTAATGTCCCCTTCCAACTATCCCTCTGCTACTTGCTTCTCCTGGTGCCTGTTCTTATGTCTGCAGCCCCCCATCTATGCCCCCTCCGTTATAATGTTTGTGTTCCCCACCCATGCGTGCACCCCGCACCCCCCAGTGCATCTTGGATTTGGGTAAATATGATATTTATTTGAAAAATGTTTAGATTCCATTTCCATCATAATGTCTCTCCGCTGAAATGCCTTGGGCTATAGGAAATTGTATAGAAATTCTTCAAATATGCCAGAGAAGAAACTTCCAAACTCTGTTTCATCTACCTTGACAGCAATATCAACTTGCCATCCTAGTTTAGTTCATTTGGTGGTTTTTACTGGAATGGTTTGGAAAGTTGTGCACGTGTGCATTCAACTACACAAATAAACTCACTTAATTACTTCTCTTGTCCCTTTTTATGATTCATGTACCACCATGGGTGCAGTACAGGTGGAAGGTCTAGCAAGGATGATGCAGTGCCTCATTGCTGTTTAATATTAAGATCTATAAGGAGAGTGATAAAGGCTTATGAGTTATGTCCTCCTATTCTGATTTGCTTTAGTAACTGATGTTTTGCTACTACCGATTGTGAAGACGACTGACTTTGTTCATGATGGTGTTTCAGGTACCGTGTCTTGTTGTGTGGGAGGGTTTGAAGTGGTAATTTGGGGGATTTCTTGGATAATGTATTGCCTGGAAACTCAGTGACTTAACTGGCCAGGAGGCCCCTTTAATATTATATTCCTCTCTTTGCTCATACTTGGGAGGGCTACATGTGTGCTTTAATGTGCAGTAGCCTATTTTATTGCCCATTAAAGCAGCATGTAAAAAAATGTTATTACACTAATGCATAGTAAAATAGGCTACTACTACACAATAAGTGTCACTAAAAAAGCATGTGCTTGTGCTACTTAGGGCCTTCTCAAGTACCCTGGGGGTATGCGTACCCCCAGTTGACAACCCCTGATATAGGAGATGAAGACAACATGCTGGAAAGCCTTTTATGGGGTTTTTTCTGTTCAACTTTTTGGCCTTTTATTTTCTTTTTAACATTTTTGTTTTGCTAGAAAGTCTGTTGCCTCCTCCTGAAAACATTTTTTTCTCAGCCTGGACTCCTTTTTCAGGTCTTAACCCATGACATGTGCATTCATGTATGCACATGCATGATATGCAGCATGTCTTTCAGTCCCTTATGGCCCTTATCATGTTGTATGTAATTGGAGAGGAAGTACAAGGTTGGAGAGGAAGCCAGTCATGGAACTCTTGGAAAAATGTAACAGAAAGAGGACTTAGCAGTCTGGTCTAATGGTCTAACCCACTTAGACCTAGGTTCTAATCTCAGCTCATTCCCATTTCCAATAGGTAGCCAATTACATCTCTCATGTTTCCTATGGCAATAAAAATAATGACATATTGTGCAGATTTGGGAGGGTGGTTTTGAAATTTTCTCTTCTGAGGTGGCTTGGGACAGAGTACTGGAGGAATTCACGATTAGTGTGGAGAATTCCAGTCTCCTGAGTCCTTAAGCAGTGAAGAGGACTGACCTATTCTAACCAGTGTATCCAGAAAAGTGTCAGCTAATGTGTGTGGTGCAGATGTTCTAGCCAGCTGTACAGACCCCGAGGCCTTTCTCAGGTAGAGCAAAGTTCTGCCGTGTGGGAGCAGCTGTGGCAAAGCAGGATAAAAATAAAGCAGCCAAGCTGAACTGCTACTTTGTTTCCTTTGCCATTACACAGGAAATACAGCCTATGGGTGAAAGGCTGGGACCAACCCCCAGCACCCCACAAACACATCTGAACTGAATCCTGCATTTGCAAGAAGCTCAAGTGTTTCATATGGGGCAGGCAGAGAAGGGCGCTATGGATCCAATAGTGATGGGGCACACCCCCTACACTGTTATCTTGGTGAAAGGCAACATTACGTTTTTGGCTCTTGAAGTCTAGGAATCTGCTCCTCCAAAGTCCTGTAACCAGAAAATAAACACTGAGCATTAGCTATTTTTTATAAATCACTTCCTATAATAGATACTAAGCCATGGATATTAAGACCTTGGAGGTCTTTAAGAGGAGACTAGACAAGCACGTAGCTGGGGTCATCTGACCCCAGCACTCTTTCCTGCTCAGGGTAGGAGGTCAGACTTGATGATCTACTAAGGTCCCTTCCAACCCTAAAAATCTATAAAATCCATGAAATCTATATTTTCAGATGAAGGTCCTGTCAATCTACAGACAGAACTTCCACAAACAGTAATTCTGTAAATTTCTTTACATTGCCAAGACAATGTACCTCAACCTTATCTTGTAGGGGACTTCACTAGAGATGAAACGGCTGCTCAGTCTTCATTCAATCTTTCAGTCTGACAGCAAGGGTTTTAACTAGTGATGTGTGTTGGTGAGGTGCTGTAATGTGAATATCTGTCCCCTAAGAACTAGACCAGGCTTGTCCAACATACAGCCTGCAGGCCGCCATGTGGCCCGCCAAGCCATTTTCTGTGGCCTGAAGTCCCTTGCTCAGGACAGGCGGGTGGAGGAGGGGAGGGGAGCTGCTCACCCCCATGGGGCTGGGCTTGTGTGACCTCCCATGTCACGTGAGCCGGGTCCCACCGCTGCCCCGAGGGCTGCACAGCACGGGGCTGCCCTGGCTGCACCTGACAGGATGAGCTGAGGACAGCGCCCGCTTTTAGTTGTCTCTGACTCCTTGGCCCCAGCATCCCGCCCACCTCCCAGGACCCACTGGGCTCGGCGGGAATAGGGCGCAGCGTCTGGCACAGACAGTCGGCAGGGCAGCCCTGGGGGGGCCTTGGCAGGCAGGGTCCTGGCATGACCTCTGTGGGGTGAGGCGGCACTCCAGGCTCGCAGTGCTGAGGCCACTGGGGCTGCGTGCGTGGGTGGCCGGGCACCATGGTGAATGGGGCTGTGTGGGCGGGTGAGCAAGGGGCTGTGGTGCAGTGGCCACCTTGCTCCGGCACCCCTCAGGCAGCACCAGTTCATGGGGCTGCACTGCTCAGGGGCAGCCCGGGGAGGAAAGGGGGGTTGTCGGTCCCTGTGGCTGGGCCGGGCGCTGCTCTCCTAACGCGGTGGCTGCCTGCACCCTCCCAGAGGCCATTTGCCTTCGCCTCAGGGAAGTGCAGAGGAGCGAAGCAATTTGTGGCCTTCCCCCGCAAGGAGACCAGGCCTGAGACCCTGCCAGGCTTGGGAAAAGGCTTTGCTCCCACAGTTCCACCGTCCCCTGTCTCATGTGTTGGCTCGGCCCCAGCCATGTCTGTCCAAGCACTGCCAAGACTTTGGGCAGTGGTGTTGCTGGTGTGGGCAAGGCCTGGGGAAGCAGTGGCGTAGGCAGCCCCTTGGCCTGTGTGAGAGCACCGGCTACGTTGGTTTGGTCACATATTTTAACACAGCTGTCAAATATCTTCTGGGGCTGTCTTCAAATGGTGGTTGTAGTAGGCAGAAGGGGGGCCCCAGATGTTGGGATGGCTAGTCCAGGACATCATTTGCTGTAGTTTGTCATTAGCTGAGCACAGGTGGGGGTTTATGCCAGCTTTGCCTGATTTCAGACTTGTCCAACATACGGCCCGCAGGGTGATAAAATATGAATATGGCTCGCCGGCCA
>NW_017729024.1:108150559-108167090 GCF_001723915.1 Gavialis gangeticus
AATATGGCTCGCCGGCCCACTGGGTGATAAAAAGTTCATGATCCAGCCCCACATTCAAAAAGGTTGGACACTGCTGAACTAGACTAAAACTCACTCAGCACACTGAGCTCAGTTACAGTGTTGCTTTGTAGCATGTCATGAAACACCTGGGATACTGTGATAGTAGCAGAAAGAGCTACTTTCAGAAGACAAGCAACACTACTTTAGAGAATATAAACAGCATTTTCCACACAACATTCAAAGGTAAACACGAGACGTTGGAAATCATTTTTATTGTTATAAAGAAATTTTGAATACAAGTAAATAGATTACACATACAATACACTCCCACTCAGAAAAAAATATAATTTCCCCCAGTGGTCTGAGTCTAATGCATAACTCCCCACTCTTATTTACTTCATGTTCTCAACTTTTACTCTTAATATTTTTTAAAATGCAAAATAAGTCCAGCCTAAGAATGTATGTCATTTTACGGGGAATAAACACTGAAGTTGAGATCAGCAAAGAAACCAAAAGATATAAAGTTTCCCAATCTCACTGAAATTCAGTTGGATTTATGTGCAAAACTATTAGACTCCTGGAAAAAGCTCAGCTAACATGTTTGGAATAATACAGCTAACAGGTTCTTTGTTGTTTGGTGTATATGTACTCTTACTGGCTTGTGCAATTTCTATGCTTTATTAGTCACTTCAGTGACATATTTTCCTCCCAAAGGTTTGCACTGGCTTTTTTTTAACTAATGTGTTCAGACAAAAAAAATTAAGTTTGCACTGATGTTTGGCAATTTGTGTATTCAGAAATCAAATGCCACATACCTTCTGTTTAAAGTGGGATTGCAATTAATTCCACTTGTTCAACAATTAATTTGTTCTCAAACTCTCATTCCTTTTGTATTGAACAGGACTATTATTAGTTTTGAATGGGAAAGGGAAAGACATTCAGAACACAACACACACTCTTTCTAGTCATTCTGAATAAAACCCAAACAGTTCACAGAAATATCATACGGTCTGTGTCATAAGTGAACTATATTCTTCTATCAGTCTCTTCTTCTCATTTAATTTTTCCAGTACTGCATCGGTTAAATATGAGGCAAAAGGAAACTGAAAGAGAAACACAGTAAGAAAAATGATAATTGAATTCTGCATTTTGTTCAACTGAAAAACATTCATTAAATATCTTTAAACCATTAGATTTCACTTATTTCCAACAACTAGCATAGTTGCAGACACCTGATCTCTTTAAAGCTGATCTGCCTGGTTAGTGTGTGTAACTATGTTCTTTATCATAAAAATGATAAAAGAGCATAAAATGAAAACCATAAAATGAAAAAAGTTAAATGCATTATTGAACAATTCATGGTTTACTGACCATGTTAATGATGTAATCTGCAATCCTAGCACCTCTGTCATTTATCTTCAATCAGCTGATCAATATGAGGTTACAGTCATCTCTGGGACACACAGAAGTCGTACTGTATGTTCACTACTCTCGTGAGAGTATCATTACAGCTACCTATGCTGTAACTAAGTGCCTTCAGAGTTGTATAGTGAAACTTTTGTAAATAAATGCAGAAAAAAAATCTCCATTGATCAAGATGTCAGTGGGGTCTGTTCTTCTATACAAAATGGCAACTTTAAAACAGCTGAGCTTACAATATTTGTACAGAAAACTTAAAATTGTCTCTTGTATCTACCTACAACCCATGGCTAAGGGAAAAATAGCTGATGCCTGTCATTTTCTGTAAATTTAATCTTTACCAATCACCTGACTGCTGCATTCAATTTGGACATTTTTGGGTACATGCTACGCCATATAAAATGGTTAAGATCAGTGGGGACCGACATTTTGGCAGGCATGCCACAAATTAGCTCTGTGCCTTCCCCAAATGCCACTACAATTCCCTTCCCTTGCCCAATCTGCTGCCCTGCTTTCTGCTTCCTACCCTGTTATGCCTGCCTGATTTGGTGCTTTGCTTTCTGCTCCCTTCCCTATATGTCACTGTGCTGCCTGTCCCCTCCCCAGTTTGCTCTGGGTTACACATAGAGACCACCTGCGTCATTTGTGGCACCCATGCTACAAGTTGGCCACCCTTGGTCTAGATTCATTATTTGATAGACTCTGCTGTCAGTATAATTGAGGCATGAGTGCATGGAGGTGGGAAGTGCTGGCTTGAAAATGGCATTTAAAGGTCTGTTTTTGGGAACTGGCTTATAGGTATAGATATGTGTATTATAGGGGCTCAAGATGGGCAATTGGCTATGTGGATGTGTGACCACAGAGAGACAACCAACCAGAGATAGCCACAGATGAAGAGTTATCAGGAGTCATCAGAAGGGAAGGAGAATACAAAAGCGGAGACTTGAGAGTAACAAGGGTCCCTCCCTGTCCCTCCTTCTCTTCCTTTCTGTCCTTCCCTGTCCCCCAGGAAGAGTCCCCGAGGCCACCGTGGACCGAGGGCATACCAGCAGCCCGTCTCATACACGCCTGGAAGAGGGCTGTGGGCCTCAGCATCCCACCTCCAGAATGCTGTCTTGCCATGCTGACATCTGACACCTAAGAGTAAGCCTCAGAGTGAAGCCTGCATCCTGGTCAGATGTACTTTGACTCTTGACAGCCCTAGGATTTGATACATATATAGAATTGCTTAATTGTTTGTATTGCTTCTTTTTCGTTATCACTGTGTATCAATAAATTTGCCTATTATCAAATGGAAAGGTCGTGGCTGGTCTGAGGGTGGGTCCCCCTGCCCTGAACAAGGTATCTAGATCCTAAATCCAGAGCCAACAATTGGCACCCGATGTGGGGCTCTCAGGACTGACTCAGAAACTGGGACCAGGTCCAGTACCAGCAGTTGCTGACTGGAGCCCTGGAACTGGAACTTAAGGGCAGTAACCTGACCGATCAGGGAATGTGTTGATACAGAGTGACCCTTTCTAGAGGGGGTTAGCTAAGATTTGTAGTAAGGTAGAGCTGTATGGTAATTGTTACTAGGGTTGTAAGTGTTGTGCAAGAGATGTGGTTTGTTACTGCTGACCAGGAGACTTTGTTTGCCCTGGTCAGGCAGAGTAGTGGACACAGGTATGTTCTGCGATCCACTTGGGGTTAAGTAAGAACCTCCTGTTGTGTTTGCAGTAGGAAGCTAGAGAGCAGAGAAAGTCATCTCTCTGCTGGAATGGCTGTGTGAATGAACAGGGTCCTTTGACTCTAGGGTCTTTAGGAATAGTTACAATCTTCTGTGGATGGTTACAAGACCAGTTATGTGTTTGCTGTGGAATTTGTCAGGGTAAGTTACAGGTGCAGGTTATGGCAAGGCAGAGTGTTATCCAGGCAGCACAGTTTCAGAGAGCTCAGAGATAGAGGAATGTGAGACACATACTTTGCAATCCTGTGTGCCTTGGAGAATAAAGGCAGGAAAGGGCACAGAAAGAGACAAGGTATGTTACTGGACATCTGCTCAGGCAGTGGCAGAGAATTTGGGATTGGAAGTGAGGGGAAAATCTGGTTTTCCTCCCACCTCTCCAGGAACAGTGAAGAACCCAGATAGAGAGTGTAACAGCTTATTTTGGGAAACATCAGGGTAGAGCTGTGTAAACAGAGATCAGTGCCCAGAAGTTACTCTGGGCAGAGGAAAAGAAGTGAGCTTATCAGAGGCATGTTTTGTTTTTCTCCTCTGCAGACGCATGGTTTGGGGGTTCCTTTTTGAAGTAGGAAGAGTTTTTCCAAAGAGATCATGTGTGGTGTGTAATTTGTCACCTGCAATCTTTCAGAGGAGGCTTTCTCTACAGGTAGGGAATGCTGAGCTCTGCAAGGTGCAGAGATGGGAATTTTTTGGATGAGCGCCAGCATGGCTATAGGCCAAGCAAAGGCAGCCACAGTGTACCAGCTGAGAGTAAACTAACTAAGAGAGGTGAGCCCCTCCCTTCTAGTCTTTGTGTTTTGCAGGATGGAACCACTACGGAAGCATCATTAAGTTTGCTGGGTACAGAGAAGAATCAAGCTTGACTGTGTTATGTGTAGTGATTGTGTTTTGCTGTGTCTGTAAAATGCTATTGCTATAAACAGAGATGATCCCAGCCAGGTGCGGGGCCCAGGGCAAAGCAGCTTGTGCATGGTCCCCCTCCCTGTCCCATGGCACACTTACACCAGCTTCCAGAGCCAGTTGGGAAAGGCCTAACCCTTGGCATTTCTCTAGCCTTTTAAAGAATGGAGGGGTACAGGTAGTGCTACAATGGCACCAGGCATCCAGTTGAGACAACAAGAAAGCATTGCCCAGTATACAGGAGGGGTAAAGTTGCCAAGGACATGTCTGGTCTCCAGAGATTCTGACCATGAGATTTTTTTTTTTTTTATCTGAATAGTCATCTTGACAATCAGATAAGACACTAACTGTGGAGCGACATGCTACCGGAAATGCTGAGTAAAAGGTTTAGTAGGCATCTAGGGCCGTATGTTCTCTGCTCCCAGTACGGGAGGCCTGTTCAAACCTAATTGGCTAAAACTCGGTTGCTGGGCTAGGGAATGCTGAGGCAAGAGACCGAGGGGGTATGGGTGACATTTGAACAATGGTTAAGGGTTCATTACAGCGTCCAGGCCATTGGAGCCCCTGACCATGGATGCTGTTATACTTTTCCTGGGATGACTGGTGCAGGTCCTCCCCACAAATTTCATGAACATTCCAGGTGATGCCAGCAATTATGTTCCAGTATGTTGTGAAGGTAAACCCCTGCCAGGAATTTCTCTGCTCACTGCTCCAGTGGTGGGAGCATGACCAGCTCTGGCAGTAACCTTAAGTGAACTCGCCAGGGACAGTGTTTAATTCTCCCCTCCCTGTCCCACCACTATGGATCCAGGCCAGGGTCTGCCTGGTGCTCCCCCCTCACCACTTCAGTAGCAGGGCTGGGGGTGTGGCCAGATGCCAGCTGGCATGGCCCCCTGAGGCAGAGGAGAAAGGAAGGGGATTTTTTTCCCCTCTCAGGCCCCTCTGGCCCTGGGGGACTGCAGCCAGGGTCTGCCAGACCCGACCGCTGCTGCTTGCTCCCTGTGCAGGGTGAATGGTAGAATAAGCCCCTTCCATCAAATGCTGGAGCAATTCTTCCCCTTTCTGACACTAGGTGTAACTGTTGCTCTTTAACTGGAATTCCCCCTCTAAGGGAAGATAAGTAGTACCCTTCATAACCAAGAATTCTTCCAGCTGGAAGAACAGTTACACCTGGTGTCAGAAAGGGGAAGAATTGCCCTAAATATGCCATCAGGGATGAGACAAATAAGATATTCAGACTGTTGGTAGTATATCAACATGGATAAAATTGTTGAGTGGATAAAATAGTTTTCCTTTGTCTTTAAAACTCCACCCCAAGCTAATCCAGTGTGTTTATTTCTTCTGAGAGTTCCACATTTAGTGTTAATTTTTGACAATATGTTAGCTCAGGGGTTTTCAACCTTTTTTGGTCAGGATACCCCTGGCAACCAGTCAACGAGTGAGCAGGGGTGTTCCCTGGTGGTCAGTCAACAAGTGTGGGGAGGTGGGCAGTGCAGTACATGGTGGCGAAACCAGAAGTGCCACTGGCTACTCCGCACCGCTGCCACATACCCCATGAGGCCTTCCAAAGTACCCTCAAGGGTACATGTATTCCTGATTGAAAACCCCTGTGTTAACTCCATCCAGAGTTTACTGTTTTCATTATTAAAGTCTCTTCTATCACCGTCATGTTTTTTAGGCTCTGAACAAAACCCTGGTCTAGTGCTTATGCTAGACAAGGTACCTGCAAATTTCCAGTAGAAAAAGGAACATTAGCATATAAAAAGGATGAAAAACTAGTGCAAATTGACAGCTAAGAGAAGTGTTGAAATAATGGTAGATCTGCTTTATTTATATTTTTATAATTAAAATGTT
This sequence comes from Gavialis gangeticus, assembly GCF_001723915.1. NCBI lineage: Eukaryota > Metazoa > Chordata > Crocodylia > Gavialidae > Gavialis > Gavialis gangeticus. The sequence goes on from NW_017729024.1 coordinate 108,156,456, forward strand.
ACAAGAAATTATCTGTACAAGATGATGGCAGGTAAAATACTGAACTGCCCTCTGATGTGGCAGATCAAGTATTGTGACCTGCCCAGCAGTTACAGGGCAGGCTGCCACAAGAGACCTGTATGTGTACGGGGCTAGGATTTGCTGGCTGGACATGATCTCAAACTGTCAGAGTACACTCCTTATGTCTGTAATATGGGATTGCCGAGCTAGTCAAGCATACTTGCTAGCAGTTTCTTGAAAGTTACAAGGGCTGCTATTCTTCTGGCTGTGTAGGGAGAAGGATCAAAGTCACTGAGCACAGCTTCTATCAGTATTAATATAAGTGCATAATCTTATCTCAAATTCTTTGTGGAGGATACTCTCCACTGTGCTGTAAAAATACTAATTCCATCTTTCTGTTCACTCCATAACTGTTCTTTCCTATTGTCTACATGCATGTATTTTTTTTAAAACAAGAACAGTATAATTATTTTGAAGTCTCTCATAAATTCTTCTTCCACTAGCTTGGCCACATTAATTTTTGAAGCAGTTGATATTTTTCCTAATGTTATTCTTTAGATGAGTGCATTACCTCTCTGCTGTCCCGGGTCCATATTATTCTATCTATATTTACTTGCTGTTCACTACTTTCTGTTGCTTGCATGTCATAGCAAAGTGATCTTTAAAGAGATCTTTCTATCTAAATCATTCATTTCTATCAAGAGCATTGGAAGATTCAGTGTTGTGGCATTCTTTCACATTTGTCAGTTGCAGTTCTCCTTATATATACACATCCAGCTCTGGATGATCTCTACAGTCTTCATCTTTAATAGAAGCCTGTCAGATATACTTTTATTGATGGCCTTGTAACTGTCCTGGGACGACTCTTGCTACAGCCTGCTTCATGACTTCAAAGACTGGAAACAAATTCTCCAGAAGCATACCCCATATGCCTGGGGAAGGTTTTAGAAAGGTAGTTAGCACCATGTACACACTTAAGTAGCATAAGGCTTCAGTACATAGCTGAAAGTTCTGCATTTTCCTATGCCAGTATATTTTTCATTTAAATTTGAAATCAGCAGAGAATCATATAAACCCATTCTCCATGCAGCTGCTCCTTGCAGCCCACAGATAGTACAGGGCAGAAGCAGCTCTGGGACTCCCCTTGCCATCTGGGGAGGTCCTGCATGCCTGCTCCATGCCCAGCTCCCCTCTGTCCCCTGCTAGCCCAGGGACTCTAGCCATGCCTCACCCATATCCCTGCTTTTTCCTTGAGTTCTCCCCAGTAACTATACCTTCTTTTCTCCTTGTCCTACCAGAAGATTGTACTGTGAGCCATGGGTGTATCTGGAGTTTGTTAAAGGGGGTGTGTGGCAGGCTGCCCCCTGCACAGGTCTTCCCCTGTGTGCCTATTCCCTGCCCAGCTCCCTTGTGTCTCCTGCCAGCCCAGGAATTTTAGCCATGCCTCACCTATATCTCTGCCTGTCCCTGCACTTCTACCCCCATGGGCAGGTGTGCAGGGGGCAGCCTGCCAAACCCCTCTTTAACAAATCCCAGATACACCCACGGCTTTCAGTACAATCTTCTGGCAGGACAAGGAGAAAATAAGATATAGTTACTGGGGAGAACTCAAGGAAAAAACAGGGGGATGCCTCACAGAGAAATCTGAAGTGTTGTAAGTCTTGGGTAGGGGGCTACATTCCCAATGAGAACCAAGAGTGTCTATGGTTAGAAGGCAGTGAGAGGGCCAAGGATAATTTGCAAGCTCTAGTAGGAGAGTTGTGGAGAATCCCCTGCAGTTTAAGGATAGAAGGACTGCAGCAAGCTCCTATTCAAGGGAATGATAATCCATAGGCTTCAGTGAGATGGCTCTGGAAGCCAGAGGAAAAGGCAGGCAAAGGATGGGAAGGTTTTTTCCTGCATGATACTATTACCTGAATACGATTTGTGTATTAGGAAAGGAGGCCCTAAGAAGAAATATTCTATGATTGTAGCTTTTACTGTATGTGGAGTGATTAATGCAAGGGCCCCCCAAGGAACGAAAGGAACTGAGGCAAAACTGTGTACCTGACAAGGGATCTATTAAGCTAATCCTGTCATGAAGTACAAGGCTTGAAAGATTTGGATGACTATTTATATCCTGTGAAAAATCTCTCCTAGAGACATCAAACAGCAATCTGAAATCCAGCCAAACTTCTTCCTTCCTTTATAAAATTATTAATAAATTGTTCAGATGTAATGTTATGAGGACCCACTGCAAAGCTTTGAGAGGTACAGAAAAACTTAGATTAAACTAACTCAAATGAAGGCATGATGCTGATTTAGCTAAATGAGGTTTTCCCTGACTGTGAAGCTTTTTCATGAGTATAAGAGATGGACATTTTACCAGAGGCCTGGTTCAAATACTTGGCATAGATACTGGGAAGAAATGTGCCTGGAGGCAAGGGAAGAATCTTCCTTCCACATCCTATTACAGCTATAGACACATTTAAGGCCTGCAATAGCCTACACTAGTTGATACATGCGCCATGCCGTTGATGGAGAGGGAATGGAGCTTCAATACCCTGATATTTCCTCTAGCTTTGTCTCTCTCCTGCTCAATCTCCTATGCATTGCCTTTGAAGAGTCTCCATACATGAATGCACTTCCAAATACAGCACTTCCTTTGTTGCAGGACCCTTTTAGCTTTCACACCAATCCATTTTTCATATACAGAGTCATTGAGTTTTGAGTTTTATTAATTTTTCAGTGATGAAGTTCCAGCCATTGGGAATTTGGGAATGAATACTAAGGATACTGAAAAGACATAGCTGTCCAATCAAGATACAGCTTTTGGCAACAAGGAACTATAAACATTACAGTGGAATTCTCATGGTGGAATTCCCAACTCGATTATTTCTTTAGATAATACAATTATTATTTACATAATGACATTCTGAAAAGAAAATTCTTTATTAGACTGTTCAGCAGAAGGGCCAATTCTTCACATGGATTTCTACATTGGCCAATACAATGAGACTCTGATTCTGATGTAGGCCTCCAGGCACTATCACATAAATATTTATTAATCATAGTAATATTAATATTTTTCTAACACTGGCAGCAATACAAGCCTTTACATGTCATAACAATGCAGAAAAAAGAGGTGTAGATGAACTGTAAATCAGAGGTGTACTATATAGTTTATGATTACGCTCTAAGGGAATCTATAAAATGACATTAAGGAGCAACTAGTGCTTTCCCCAGTTCCCCCCCAAATTCTAATGCAGCAGTAAAACGGCGTATGTCAGTAATAAAAATAAAACGTCTATGACACTTTAAATGTTATCATACTGTCACAGTGGAATAAAATTAGCTTGAAAAATGATCTAAAGGGATATGATGCAGTTCATTATGTATAACAGCAACAGCAGCAGTTTCCCAGTGTTCATAAAGGTTTCTCCATTAAACTTACCTCCAGTCAATAATTAGGAGTCCACAAATAAACCTAAGCAATTAAATCAATACTGCTGGGCAATTACGTTCCAGAGTCCTGACTCAATGGCACAAAAAGACACTATATCAAACTGCAGTATTAAGTGATGTGATGCAAGTGAAAGAACATTTTCTCAGAATAAGTGAAGAAAGCAAGCCTGACATGCCATGCTGCAGATGTGTACATGCAGACAGCATGTAAATGTGTAGCACAGATGAAAATCTATATTCTATTCCGGTCAGTCCTAACAAAAAAAGCTTCCATGGCACAATGAGCTTAAGCATTTTGGATCATGGAACCAGGTGTTTTAGAAGCAGTTGTAAAAGGAGCCACCAACCATCCATGCACAAACCTCCATAGTCACCTGTTGGGGTCATGATTTATTCCCCCCAACATAGATAAGGAAGCAGATGTGGACTGAAAAAAAGCTGCTAATTCTCTGGTCTCCCTTGATATGGCCCTGCATCTTTTCTTTAACTTTTATGATCTGCCAAGCTGAATGCAGAAGACAAACACATACATGATTGACGGAAGAACAAAGAACACGATTCTTATTTTGTGAGGAAGCAGCTGCCCCTGGGGTGAACTGAGCCTCTTGTTTTTTCTCATCATTTACTACAGTTGACATTTCTTTATTTATTTGGCAATCTGAAGGAAGTGTAGAGAAGGAGGGTACTTATATCTGTGTTACTGATTTGCAAGTAGCACTAAAGGTATTTAAATGAATTTGCCAGAGTTGAAATGCTTGTGGCAGGGACAAGGCATTTTAATGGATATTTCAATCTTCTCCACTCAAGCAATTGAGTGGTATTAGTAGTAGATTCTTCTGATAACGAACGAAGCAAATACTACCATCATTTAATAACAGATCAAGGGATTTAATCTTGATGTTGAAATAATTTTTATTTTCATTAATTATTTCCTATCTAGAGATGACTGGCCCTTTGAAATGGCTTGCAAACCATTTTAAACCCTCCACTTTGCTATTAGAAATGAAATATACTGCTCATACGCTCACATTATTGCATGTACAGCAGGAACAATGGATTTCTGAACTCAAACGTTACTTGATTTCAGCTGTAAGACAGACAACCAGAATTATGAAGATAACTAAAATAAAATGAAGAAATTTAAAGATCCAGTGCAGGTTGTCAGTGATGTCCAAACAAAAGCTGACTATGACTAGAAAAGCAGGGCTCTCACCTGCCAATAAACTGCCCTTGATCACTTACAAGAGGGGTGCATCCCAGCAGATTGTATGTGTATTAAAAAAAAGACTTGAAAGAGAAGAAAAAGTATCACACAGGTCACAGCGGCAGTCTCAATGGACCCCTCAGGGATTTCAACTAGTCTCAGCCTTGTCATCCTCTATGCAGCTTTCCACTCTGCCCAGAAAATGTCAATAGGAAAATGTTTGAGGGGCCTCTGGTGGAAATTTTTTCATTCTTTCTGCATTGACAGGATGCCAAATCAATATTTACTTCCCACTAACAAGCTGCTCTAGGTCTCAGTAGAAAATATTGTAGAGAATGCGGGAAGACACGGTAATAAACAGCTGTCTGGCTATGAGGAAAACATGAACTGACTGGAAACAGGTCCAGAGTTAAAGGTCACTGAAACCCATGAACTCCTCAGGTGTCCATATCAAGTACTAACTTTAAAGGCACATACTAAAAATCTGTTTTTTCTAAGAGGTATGAGGGAATGGATCCTTTACACTCTACCAAGGATACAGACTGACTCAATAATTTAATTAATACATTTGCCAGGATCTGAGCTGGTTTTCCCCAGATATTGTTTTCAGCTGTTAAGTTAACAATGAATTTTTACTAGCCAACATGTCTTCTGCCCCACACAATGCCTTACAGTTTTAAAAAAGTAAAAAGAAATATTAGAAAATAAAAACTTCATATTGAAACATCGCCCTCCAGGCAAAGGTCTTATAGAGAAGAAATCATACAAATAATTACAATTATTAAAAAATATTGTTCATATTGGAAACTCTTAACATGAGGGAAGGAATTCACCTGTCCTTCGAGAAGCTTCTGTATATAGCACAGCCATTCCTTATCATTTTCAGATTCCCGTTTAGCTCTTTCTGCTTCCTAAAAATAGAATGAATACAAGTTATATTTTTTTTGCACTCTTACATGGCAAAAAATACCAAACAAGAGCCACAGATAATTGTATTTCTCTCACTCACTGAGTAATGGAGACAGCGCTTCCAAAATTAGCTTTCAGAATGGCATCTGTTAGATTGGCAAGGGCTTCTGTTGCATTTAGAAAATTCACATGTGCAGATACAACTGAGTAAGATCATGCACAGTTTTTTACACATAATAATAGTGTGTACATGGGTAGGCATACGTGCATCTGCATATGCATACATGTGTGAGAATGAGTGTGTGTGTAAATGTTACAAGTTCACCTGAGGAAGTTTAATTGAAAAATTTTTGATCTACACTGATTAATGGAATATATATGTACACTGGGAATCCATCACCTCTATATTTGCATTCCTTTATGTGTATCTGGGTGTAGTTGTGTGTTTCACAGAAATACATTCACAAAATGTATCATATTAAATACAGGACCTAATTTACATCTCAGCTACATTGATATACACAACAACCCAATTCAAGTCACTGAAGTTAAAAATGTAGAAAACTGGTTTTAAGATGGAAATTATATCCATGATACACCCACGCAGTATGAGTGCTGTAAAAGTGTGGAAAACACCTCTTGTGGCTTCTGCAATACAGGTTTTCAACAAAGCTAGTTGCAAACCTAATGTACAAGTATGATACTATCAGTATAAGCAGTCAATTAACAGCTCATTCTTCTTACAAGGATGGAGATGCAGCATATATCTTTTCCCATCAGTACCTGGATTTAAGTAAGAAATCCTAACATTTTATTTAGCAGAGTCCTTTAATGATGGGATATCAAACATTCAACTTTAAAATTACATGATAGGCCCAAGACTAAAGAGTTTGTTACTTTTCAAAATAAATCATTTGCTTAATAGAACTATATTTAAAGGTAACAGAAAATAAGAGAATATGCCAAGTAAATCAAATTTGATACTGAAGGATACATTCTCTTTTTTTCAGTTTGTGCTGGTCTGCCTTTACAGTGAAGCTTACATGCAGAATTATCAAAATTCATTGTGGAAAATGGAAATGACTAAATTTCAAATAATTAGAATCTCCACATTCCTTAAATCAGCACATTTATTTCAGTTCCACTAACCTACAGGGAGATGCACCCATTTACACCAACTGAAGTTCTGGCCCCTTGTCCTGAAAAAATCCTTTAAAAAATTTACCTCATCCCCTTCTGTATGTAGTATCTCCTCTAAATCAGTCTTTGAAATATTAAGGATGGATGCTGCCAACGACTGGGCTCGGTGAACAGACTCTTTGGAAAGGCCCTTGTTGCATTCTCTTTCTTCTCTTAGTTTTTTTGAATGTCTGATTCTTATTCTTATTTCCTGCACACTTCGCTGTAACTGTCTTGTTAAAGCCTAGAACAGAAGAGAATGAGAAATACTTTATGGTAGTTTCTGTGAGAATGCAAATGCTATGAAAGGGGATAAACTTTGTCTTGTATGCATTTCGAGACAGGGACTATTTCAATTTGTTATTTAAATGATGATAAAGTTCAAAACTAAGAACAGAGGTAGGTACAGAATGGAAAACAAACTATAGTTAATCCTAATCTGGTCATTCCAGTTCACATTTTGTTAATTGTATCTAAAAAAATACTTTAAAAGATGTTACTTCCTTCAACAACATAAAAAGATTAGAAAAAAAGCAAAGATTAGAATGAAAGATTGCATGGGCTTAAATCTCAGTCCTTTGTAGATTTAACGGGTTAAACGTCATCCTTGTGATTACTTCACTTATCTCAGTGAAGTTCTATCAGGGATGTGTGTGTTCCATTATGTCCAAGCAATGATGTCACACAGAGTTGCTTGTACTTTATTTTTCATCAATGAGACGTACAATCACAAGGTCAGAAATTAACTCAAGGATCATGGTAATGTTACAGTGATGTTGGAACTGTGATGGTCCTGGAATTATGCGAGGGGCAAGGATTTTTTGGAGGTTGTATCATTCATTGGACCAGCTGCATGGTTGAAATAAAGTTAGACAAACTTTTGAATGCAAAACGTTCTTCACTGGGTCACCTGGTAACTCTCAAAAATGGAAAGAGCATCACGCCCAAAAACAAAGCCCCGTGAGTGGCTGGTCACTGATTGAGATCTGAAAGCACAGAATCACACTGAACGGCCTGAAAATAGTCTTCTTTTTCTGTTTCTGTGGACATTCAAAATTAGTTTTAGGCATATATATGATCTGGAACAGGACGCCTGATCAAGTGAATGTATCACTGAGAGAGAGAGAGAAAAAGAGAAAACCAGCAAGCATGGCGTTCCTGTGAGCTTTCTCAAAATGTGGCTTCCAGTTCTAAGCCATAAAGTTGTTGAACTTCAGTGAAGTTCAGTGAAAGCAGGACCCAGCTCAGAAATGGTAAATTAGTATAAGCTATTTGATAGTTGAACAGATATTTGAAGGATATGAATGACAAAAAGAGAGAAGAGTCTTTTGGGATAGTATAATAGGAATTAAGAATCATGGAATACAACCAAGGAAAAGAAAATGTGCAGTGTCGCAGGGCGCTAAGGTGCCTGCTTCTCTAACAGCAGAAACTGCCTAGGGAGAAAGCCCAAAGAGCCAGACAGAAGCCCACAGGTGCAGGCTACTATGGCAACAGGCTAACAAGCAAATTAGCCTGCATCTGCACCTGACCGGAAGAGGCAGGGCCCTGGACATATATAAACCCCAGGGCTGGGACTAGAGGTTTACTTCTCTGGCAGCAGCTAAGGGGAAGGCCTCCAGGGCAGAATTGCCCAGGGACTGCCTGATATGCTGCAGACTGGGCTAATGGGGCTCCATGAGCTCAACAGGTACCCTAGCCTACAAAGCACTTAGTGCTGGGAGAAGTTTGACTTTTTAAAGGGACAGAGCACACCCTGAACTGCTTACATTATGTTATACCCCAGGGGCTCATGTTTAAATTGCTCTTTATAAATACCGGTGCACTGGGCTAAGGCTATTGGGGAAGGAGAAAGCCTCATTGGGGACCCACTACGATGTGGGGACCCCAGCACCAGAGAAGGGCACAGCAATAAGGGGGTGAACAGAGCCCAGCACCAGTGTGGGGCACAGAGATAGGGCTGCGGAAAGCCCGGTGAGGACAAGAGGCTGAGCTGTAGTAAGGCCCCAGGAGAGACCATGTTTAAATACCATCTGTGAGGCTTGGGGCATGGTAAAGGGGTGGTTTTAGAGCCATGCATCTAGCCCATAAGGTCAAGGGTGTCCTGTGAGGAATCCATTTTGAAGCAGGACCCCACAGGAGTCGAAGAACCAAAGGTTCAGTGAGGTCCAGCAAGACTGTGTCCAGAATACAAACTCGAGGGCAGCCTCCCAATTTATTAAAATTACCAGCAACACGTGGCAGGATAGAAAGAGGATGCCCATTGGGCAGGACTGGCATGGTCAAGATGCCCTAGGGGTACCACGGCCATCCCTGGAAACCCCATCCCATGACAGAGTGGTTATCAAGAAATACTCTACTGTAGTTTCTGTGAACATGAAAATGCTATAAAAGGTTATGCTCTTTGAGACAGGGACTATTTCATTTGTTTTGTTATTTACACGATGATAAAGTTCAAAATTAAAAATAGAGGTAAGTGAAGAATTGGAAAAAAACTATAGTTAATCCTAATCTGGACAGTCAGATGGATTGTTTAAATGTGTGCAACAGACCTTCAAGGGATGGGGTGGGAACTCCATCAGTTAGAATATTTAAAACCAGGCTACACAATCTTTAACCAGATAGATTCAATGACCTAACCAGTGGGTCTTTTCCATCCATAAACTTCTCTGATTCAGTGAAATACCAGTACAGCCACTAAGGCACTAGGTAGATTACATGAGAGAGTTTTTTTTTCTTTTTGAAGTGTTATATAAGCATTTATCAAAAGCAGAGAAAGATGAGTGGTATTTAAAAATCTGTTTGCTAGGGAGAATTGAGAGACTAGCAGTAACTCACTGTCAAAAGATCTGCCTAGTGTGCTCAAGTGGCACAAGGAGCCAAACATTAGAACTGCAGTTGTCAACAACACATCCTGGTTGAGTTTAAAATTAGAGAATAAGGGTTCTCTTTTGCTCATCATATCCAGGATTCATTTTAAGAAACTCTTTCACAAGGCGCTGATAAATCTCTGAAAATGTTTTCCATGAACAATACTGTAGTCTCATATAAAACTGATTGGAGTGTTATGAAGCTGGTTTATTGGCATTTTGGGTAAAGTATTTTTCAGCCTCCAATGTATTCAAAACAAAGTCATTAGAGGGTGTTTGCAAATGTATTTTAAACAAATCATAACAGCTTTCTCTTATTTTAGTATCTATTAACTATCTTCCTGCTACTTCCTCAATTTAAGATTTTTGCTATAATTAGTTAGGATATGATTATAATAAGTACATTCTCCCAACACAGATTCTGAAAAAGTCCAATGAAAGCAGAGCAAATATTCCAATCCATCCAATATCATGATTAGTCAAAGGATCACATGCTGCTGCAGTATTTTCAATAAACCAACTTGAAGATAACTTATTTCATTATACTATATTTATAGAGCTGATGAGCCAACTAGTTGAGGAGAAAAGGTAAGAGACTGAGATTTTTTTTTTTTTTTAAGGAACATGAAAGTTTTTAGACACCAGTGCACCTAACTTTATTAGTCTCCTTTGATGGACCTACTTGAAAAGAGGAGAAAAATAACCCAACTCCATTCCTAGCAGGGGCTGTTCCAGAGGACTACAGTCTTTCCATTAACTTCCACAGAGTTCAGAACAGACTCCTGGAAATAAACAGCAAAGAAATAATAGAAGGAGCCCAAAACTGAAAAAGCAAGACACAGTAAGTTGACACAGGGAGAAATGTACTGTTTTCACTACTGATATGCTGCAGCACACGTCCATTTTGTAACATCCAAAATGGCATAGCAGTACCCTAGGGCCTACAGTCAGTTTCATTTTGCATTGAAAATTTAAGTATACATTACATTACAGTCCCGTTTCTCTTTTTGGGGTTTTTTGTTGTTCTCC
>NW_017729024.1:108167101-108167683 GCF_001723915.1 Gavialis gangeticus
TAATCTATGAATCTATGAATCTATGAATCTATGAAACCATAAGCAAAAGAAACTCCAATATGTTTTTCTGTTCAAATACACTTTTATTTTTCAATTTCAATCCAAGTTTTTTGAAGGAGTAGGAGATGTCTCACAAAAAATATTTAAGCTGACTGCTGCCAGTTGATGTGTTAGGATGAAGAAGTACAAAATAAAATCAGCAAAATGAAAGAAAATGAATGGAAAAAAATAAATTAAATGAACAGAAATGTTGAAGGAATCCTAGTACATGCCCAAGAGAACAAAACACTCTATTTTAGACGTAAGTGTCACACTTTCATATGAACATCTCAGAGTGCCATACAAACTCTGTCTGTTTAGGAAGTTTATGGATATAGAAGGTGTGTGGGAGAGAGGATGGAGAAATGGGAAATATCAAAGCACACACTGAAGGGTGGAATTGGTAAGGAGATAAGGAAACACAGAAAACTCCCACCAGTTATTACATTTGACAGCAAACATGAAGAGGAAAAATGTACATCAATTATATTTTTTCCTTGACTTATCCTAAAAGGATCTATTTTATCATAGTGGATGGATTCA